>NC_134365.1:134298166-134601197 GCF_035582795.1 Mycteria americana
GCTGGGATATATTTCATATCATGGTTTTCTTTTCCTCTAGTAATTGCGACTGTTTCAGTGAGCCCGCATGGCACATTTTCCTGAAAGACAGATATGCTTTTTCATGTAACACCCCATTAAGTAAACCCTTTTAGCAAGGACAAAGCACCTCTGAAGATCCTCTCCTGGCATAGGATGTTTACAGACTGAAACACAAAACCAGCTGTTTCATTAAAAAGGAAAAAAAAAAATCCAAATGTTCCTGGTTAATCTGCTGATTGCCCTGAAATGTTCCGTTTGTTTCTGTTTGATATTTCCCAAGAAAGCTGCTGCTGCTGCTTCTTCTTTAACCTCTTTATAATGGCTTTGTCAATACCTTTCAAGCATTTCTTTTTGTGTCAAGTTTGCATACTTCGGATATATGTAAATGACAAGGGTGTTGGAAAAGAAAAGGGGATCCAGGTTGCTGTAGATGTGCAAGGTTTTGAGAGCTGCAAAATGAGTGAGCTGCAGGTGTGGAATAGTTATACTGTACTGGATTGTGCCTCCAGCTGTGAAAACTGGGGGAAATATGCGCATAGCTGCAGTGTGCACACAACAGTGTGGGATGTCAGGTAAATCTTCTCTAGAGAATGGCGATTTGGGGTCAAAAGTATGGTCTTGGTGCAGTGGAGTGGTTTCATGAGCCACGGCTCTCGGCTTGCATATGTGGATTAGTAAAAGGCAGCAGAAGCAGTCAAAAAAGTGTGACTGACAGGTTCAATGTATTGCATGGCTGCAGAGCTATTCAAAACAAATTGTACATGTGGAGCTGGTGGCCATGGGATCGGTATCTTCCTGATGGACGTGTTCCATGTTCGTAGCTTCAGATAAGACTTAAACAGCTTTTTTTCTCATTTTTCTTTGCCTGCCAAAGTGCTCCTGTCTGCTGTTCACAACTTCAGTAGAATTATTTCTTTCCACCTACCGTGCACGGGAAATTTGACTCAGAAGGATGAGATGCAAATATTATGCAGGGTTGACCTTTTCATTTACAGCGTAACTAATTAGCTTGACAAGTAACACGTTTAGTCAAATACGTATATGTCATTAGATAATCCTGCCTACCCCTTTAGTGTTGCTCCCTAAAATACGTCTTTTGTTGCAATTAACTGCAGGCTTGCTATTGACTTCAATACGAGCAGGACTACAGACTTACGCCAAATGCAAAGTAACTTAATACTCAGTCTCTGATCTGGCAACCTCATAGTTACTTCTTTAGCTGTACTTTGGCACCACAATGTAGTGCTGACTGAGTACCTTTTCCAGTCCTGCTTCCTTTTTGCTATAGGACAGAACGCAATGTGTGGTGCTAATATGGAAGACAGTAAAACATAAACATTTTTAAAGTAAACTTCAGGGAAAGGTAGAAATTTCTGAGGTGGCCTAAACTCAAGTGGCAGTCTGGACGTGACTTTAAGGTGAACCTGTGCAACTGGGTGGGCAGCTTCCTTTAGCTAAGCTATGCGATGGTATTTATGCGTAGACTGCGATGCTGATGCCTGCCCTGTAGTTGTAATTTATATCGTTACTTCACTGATCAGCAGCTAAGCAAAGAAAGAGACGGTCGTGTTCATTATTTACTGTGAGTGGCATCCTGGTATTCAAAGGGTCTGAGGAGAGGTAATTATGTCCTTCCTTGAAGGAAGGGGACAGAAGAGGTGGTTACATAGATGCAAGGAGTCGAAAGAAATGGCCAAGAATTTAACCCAGAATTTAACCCTAGGCCAACAGAAAGAGGCTGGCCACAACAAAAACACAAAGCCCACCCCAGATTGCCTTTGGGAGTCATTTACGGCCATGAACAGATGTTCTCAACCACACTGAACCTTGAATCCCACACGGTTTTGAGTCTGATGTAGGATGATTAGCATTCCCTAGCTCTGGATTGCAGCGTCTGGTTTTTGGTGCCACCTCACAGTATGGTGTGGCAACAGAGATGAATGATACCCTGCTGCAAATGGTAAGCAGCGATACTTTGCAATTCTAATGAACCCATCCTGTGCTCTTCAGTGTCCTTTAAACCCTGACAATTAGCAAGAGTAAAGAAGGGGGAAAAGTCTTACTAGATGGGAGGTAATGAGGAAGCAGAGCCTGTGACTGCCTACAGCAAAGAGTGCACATTAATTTCATACTGATATTTTGAATTCTCCTTTTCCCTTTTCAGATTTGTTTTGGAAGTTGCTTATATTTTTATTATAAAATATACCAGTTACCTGTTTCACTGTTTTATATGCATTTTTTCTGATCCAGAACTGAGCCTGATGTTGCCATTAAATCATCTGCTTTGTGCTTCTTTATTATTATATTGTTCCTTGTCAATTTATTGCCTCTTTGCCTTTAATGAAGCAGAGGTGGCAGCTTTACAGATGGGGAACTAAATCACAGAGAAACTACGTGACTTTTTACATGACCTATGCACACAAAATTAGTCATCACTCTTATTGACAGGTGCAGGCACTATATGCAAGTGTTGTAAGTAGTTTAGCTATGTTGGCAGTGCTGATTTGTGAAAAGTTCAGTTTTTATGAGAAAATGTATGAGATATTAGTGCAAATTTTCTTCTCTTCCTTACATTTTTACTCATGGTGCACCCATTCAGTGAAGGCTTTATGTACCTCTAGGCCCTCTCTTGGCTACCAGTGGGTCGGATTTCTCTCCTCTGTTACGACAGTGCCATTGCTAAAGCTGCACTGCTTTTGGCTTTTGGCAACGGTCCCTCAGCAGAACTGTTTCTTCATGGAGCTCTCTTTATCCTGCCCGCTTGCTTTCCTTTTCCTTCACGCTAGCTTTCTGTCATCCCTTACGGCCTTTTCTCATACTCTTCCTTTCTCCTTTTCTTTTAGCAGTGTCTCCTGTTTGAAGTTTAGAGCAAGTCTTCCCTCTCTGTTGAAACATTTCACTCCCCTCTGCCATCCACTTTTGTTCTTTCCCCCACCCAGGAGCGGGTGCCAGCTAGTGCTGACATCCTCCCCCCCCGAGAAATGCAGTAGATTGCTTTGCTAATTCCTATGACAGAAAACTTTTTTTTTCCCTGTTGCTTTTTCTTTCCATTTTGACCTTTCTACACTGGGCTGATCATTCTCTGGTGAGCTCAGCACAGTCACTGGAGTCATTGGGAGGCTTGTATTAGAAGTGTATCCTATATGATCCATATGATGCCTACAACAAAATCTGTGATGTTTATTAGCAAAATCCAAGATTTTGTAAATACCAGAACTTCATCTGAGGCCTTGTTATTGTTAATTGTCAGAACTGGAAGGCTGCTTACCATATTTTACCTATGTAACTGTACCAGGGCTTACATGCATACAGAAGTAGTCCTTGGGTAGATCACAACGTTACTTAGCAATGTAAGGCTAAGGGGTTAGGCTTGAAAAGGAGCTTATGGGAGGTCACCTGGCTAAGACAATTTTAAATCCAGTGGCCTGTATGGATGTCATTGCTGGATTTTTAACAGTGGGATGATGATGTCTGAAAGCCTTGTTAGCAAATACCTTTGAGAACTGAGGAGGATGGTGAGGTGCCACTAGGTGAAAGAAGGGCAAATATCTTTTAAGATGCAGGAAAAAGGAGAGCAAGACTACAGATCTGTCAGCTTCTTCAACATCCAGATGAATGATAATTGATGCTAGAGGCAAAATGGTAGTATATATGCTGTCCAGTGGTAAACTCCAGACTCAAGAGCTACTTGTATAGTAGTTGGGTTCCCTTAATGGTTTCCGAGAAGATGATTCCAGGTGGGGTTCTCACTCTGAATAAAGCTCTGCAGGAGCCTATCTCTAGTCCTTAACTATACATGGAGCCAGGGGAAGTAAACCTTCAAATTTAGACTATGCTAATACCCTGCAGTGAGTCTAAGTCAGCCTGAAAGCAGTGACTATATTCTATATTCTTTTCTATATAAAGTCTTCAATCTTAACCATAGCGATTTGCTTTACTAAACTTTGTCGTCACGATTCCTCAGTAATCAGAATTATTGGCAGTATCTTGGGAGGGAAGAGATTGGAAGAGCAACCCAACCTAAATCTCTTAGTAATCAATTATTTTGGAGCAAGTGATTAATTTATGATTAGTTTTTAAACTATTGTCATAGTTTAACCCGGCAGGCAGCTAAACATCACACAGCCACTTGCTCACTCCCCCCCAAGTGGGATGGGGGACAGAATCAGAAAAAAGGTAACACTCGTGAGTTGAGATAAAGACAATTTAATAGGACAGAAAAGGAAGGGAAAATAATAATAATGATAAAAGAATGTACAAAACAAGTGATGCATAATGCAATTGCTCACCATGTGCTGACTGATGCCCAGCCAGTTCCCAAGAAGGGGCCCCCCCGGCCAACTCCCTCCAGTTTTTTTGTTCAGCATGACATCGTATGGTATGGAATAGCCCTTTGGCCAGTTTGGGTCAGCTGTCCTGGCTGTGCCCCCTCCTAGCTTCTTGTGCACCTCCAGCCTCCTTGCTGGCAGGGCAGGATGAGAACCTGAAAAGTCCTTGACCCTGTGTAAGCACTGCTCAGCAACAGCTAAAACATCAGTGTGTTATCAACAGTCTTCTCATCCTAAATCCAAAACACAGTGCTATACCAGCTACTAGGAAGAAATTTAGCTCTATCCCAGCCAAAACAATATCCACCCCTTATTCTATACCATCTACCTCATGCTCAGGTCCCACACTTTCCAATACATCCCAATTAATGACTACCACCTTTCCTGTCTTTTGATATATACACACAGATATCATTCCCTAAGTCTATGGGCCATCCCTCTAAAATGTCCGCTGAGTTAATTTAGTCCGTGACTTTGGGCTCCATCTGTCATAACGGTCCTTCAGGGCAGGAGAGATGGTGTGTGGTGTTGGATTGTTGCATGCTGAAGCCAGTTCTGGTTCCCCCACTGCTGCGCATGTCTGGTTCTATCATCGCTGCACTTTGCTTGGTTTCATCAAAATTAATTCTTCATTAATTTGGGTGATTCTTACTGTAATACCATTGATATGGCATATAGTGACCAGAGTAGTGATGACAAACAGTATTATATAGCAATTAACATCATACAATTCAGTATGTATTGAATAGACTTCCCCATCCTTCCTCATTATCCACCAAGTGCACCCAGGTCCTTGAGCAAAAGCAATCCCACAAATGGGTTTGCCTTTGCCTGAGGCAGGAATAACCCAGATGGTCTTCCCCAGCATATTTTTTACGTGCACTACAGGGACTTTATTCCCTTTGACGGTACTTAAAATTTTTGACTGGGCAGGGCCAGCTTGATTGGCAGATCCCCTAATATTGACTCACCAGGTGGCTTTTGCTAAACGTGTATCCCAATGTTTGAATGTCCCACCACCCATTGCTCTCAGTGTAGTCTTTAACAGTCCATTGTATCATTCAGTTTTCCTGGAGGCTGGTGCATGATAGGGGATGTGAAACACCCACTCAGTGCCATGCTCTTTGGCCCAGGTGTCTATGAGATTGTTTCAAAAATGAGTCCCGTTGTCTGACTCAATTCTTTCTGGGGTTCCATGTTGCCATAGGACTTGCTTTTCAAGGCCCAGGATAGTGTTCTGGGCAGTGACATGGGGCACAGGACATGTTTCCAGCCATCCGGTGGTTGCTTCCACCATGGTAAGCACATGGCGTTTGCCTTGGGGGGTTTGTGGGAGTGTGATGTAATCAATCTGCCAGGCCTCCCCATATTTATATTTCAGCCATCGTCCTCCATACCAGAGAGACTTTAACTGCTTGGCTTGCTTGATTGCAGCGCAAGTTTCACATTCATGGATAACCTGTGCAATAGTGTCCATGGTCAAGTCCACCCCTCAATCACGAGCTCATCTATATGTTGCATCTCTTCCTTGATGGCCTAAGGTGTCATGGGCCCACTGGGCTATAAATAATTCACCCTTATGTTGCCAGTCCAGATCCACCTAAGCCACTTCAGTCTCAGCAGCCTGATCCACCTGCTGGTTGTTTTGATGTTCCTCAGTGGCCCGACTCTTGGGTACGTGAGCATCTACATGACGTACTCTTACAACCAGGTTCTCTACCCAGGCAGCAATATCTTGCTACAATGCGGCAGCCCAGGTTTGCCTCTGCACTGCCAGTTGCTCTGCTTCCATTGGGGCAACCACCCCCCCAGGGCATTTGCCACCATCCATGAGTCAGTGTAGAGATAGAGCCCTGGCCACTTTTCTCGTTCAGCAATGTCTAAAGCTAGCTGGGTAGCCTTCACTTCTGCAAATTGGCTTGATTCATCTTCTCCTTCAGCAGTTTCTGTGACTTGTCATGTAGGACTCCATACAGCAGCCTTCCACCTCCGATGCTTTCCTACAATACGACAGGACCCATCACTGAACAGGGCACATTGCTTCTCATTTTCTGGTAGTTTATTGTACAGTGGGGCCTCCTCAGCAGGCGTCACCTCCTCCTCTGGCGATATTCCGAAATCTTTGCCTTCTGGCCAGTCCATGATCACTTCCAAGATTCCTGGGCAACTGGGGTTTCCTATTCGAGCCCGTTGTGTGATCAGTGAGACCCACTTACTCCATGTAACATCACTTACGTGATGTGTAGAGGGGACCCTCCCTTTGAACATCCAGCCCAGCACCAGCAGCCGGGGTGCCAGGAGGAGTTGTGCTTCAGTACCAACCACTTCCAAAGCAGCTCGAACCCCTTCATATGCTGCCCTTCATATGCTGAAGTATAGCGGGCCTCGGATCCTCTGTATCCCCGACTCCAAAACCCTAAGGATTGACCTTGAGTCTCCCCTGGTGCTTTCTGCCAGAGGCTCCAGGTGGGGCCATTCTCCCCGGCTGCGGTGTAGAGCGCATTTTTTACATCTTGCCCTGCCTGGACTGGCCCAAGGTTTAACAAGGTTTTGTATGAGGTTTAACAAGGCCAAGTGTAAGGTCCTGAACTTGGGTCACAGCAACCCCATGCAACGCTACAGGCTTGGGGAGGAGTGGCTGGAAAGCTGCCTGGCAGAGAAGGACCTGGGAGTGTCGGTTGACAGCCGCCTGAATATGAGCCAGCAGTGTGCCCAGGAGGCCAAGAAAGCCAATGGCATCCTGGCTTGTATCAAAAATAGCGTGGCCAGCAGGACTAGGGAAGTGATTGTGCCCCTGTACTCGGCACTGGTGAGGCCGCACCTCGAATACTGTGTTCAGTTTTGGGCCCCCCACTACAAGAGAGACATGGAGGTGCTGGAGCATGTCCAGAGAAGGGCAACGAAGCTGGTGAAGGGTCTGGAGCAGAAGTCTTGTGAGGAGCGGCTGAGGGAGCTGGGACTGTTTAGCCTGGAGAAAAGGAGGCTGAGGGGAGACCTTATCGCTCTCTACAACTCCCTGAAAGGAGGTTGTAGAGAGGTGGGGGTCGGTCTCTTCTCCCAGGTAACAAGTGATAGGACAAGAGGAAATGGCCTCAATTTGCGCCAGGGGAGGTTTAGACTGGATATTAGGAAATTTTACTTCACTGAAAGGGTTATCAAGCATTGGAACAGGCTGCCCAGGGAAGTGGTTGAGTCACCATCCCTGGAGGTATTTAAAGGACGTTTGGATGAGGTGCTTAGAGACATGGTGTAGTGGTGGTTTTGGCAGTGTTAGGTTTACGGTTGGACTCGATGATCTTAAAGGTCTTTTCCAACCTATATGGTTCTGTGATTCTGTGAAGGGCTACTGCATGAACTATCTCCTGTTTAATTTGTTCAAAGACTTGTTGTTGCTCAGGGCCCCATTTGAAATTGTTCTTCTTCCAGGTCACTTGACAGAGAGGGCTTAAAATCAGACTGTAATTTGGAATATGCATTCTCCAAAACCCCACAACGCCTCAGAAAGCTTGTGTTTCCTTTTTGCTAGTTGGTGTGTTGATCACATCCATTGGGATCTAACGATGTCCATCTTGCCATTTTATTCCTAAAAACTGGATCTCCTGTGCAGGTCCCTTGACCTTACTTTGTTTTATGGCAAAACTGGCTTTCAGAAGGATTTGGACTGTTTTCTTCCCTTTCTCAAAAACATCTTCTGCTGTATTGCCCCACACGATGACGTCATCAATGTATTGTAACTGTTCTGGAGCCTCACCCTGTTCCAGTGCCATCTGGATCAGTCCATGGCAAATGGTAGGGCTGTGTTTCTACCCCTGGGGCAATCGATTCCAGGTGTACTGGACGTCCCTCCAAGTGAAAGCAAACTGTGGCCTGCACTCTGCTGCCAAAGGCATTGAGAAAAACGCATTAGCGGTATCAGTTGTAGCTTACCACTTGGCTGCCTTTGACTCCAGTTTGTATTGAAGTTCTAGCATGTCCAGCACAGCAGCAGTCAGCAGCTGTGTGACTTCATTCAGGCCATGACAGTCTACTGGTAGTCTCCACTCTCCATTAGACTTTAGCAGTGGCCATATGGGACTGTTAAAGGGTGAGCGAGTCTTGCTGATCACTCCTTGGCTCTCCAGTTGACGAATCAGTTTATGGATGGGAATCAGGGAGTCTTGGTTGGTGTGATATTGCCTCCGGTGCACCAATGTGGTGGCGATTGGCACCTGTTGTTCTTCAACCCTCAGCAACCCCACAACAGAAGGGTCCTTCAAGAGACCAGGCAAGGTGGACAGCTGTTTAATTTCCTCCGTCTCCAAGGCAGCTATACCAAAAGCCCACCGGTACCCTTTTGGGACCTTGAAATACCCTCTCCTGAGGTAGTCTATGCCAAGTATGCACGGAGCCATTGGGCCAGCCATTGGGCCACGCAATGGGGTGCTTTTGCCACTCGTTCCCAGTTAGGCTCACTTGGGCCTCCAATAGTTAGCTGTTGGGATCCCCCTGTCACTCCAGAAATACAGATGGGTTCTGCCCCTTTATAGCTTGATGGCTTTAGGGTACACTGTGCACCGGGTCTAGTAGAGCCTTATGCTCCTGTGGGTCTGATGTGCCAGGCCATCGAATCCACACAGTAGGGGATGTATATATTTATATATTATTATATTAAGGTATAATAAATATTACAGTATATATTTTTACATTAAAATTTGGTCATATGTATTTATTATGACAGCCATCTTATCTGGATGTAAATTAAGGTGGTATTTTATAGAGACATGATGATGAGTGTTAGAATTATTCCTCTGAAACTTGTTCTTCTCCAGTGTAGATTTCATGCCTATAAAGGTGCATGAGTCTGATGTTGTAGGAAAGTGGGTAAGAAATATAGAAAAATGCTACCGAAAGAGTTCCTGAGATGTCCTTAGTGCACCCCTTTTTCCCCACTCTACTTCCATTCTTCTTCAGAAAGGTATGTCTGTTCTTAAACCAGTCCCTCTATTATAAATTTATACTGTTAATAGTCTTAGATAATTTGCAGTTACAGTCGTGCTAATCACTATTAACAGAAAATGCTTGCAAAAAAAGATTTTTTTTTTCTTGTAGCAGCATGGGTTATATGATATTTATTTTGTGGCCATGTAAAAGGTTTTTCTACCAAGTGTGAATTAAAAGTTAACAAAATAAAGTCTGACTGATATATACTTATCACAAAAGTTATCATATGGCTCAAAAGGCTAGAAAGATCTAGGAACAGCAAGAGGGGATACGAATGAGACAGGAAGTACAAAACAGACCAGAACTTTCGCCCGCAAGCTGAAATCCACATACCTTCTTTTTCCAGAGAAAAAGCCTTCCTTTACTTGTATGTTCATTGCAGTGCCTGGGTTTTAAGCTTGCAATGGCAATGCCTTTTCCATGTACCAAAGTGCTTAAACTAAAATTTAACCTAGGTTCTTGGAGATGAGAATTTACTAATGAGAGTGTGAATTGATTTCATAGAGCTTCTTTCATTTTCCCTCATAAAAGTCAGCAATGGTAGAAGCATCTTAGGGCCTATGACAGACAGGGAGCAGTCTATGATACATCATCACTATTGGACAAGTTTGCTCTGAGACCAGCCTACAAACCTTAAATTGTCTGGTAGGTGTCCAAATACTGGCATCTTTCTTTCTTACATATCCATAGTCAAAAGTCCCCACCAATGAACCACTCCTACCAGAGGAAACACTCCTGTTAGAATGGAGAGGAGCTAAAGTATTAGTTTTACACCCACCCCTGCTACAGGTCAAACAAATCACCCTGAATTTCTGGTACAATAAGAGTGACAGCTGGGAAAAGCAATTCATTAAAGACAATTGCATTATACCGAAGAACTGTTGTCCGAAATAAAAGATTCAGTGCAGGAAGAAAAGAATCTAAAATAGCGTTGGAATAGATTGTCTTTTTCAGATGAAATGTTAATATTATTTGTAGCACTGCTTTTAGGAAGTCTGCAGTGCTGTGGCTAAGCACCACTGCTGGCCCGTTACCCATCTTACCCTCTGCAGCACTGGGGGGAAGTCGGTTCCCCAAGGACCACTTTTACCTCAGCCGCTTACCCATGGGGCAGATGGAGCACCTGGGCCTTGATACTGCTCCTGCAGAGTCAATTTTAGTGAGAGAGGGAACTGGAGAAGTATCTAACCCTACTGGCTTTAAATTTTCACGTTTTGTGCCATCTGCAGAACAGGAGGAAAGGCAAATTAAGGATCCTTCACTTCCAGTCCTTGAATAGGAATCCCAAGGCCATGCAAAAATATACTGTTTATTAACCTGGGCAGGTGATAATGATATATGCTGACCCTAGTGTCATAGGTATTATAGTTGATGTATTTTTTAAAAGAGTGAGAGACAGTAGATTTGGTATTCTAAGCTAAATGTATGGTAGCATATACAATGCATTATGCATTTAGTTGTTTCTGCATACATCAAGCATTTCATAAAGTGATGGCAGATGTTGAAAATCTCTGCTGGATTGCAAAATACTAATATGCAGCATTTGGGTACTGGAGGAAATTACACCATGTTTAAGTTCCAGAGTTCCCTTTACACAGTCGTATAACAGCATGACAAATTGTGTATAACGCATGACAAATTGTGTACCAATCTCTACCAAGTAGACCCTGCTCCACAAAATATGCGCAATACTAACACTGGAAAAGAAGGGGTGGCTTTTGTATTGTGAGTATCACCTGCTCTTCCTCACTCCTGTGTGGATCAGGGATCGGGTCATGGTATAATCAACTCACTTTTTCTTGCTTCTTGGCTGAAATATCTGGATCCCTTTGGATAGTCAAATGATAAATCTATTGGTATCTTTTCCATTGCCTTTCTAAAGTAATTTGACTAATGTGCAGACCTGAACTTCCAGCCAAGTCTGAAAGTCTTTTTTCCCAGTTTAGAAAATGCAACTGTTCGCTATGTGCAGCAAGAGTTTTCCATTAGAAGAGGGTAAAATGGCTCTATTAGAATAGCTTCTGGTTTTCAGATACCTCTCTTGGGTACTTTTACACAGAAAATGGCCACATTGAAGTACTTATGAAAGGGAAACCCTTTTACCTGGTTTGAAGCAGGCACGGTGCACATTGCGTAGGTCTGGGTGCCTGTGCTTTGTCTGCCTTTGCAGTGCCCTCCTCTGTAGGACAGGACAGCATTGAGCACCATTAGAGGCATACCTGCCTCGTCGTTATGGCTGTGCTAGCTTTGTTCCTCAGCCTCTGAAGATGAAAAACTAGTTGGTGTCAACTACTGCAGTGACTTTTTGCTAATTGCCAGGCTGGATCAAAGAGTGGAACATTTTCGTTGGGATTGCATCAGGACATTGCCTCACGCAGGTGGGATGGAGGCAGGCTGGGCGCGTAAGGAACTGCTTTGCCCCAGTCTGCTGTGACTCTCCCTGACAACATGATGGCAGAAGCAGACTGTTAGGGTAGATGTTGGGGACGAGCCAGTGGCATTAAGGCAGCAGGCAAGAGGCTGCATGCAGCATCCAATTCAAGCTGGCGTGTCGGTCTGGTCTGCAAGATGCCCAGCCTTGGTACCACCAGGCATAGTGCATGTACAGCTGGCTGCCAAGGGGCAGGGTTATCTAAGAAACCGCAAGGCTGGTGCAGTGATGATGATTGGAATATTTTCCCATAAATATTCCTTAAACATAAATGATGGTGATGAAATCATAAAATTAATTGGCTCTTGTAACTCCTTTTTTGAAAACAAATTACGCCTAAAAACATGTAGAGACGTCCTTCTTTTCCAGCATATTATTGAAAATTAATAGACCATCTGAGTCTGCAGTATCATAAAGTCTGTATCCATTTTTTCATATACCTGCAGATTCATCTCCAGCAGCTCTCCATCTGTTTGCAGGCTGTTTTCTAAACCAGTGTGATGCCTCAGGTGCAGAAGAGAGAGACAATAATTAACAATGTGGCCTACAGCATCTTGGGGAGCAATTAATTTTAGTGAATGGATGGGGGAGGAAGAAGAGGGAAGGTAAGCTTTGCACATTTGTCTGCTTGTGCATGCACGGCTGTGCATATCGGATAGATGTACGTACATTTGTATCTCCCAAGAAGACTATTTTCAGCATTCAGGCTTTCACTCTTTTGCAATGGCTGTTGTGCACAGAAACTACTTGAAAAAGACAGTGCCATCTGCACTGAGGAGATTAGGGGGTGTCAAGGAAAATTCCTTTTCACTTCTCACATTCCTGCTTCTCTCCATCCTGTCCCTGGAAAAATCCCAGCTTTTAACCTGTCAAAACAGTTTTAAAGCTGGTCTCTGATGTATAGAAACCTGTGAGACAGAGCCATGACAGCTACATACTGTCAAAGGAGTATGACTGCATAGAAAACATAAAAACCCAATACTGCTGAATAAAAGAACAGGGAAATGTATGAGGCTGCACTAGCTTGTGGGGTAGTTTTGTCATGCATATCTATGTACATACACTGATGAGGGAATACTGAATTTATATATAGGAAGACCATTTCATTGATTTATACATAGATTATAGGTGTATACACAGCACTGAAAATTAAAGATCTGCACATCTACAGAGAGGTTAAAAATGAAAACCATGTGATCAATTAAACTTTTTTTCCCCAAAATTTAGGTCCTGAAATTAGAAAACTAAATCCATTTATAAGCTCTTAAATGCAAGTGGCCTCATTTCAGATGTGCTGAGCAACTACTGCATCTGCTGGCTTCTGTTATTAAGACTGGCTCCGTTTCTGAAAAGCAGCTGTCAGGAAGGAGAACCTATAGGATCTCCTCTGACGTGTCTAGCTAGCAAGTAGCCAAGCATGACTGCAATACCTACATGCCATATGAGTACAGCTGGAGCTATGGAGAAGTGGTGCTGAGCTTTCTGACTGGCTATGTAATCTTCGGGGAGGAATCCAGCAGAGATGCTGAGGGAGAAACCCCACCACACACTAATTAAGTATTTTTCTGCTTTGACTTCTTTACTCCTTTTTTGTATCCCTCTGTCCCTTCTCCTTCACACACTGGTGCCCATGATGAATGCAGAGACTATTCGAACCAGTAGAAGAAACTCTAGCTGTGTTAGTTTTGGGAGTGGGATATCACAGATGTGACTGCTTACTTCTGGGTGCCGCACAGGCAAACTAAGTGTTTCGAAACTGGTTCGTCTCACAAGTGCATGGTCAGATTTGGCAAATGGTTATGGTAATAAAAAGCACCTGAAAGCTTAATTGTGAGCCCAAATAAGGTGGGTTCTAAACCTTTGACTTTATTCTGCAATTTTGTAATTGCACAAGCGTGCATGCTGCAGAGACAAAATAGAGTTCCCCACTAGAAAGCTAGTAGAGCATTCATCCCTTCAGAGAAGAAACTCATTTGCCCTTTTCTTTTTATGTCTGCTTATTCAAACAATTAAATAAATTAAAACAAAGAAAATGTTCTGCTCTGAGCCACTCTCAAATGTTTTCAGGCAGTAAAATAAATGAGAATCAGTAATCTAATGCAAAACTGATTTGAGCATGTTTACATGTTATTAGGAAACTAAAAGGTTTATTCATGCCTTTGGTTCTGAGTTGATGTAAAAATATGTACTATGTCTGTAGAAACAGCTGCATGTAGAGGCTGCTGCTGGCTGGCTGCTCTCGGTGCAAAAAAAAAACCTTAGGCATTTGTCTTTCTCTCCTCCAAATGTCCAGGCTATGACAGCAGGGAAGACTACAAACTGTCTTTCAGGATGTGAAAGCTGTCATGTGTGCATCCAAGAGAGGACTGTGCTGTGAAGGTAAAGTATTTTTCTATAAGGAAATGACATGCTGGGAAAGAATGTAAACTTCTCTGGAATGTGAGGAGATATTATGTTACTATCTGCATATCAACTTTGCCCTCTTGATTCACTTCATGCTACATCAATTAGACTGTAACTTTTCAAACTCCTGTCTGTATGTAGTATTGTTAGCTATAGCCAAAGGTTGGAAAAAGATTATCCTTTTTAAAGTTGATTGCTTGCTCACCAGGAAAGCAACAAGAAGGAAAAAACCAAAGTTTTACCAGATCCTGTAAAGAAATGGAATTCCATCTGTTTTCATTTCTAAATACAATTAAAAAAATCAGAAATTCCCATGTAGTATTCTAATCACTACACCTTTAATATCTTTGAATCCTCCAGTTTTGACAATATCAAAAAATGGCAATTTGAAATATAATTTTGATTATTATATATGCATGATATTGCATAGAAGTATAAATACATATCACACAGAGATTTCTATACAAAAAAAGAAAACCAGAATGCTTTACTTTGCCAAGATGCAAAGCGCAAAATTCCACTCTCATAATAGCTTACTCAAAACCAGTTTTATATGGGGAAGTTTCATCAAAATCAACACATTCCCCTGAATTTTCTCATACCACTCAAGCTGCTAACTGCAGTGAAAGCTGTTCAGTTTAAAAATTTTCAACCTGTCATACGTTCCACAGGCTTATTTTGGTTTAAAATGTTGTTTTTCACATCCTGGTTTGTGTTACTCCTTTTTTGCATTGTGAATGGAAATGAATTTATGACCAGAAAAAGAAAGCAAATGGTCGCGTCGGGAGCTCTTCCATAATGAAAAGAGTAGAGCGTACAGCAGACAAAGCAACTCCCAGTATGTGAGTTTTGCATACCTGTAACTTCTGTAATTCAGTGATATTTCTTCATTTCTTCCAGTTCTTGGTCAAATGGCTTCTGAACACAAAGGATGAGATGGTCTTAACTCATACTTTTAAAGCACTTGTTAGCAAAACTACTCTTTCTCTTTCATATCAACAGGGGTTAATGTTATTGCTTGAAAGAACATCAGTCTTTCATGCTCCAAGAAAAGTTTCCCCAGTGCTAAGCATTCACTTGTATGATTAAAGGCAGTCTGGGTATTGACGTCCTGATGTTAAAGATAACACGGAAGGAGCTATATAAATTACAACAGTGAGTAAAGGGTAAGAGGGAAGAAAAGGTATGGTGGGAGTGACATACTCAAAAGATTTACTAGAAAAAAATGTTTCCTGGGAAAAGCGTGCCATCATTAGTAATCAACAAAGAATCTAACAGAAAGAAAACAGAAAAAAAGTGGCTGTTGAAAAATTAGCATTTGAACACAGGGGAGAATAATATCTAAAGAACTGTCCTAGGCAAAATTCTGTGCTGCTGGAGAGCACAGTTGGAGTCTCTGCCCTCCCTGATTAGCCAAAATCTACCTAAACAGGGAAATGATGCTAGGGCAAGGCATATTCTTCCTGAGAGGTGAGAATTGTGTGTTGGTTGTCAGATCCCTCTGCATGTCACCTGAAGACACAATTAAAAAAAAAAAACCAAACAGATGGGAGGAGGAAATCTCATGCTCAGAAATTGTGATTTTATTTCATTGGAATTATATAAGTTCAAGGAAGTCCAAGGCTGTTTGGTCCTGCAATAACAAGGCATAGAAGAAGGAGAAACCTGTGGCAATACTGGAAATGTTCATGAATTATTTTGAACATGCCCTATTGCAATGTTCTTGGTTTCAGAGAGAGCTGGTTCCTTGGCCCCGTGTAATGATGAGCCTGGCCTAGAGCAGTAAGAGAGGAGAGGAGGCAATCAAATTAATTATAAAGCAGAATTCAAAGTGCACTGGTAGGGAGAGGGCTTTTTTTCAGTGCTTGTCTCTTTCGTGCTGCTGGCAGTCCATGATGATATGGTAAATCTACCATGTACCAAGCAAAAATCAAAGCAAAAGAATATTAATAAGATGACGAATTCTTCCTCCTCCCTATTTACTGTCAATGAGGGAGCTCTTCATTTACACCTCTAAGAATGGCTGGCAGTTACTGTATTCCCTGTCTCCCAACCTACAGTTGTTCCTTAGCCATGCTATGCATATTTTAGCTCATTTAATCTTTCTTTTGAAGTCATTCCCTCCAGCTCTTTGTCATCTGTCTTGCTTTTGTCTGAACTCCTTCCAATTCATCCTGGCATGGAGGTAGCCAGATGGGGGTATTTGGGGTGTGCTTTCAGGAATATGCCATCAGGAAGGACCACCCAACCCTTTCCATTTCCCAGGTCACCTTGGTAAGCTCATGGGACCACTGTGCCTCTGTGCTCCCTAACTCTATTTTACAGACTGGGCACCGTGGAACATTTAATAAAAGAGCTGCGAATCACACTGGCTGTTAGTTTGGTTTATTTTTTGTTGTTACTGAATACCGCAATCCCAGTTCTGATCCTTCTTCCTGTGTATACTCCTTAGATCTTTTTCAGCATTGCTACCTTTCTGTTTTCTTTCTCCCACAGAATATCTATGCTGCAGTATATGATTCATTAGATACGCTCTTCTGCATTTTTCCAATATGTATCTCCTTCAATGTTTCTAGGCAGTATCACCAGGCTCCTTAGTGCATTGCCTTAGGTATTTGTGTTTCTCCTTGGTGGGCTCCTCCCATGAACTAAGAAATCGATTATTGTCTGGTCTTTATGAGGTCAAGTCACATAATGATCCTCACATTACAAACAGCAGATTTTGGCTCAGTTTGCTGCTCTTTTTCAATTTCCTAAGTCTCTCTCCAGAGCTTTAGTCAAGAAGATAGGCTATGTGGTTTCTCAACAGGTTTCCCTGCTATGCTCCTCGTTTGGAACTGCAGTTGATTAACAATTCTTTCCAGCACTTGTTGACCTTCAGTGATGCTTGAACAGTGGGTTCTGCAGCCTTGAAAGTGAAACTGTAAATAATAGAGATCTCTCAGGCCAGTTTTTAAGAGAAGAGATTGTTGTCCCATCCCCGAGCAAAAGTAATATTCTTCTTCATAAAACTAACACGCATCCCCTTCATTTTCCCAAATGCGAAGACATGTCACAGGGAAGGTGTCTCAGTGTGATATTACAGGTAGATAAAGCATGGTACCCTGGGTATCTCCAAACCAATGAATTTAAGAGTATTTCAAAATGTTTCAAATGCCTTATTAAAATCCAAGTCTTGTATTTATATCCTGTTCCATCAACCATGTAGGTTATAGTTCTGCCAAAAAAGCTATCAAGATGCTATGCATTATTTATTCATTAATATTTCATGATTCATACAACATATTCATCTGGATGTTTGTTTGCTTGATTCTCTGCTGTGCATGCTGCTGATTTCCTGTACAGTAACACTTGGATAAACCTGTATTTTGTTCTTTGGAAGGTCTCCCTGCTTGCTACTTTTGTAGTTCCCTGTTTCACCACAGCTTTTGAAAAACAGCAATTAAATGATTCTCCAAATGTTAATTTTGTAATCCCCCATCATGTGTACAAGCTCAATCTACTGATTTTGAAACATACAGTGAGAGTGTAGATCAAGAGGAAAAGCCGTCACAAGTAGCGATGTCCATGGACAGCCAGAAGAGTGGTAAAGCTCAGACTAGAAAATCATTTGCTGTAGAGATGCGAGAAGTTGAAAAAAATCATGTAGGTGAGCAAAGGAGAATCCACAAGCAAAATGAGTGTCAAATATCTTTGACTGACAAAGAGATGGGCCATTTGGAGGACAAATTAATCCTCTGAAAAGAAGGCAGTATGTATCAGCACTGAATGTGACCATATTACTTGAAGAAGAAAGGTGATAATTTAGAATCACATAGATTCATGCGTGTGGGGTTACACGGTGCGCACACAAAGAAATAAGGAAACAAACAAATTAAGATATATTGAAGGAAACCTGGAACAGAACTGAAATCAGGAGACATCAACAGAAGATCAAGACTGGGAAGTCAGCATGCATTCAGCCATGGTACCATAACACATATTCCACTAAGATCTAGGATTCAGAAAGTAAGAGTTCATTTGCAAGCATTTTTAAAACTACTAGCATTGCTGCCATAAAAAGCTTTCCTTTTGATTGCCAGAAATTGTCATACTGGACCAGAGCAGTGATTCATCTTGTCTAGTATCTTGTCTCTGACAGGGTCTAGGATAAGATATGTTGGAGGTGTAGCTGAAATTCCATAATAGAAATAGTCACATATCCTCCTCATCATAATGTTTTGTCCTGTCCCTTACAGTTAGGCAGCATCATATATGATCCTTTACACAGTATAAAAAAAAGAAAAATAAAAAAAGGGGGTAATCTTCCACATATACAAATAATCAAGAAAAAGAATCCTGTGGTTTGGACAGCAGCTTGTTGTGTGGGACCCATATGTCTGCTTTTGGGGAGGATTGGGAAAGCATGCCCAGGCACAGTTTAAGTCCTTAACTGAAAAATGGGTCTAAAAGCAATCTCAAACCTACCATGTATTTTGACAGAAAACTTCATGAAGGATGGTCTCCTATTAAAAGATGCTATAGAATTATTTCAGACAGGCAATCTGTATTGACCAATACGTTTCAAAGACTACAAATACTATAGATAGTGTATTTTGGGGAAATTTGTTTGCATTGCTGGGTGCTACTAAAACGTGAAGAGGTTTCTGCTGATTTAAGGATCTAATGCTGTAGCTCTCTGAGCCTGCATCTACCTTAGCAAATACTGCAGCTCAACAAGACTGGATCTGTAGAGCGATCCATTTGGTGCTGAGGATCTGATGTACACATTGTTCCTGATTCCAGGTTAATTTAACCTTAGACTAGCTCTACTCTAGTCCCAGGGACTCAAGGAGTGTTAGGAGTTGGAAAGCAGTTAAGTACATTCCTGAAGCTCATCTTCCAGTTTAGTTTCACCTGAAGCGAGTCCAATTCTTGCACCCTGAGACTGATCCCCAGTGCACACCAAGGCATGGTAATTGGGAAAAAATGGAAGATTTCGCTTCTGATCTGAACTAAAACCTTAATGGAGACACATGTGGAGAGCTCATTTATAAAACAAGTGTACTCATAGATACAAATAAATTGTGTGCAAAGACAGATTTTTTTTTAAATCAATGAAAAAGTTAGTGGATTTGATAAAGATCCAGCAAAAGTCCTCATTTACGTAACCGGAACTTCAGCTGACAGAAACCGTGTACCTTCCAGAGCATTGTTTGTATGCATATTTAAGCACAAAACCACACTATATATTCATGGAAACAGATATAGTAACTTATTTTAGATAGTCAAAATAATTTCTGCATTTGCTTTTTCTGTTTCTTTTTTTAAAATGTAGTTTATCTAATAGCTGTTTAGAACAAAAAATGTAAGGGGGAGGCACAATGTAACTGTAGTGATTAAATGCTAACTTAGTAATTTAATAAATAGAATTAGATAATTCAAAAATTGTGTTACCGAGGAACAGTATCAGAAATTAGTTGTTGTTATCATATGAAAACTAGTAAAAGATTAGAGATAAACAATAAGATATAATACAAACACTGCCTGTGTACCCCATCTTTCATAACCAGGCCTCTCCCAAGAGTGGGATTAAGATACCTGAGGTTCAGTGTCTACATGCCAGCAAGCACATGAGAGTCTAAGCTCTCCTTCCTGACGAAGGAGATCCAGTCAACCCAGCCTAAGGGCCAGGGCAGCTGCAGGGCCATTAAGGACAGTCATCAGTTGCCCACAGGTAGCTCTGAGGGTCCTCTGAGATGCCCGAAGGTCCCCCGGAGCTCTGCCCGGTGTCGGAAGGGGCCAGGGGGCATTCTGCACCGCCTGCAGCACAAGTAGGGGCCGGGCTGGGGGCTCCACGGCACCCAAATGACACGAGGTGCCTGCATTTAGGCATCTGAATCCCAGGCAGGTGTCCAAATGAGCTCTTCCTAAGGACCTCCTTAGCATCCACTAACTAAAAATAGTTTAGGCATTTACATGTGAATACCTAAGTGTAAATGTCTTCACATCAGTCTGAATCCCTCCCCTGGTGTCAAATGTGTAACTCAATATGAATGATCAAGACAAGGTAGAAAAAGATATGACCACATCCAAAGTCATTCTGTTTCATCGTGTACATTTTTTCTTTGTTCAGATACCTGCAATTAATTGCCTCCAATTAATTAGCTTCATCCTTGCTCCTTTACAGACTTTAAGCAAGCAAAGCTAACTAAGCAACTGCTTGATATCGTCTCTTGTTCTGCACCTGGTATTATGTGCAATGCTGTGTCACCAGTGAGCAGATCTTGCGATACATCTGTCATGTCGGGATGTGGCAGAGGCTGGTTTCCCGAGGAGAGGGGCACAGAGCTAAGCAGAATGGATAAATACAGGAATAATGCCAGCGCTGTTAGAAAATTAGCCGTTTTGGTAGTCCCTGATCACGCTCTGCTAGAACCATATTCTACATGTCTACAGTCATACCCTATATATCTATAGAGATTAGTTTTCTTATAATAGAGATAATGAGGCTGATTAATGTAATGCCAGTCAGAGACCAGTCTATTTCTGTAATGCCGAGATAGAGCCTTTTTAAAGAAAATGAGCTCCTGCTTCTGCCTGAATACTGCTAAGCCTCAAGAAATATGTAAGGTTTTATGAACTTCAGGATCATCCATCCTTTCTCCTTGCCTTCCTATCACTTATTCCCCATCTGCCCCTCAATTGCACTCTGCCTGTGTGCCCTCTCCTTTCGTTCCCTATCTAGGCTGAAGGACACAGTCCTCATCCATCTCTGACCTGACCTGCCGCCTTTATTTGTGCTGTAATGCCAGTATCTTTGTCCTCTTTGGCCAGTCAACTCTTGCATGCTGAAACATCCCAAGATTTTAAAACAACTGTCAGCAGGTGTTAACTGGAGATATGCTGGGGCCTGTGATTTTGAAAGGACACTGCAGTAAAAAGGATTAAAGAAAACCTGTTACATATGGAAAAGATTTTTCCTATTTAGCAACAGAGGCAAAATTTACTCAAAAGCATAAGGTCACTGCAAGGGAATAAATAATCTAATCATAGCTTGAGAAACTAAGAAAGATAAAGATTTGTGGTGGCTTTCCACGTAGGGATAAATTTCATCGGGGTAGAGCAAGACTGGGGCAGGTCTTCTCAGGTGCTGTCAGGGCTAATGGGACATGAGGCAGCTCTGGGCAAGAGGCTGGATCACCAGATTTGCATGGTGGCAAACCAATGTGCTCAGCTCCAATGTGCAAACTGATGTGCAGCCCTTCCTACTATGCAAGCGTGTGGCTTTGGGACAATCTACGGCTGATGTCTGTGCAGCTCAATGCAGACAGATGGAGTTTGTCTTTCTCTGTGTTCGCTCAGACAGGTGTACCACAGTTACCAAAAGTTATACCAAACTTTTGAGATACCAAAGGTTATATCAGAATATCAGAATTTGTGACTTTCTCACTTTTTAAAAAAATTCTTCATATCGCATTTCCTGGAGTTTCTTGATCAGCTTAACTGAATATCTAATTATTCTGTGTTTGACTGCATTGAAATATACATGCAGCTTTTTAAAACACTGTCTTTTGCTTCAGGGTGGATTGCTGCTGGCTCAAAGCTCCTTTCCTTCCCTTTTTGCGGTTGCTTAAGATAGGTGCTATGAGATTAAGGACACGGACAACAGATCTACCAAGCAAAGGAAGTACAATTCTCTGAGCTTTGTTGTTCCTTACTGGCAGTGCTAGATAGTACACTTAACATCTGACCTTACATGAATACTGTAGGAAGCTATGTGCACCTTGGAATCACCCATTCTCTGTTAATTCTTGAGTACGCACATGCAGTTTAAATGTGTATCGTGGTTGTTTTCTAACGCTTATCCTGTCATAATGCTTAAAAGCCATGACCAGCTGGGTCCCGCTGTACTCAGTTATATGTAAAACTACATAGTCAATGGACTCCTGAGCCAGGGGTTTTGAAAGTGATGTGTGCGTGCGCTGAGCCCCTGAGCACGCCAGACGTTGCTGCAGCCTCCTCCTCCCTCCCCTGGTGTCTGGCTGCCTGTGCTCGAGGCCATCAAGCTCTGGAGCGGTGCTGCTGTGCAACCAGGGGTCGGCCATGGCTGGGGAAACAGCCCAGTCGTGAGGAGGAGCTGTGAGAAGCCTCCTCTGGAGACCACCCCTGAGCTCAGGAGCTGCACTGCAGCTCCGTCCCTGGCACTGGGTCCCTGCATGGGTCACGCCGCGGCCGTGCCTGTGCCTGCCATCGCCTGCTCTTGCCTCCTTGCCTTGGCTCTGCAGCCATCCCATCCCCTTGGCCATGCCTGGCTGTGCCAGGTCTGTGGCAGGCCCTGGTTGCTCTTCCTGGCCCAACCCTGCTTGCCGACTCTGGCTGCGGTGGGACGGGGCTGTGGTCCCTGCTCCATCCTGCCCCGCTGCCCCAATGCTCCCTGCCTTCACTCCGCAGACTGCTCTTGCTGCTGTCTGACAGACACGTCTGGTGCTGTGAGCGTGTTTTATTTGCACAGATATAGTCTTCCCATAGTGCCCAGGTAGGTGTACATTAAGACATGTATCCCTTGACCCCTTGGAGCTTACCACACAAGGGTGCTAAATGAGACTGTCCCGTGGAGCTTTCTAACTGCAGGACAGAGGAAAATCTTCAGCAGAAGAGGTTACTCAAAGGGAACTAAAGAGCAGCTTGGCTATGAAATAAGCCCTGAGGCGACTGTGAAACCACTGAAAAAGAAACAGTGAAGGATCTAGCTATAATGCGAACGCAGGCACAGATGCCCCTCTTGGAAAGATGTGCTTCAATTCCAGGCTTTGTGAATGACAGTTTAATTGCTGGGTCTCTGTGTTTGTGCTTCATCCACTACAAAGAAGAAAATAAGTGGGAATAGAAAGATGGGAATAGACATGCTGGTAGTAACTAAGCTGTACTGAAATGCTATGTACAAGCTGATGGTTTTATAATGGGCACATCTGCCCACCTCACAAAACCACTACCAAAATTGGCAGGATTTGCGGCATCTGCTGGGAAAGTTTCAGCTTCAGAATAGCAAAAGGTGTTGAATGTTGGAGTTTTGGAGTTCAGCTGCACAGGTCTTGATATTCTTAGTTTCTTCCTGTGCTCTGTGAATGAGCCCTAAATCCTGACCTCAGCAGGCACATTTTCTCTTGCCTTTTTTCTGGACCCCCACTGAGATGTTACTTTTTTCCCCTACTACTGAAAGCTGGCTTTGAGCCTGTTATGATCTCCTTGTGTAAATCAGGCTCTCCTTACATTTTATCCACTTAGCAGAGCTAGCAAGTTTAAAAGATATTTCCATGAACCTCATTCTTTTTCCTAGAAGTTCTAGTGGTTTTGGCACTGCATCTCTCAAAAGATGTCAAATATTCCCTGCAAAGATTCTTTACATAGATTATATCACATCACATTCTCTTGCAGTATAGTGCTGAAGTGGTCTAAGCTTTCCACTCTTGCTGTAGATAATGTGCATCTTGGAGCCTTCTATTACCTTGTGAACATTTTGCACTCTTTCGAAAAAGGTAAGTTGTTCCTCAGTATAGGAGTCTTCTCTGTAACATGAGCATGACCAGTTCTCCTCATGGGATATGGCCATTCAGCTGCCCCACGTCTGCTTGGTTCAGCCTTACATCCCAGCCAGTCCTAATGTTCTTTGGCAATTCCATCTACCTCTCATAAGCAATTTCTTCTGCTCCCTGCTTCTGCACTGCTAGACTTGAAATTACTCCTGCTTTAGCACCAGCAGGCTTTCTTCATTGGAAAACCAAAAGTTCAGTCAGTTCTCTCAGTCTGGAGTGAACTTTGTACCTGTCTTTCAGCAGTAAAGTATTAGCTATGTTCCAAGTTCTCTGAGAAGTTTCTCAATGCCATCACTGCTTCTGTATAAAGAGTTTTCTGGTATCTACAAGTTTATACACCTGACTGGCCCATCAGGATCTGTTTAGTTCATTTTACATACTGCTTCTCTATTCATGGTTCTGTAATACCACCCTGTCCTTTATCAAGAAAAGGCTCTTCTATTCCAGATGCTTGCTCTCTGCCTCGTGAACAAGATTTCTTCTGAAAATTTTGTCTTTTTTCTACCCTCACTTATATTCTCCAAATAAAGAGAAAGCAAACAAAACTGAATCTCCAAAGCATTGCAACTTGGTCTTGTGTTGTCAGGGAACAGCTATGATTCAAGTTAAATGACAGACAGGCAGAAGTCCTGCCTCAGCTTTGCTGTTCTTAAGAACTCCTGGAGGACCTTCAATGTTCAGGCACACCATTTGCTTCTCTCTTTCGTACAACTTCCCAGGGTTAGTCCTATGTTGCTGGCCAGTGAAAGATGCCTCTTCCACACAGGTTCTTGCATTACCAGCTCCCAAAATGGCCTTTGCATTAAAATGGAATGCACCCTGCTGTTTTACATATACTCTGGAGGATTGCATTGCATGATGGGCTTTGTTAGAGCGCTCCAGTGTCCTCCTCTTAATGATTGCTATGCCAGTAGGAATGGAATGACACAAATAAAAGGGAAGTGAAGTATACATTTGCAACGTCAAAATTAAGTAACAGTCACAGAGACTTATAAAAATGCAGGCAACGGGAACACAGAAAACCCAAGATCGGGTTTATCCTTGTATCAAATCCAGGAGACCCTGTGGAACTCCTTCTGTTGGCAAGGTGTGAAAGTGGATCTAATATGCATGAGCAAGGACTCAAATACGGTCTACGCAGCAAGGCCTCAAAGTCCTGGCTGGTCGAATCCTGCTGACCCTGATGTGCCAGGCTCTGCTTCTGTTTCCATTCAGAATCAAAGACTTTCCCATTTATGTCCCATATACTGGGACGGATTAGGAAGTTAGGACGGATTTCCTAATCCATCCCAGTATATCACTGGCTTCCACCCACTGCTTTGAAAATTATGATGTTCTTTGGCAGAGACAGGTGCAATTATTGCCTGCTTAGATGATAAACAGAATCAGATAATGGCTGCTTTGGTGTTTGATTAGGCATCCAAATTTAGTTCCTGTAAAGGCAGGAAACCCTTTTCCACCAGGCTTGGTAGTAATATTTTTGTTGTTATTGATGACATATACCATGCAGGTGTCGTTTTCTACTCAAGCCTTGCACAAGTACATAATTATCTAATTTGTGTGTGCTCCATACTACTGACACTTGTTTGAGACTACATCAACAACTAAACTTCCCTGAGGGGGTACTGAGTTAAGGGGTGATGTTCACCCGAACTCTGTTCCTGGGAGCACTAATCACTTACCTGGCTACACGAAAACTAGCTGTAACTCCTGTTATTTATATTCACAAAGTAAATAAAATCACTGAATGATATAGGTAAGTCTAAGGTCACAGAAGCAGAGCTTATACTTAAAATATGCACTTCAACTTCTATGGCTTGATTTAAAATTTAAAATTAAAAGAAACATTTTAACAACTCTAGATACTTGACATTGAAGTAATGCCATTAGGTATTGTAGGAGGTTATGTATTACTAAGTCTGACTGTCCTTGTGAGGCACTTCAGTAGCAGTGCATAACTTAACTAGAGATGAAAATCCCTAATTGCCAAATGTGCGGACCAGAACGCTTGGCTTTCGTGAAATAAATACAGAGGGAGATGATGTTGCTGAATTGATTAGCAGCAGCAAATACAAGTCATAAACGGCACGGGGATTTCCATTCTTCTAGTATCACAATGATGTGGTCCCTAAGCCAGTGACCTTATGGTCTAAAATAAAGACAAAAGGTAGGTATCTGTTTCTGGGGGTTTTCATGTAAGCCAGCAAATATGCTGGCACCTAGGCAATGTTCTCCTAATGACATACCCCAGCCTGGTTTGAAGCATCATTGGTGTTTTTGTAGGATAATTTTAGGTTAATTGCAATTTGGGAAAGATCAGGTTAAACCTCTCTGTTTGTGGTTTAGTAGTTGGATAATTTATGATCTCACTCGTACATCAGACTCAAAAGCACTTGCCTGGGAAATCCACAGTTCACTGTGGTTGCGATTTTGTTTCCTTGTGAAGAGGGGAAAGGAATTTTTGATGCTTACTGTAGCTCTCTGGAAGCTATACCTGCACGTGCTAGAAGTTCAGTGCCATAGGAAGAGATCCAGCTGGTGCTGATGACCTGATGGGGGCAATTTTTCCCCATTTCAGGTGAGCTTTACTTCAAACTAGCTTTGGTCTGGTCCAAAGGACAAAATGGTCAAAGCAGCTGGAGGGCAGTACATGTGTTCCTCAATCCCATCTTCCAGTCTGATTTAATTTGAAAAGAATCTGGTTTATATACTCCGAGACCTTTCCATCATATGAATAAGAGCATGCTAAGTGGCAACAATTGCAAGATCTGCCTTCAAAAGCACATTCATGATCTGAACTAAAGCACAAACGTAGGCACACCCTGTATGAAAATAAACACAGCTGCACTAAAAAGATTCATTTTATGTCAGAGTCCCATACTTTGGGATTTGGCTATAAAATCCTTAGTAAGCCCGAAATGTTGCAACTTGCCCCATAGCCACTTCAGTATAAATGCCTAGATTTATTATTTCATTTTTTTTAATGTTTTGCAGATTGCTGAAAAAGAAACTCAGAACACCCTGATCTAATTTACTAACTGGCTTAAAAAGCACCTCTAATAAACTATGTAATTGTACAGGGAAATGGTGATTTCAGTTCAAGCGTATTATTCTGTGTGTAACTCCTTTTTCTGTGATGCTCACGTTCAGATGCTGCTGAGGTTTTATAGCGTGCTGTATGTTTACTAAACTGCCTGCTCACCGAGCGTTAAGAATATTTGTGTGTATGCAACATTTAGGAAATATGAATTCATTTTGGCTGATTTTTGTCAAATAAGCAAATCTAATTTAGCTTGCTCTTGGATGACAGAGTGGCAGTTTAATATCCTTTTTGACTTAATGTAACTAGCTTGATATAAAAAAAGAAACCGTTTAAAGCTAACACATTTTTTCCCAATCTTTCATTGCAGTTTCTATAAATCAATGTAAAAGCAGAGAGATAAAAATTATCATTCGCTGGAAATTACCTTGACTGAAATCTGAAGCATGTAGCTCAGCTAGAGGTGCTGAAACTAGAGCAGTCAAATGTAGCTCCAATTAAAAATTATAAATTAGAGCTGCAAGAGTGTGGGACCGCCTGCCTGGTGAACGATATTACTTTCATGTACATATATAAAAAGGTCACCGAGTTCCTGAACTCATAGAGATTAAAGCAAATAGACTGTCTCATAGGGTCTCAAGAGAAAAACAAGCACTTTGAAACTGCTCTCCTTAGGATGCAATATTGTGGCTGAATTTCCTACCACAGGAAAATTTACCCTCTCATTTGTGGATATAAGAAGGAAGGAATAGCTAACCAGTTAGGAAACTAATGGTCTCAGAAGAGCCAATTAGTTAAGAAAGTTTGTTGGCGTGCAGAATTCACAAGTTCAAGCTCCCCTTCTCCTCATACAGACCGGCGGTGTGCGTGGCAGTTTTCTTGGGGGATTATGCTCTTCTGGCCTGGGTCTTCCACGCTCAATCGGTCCAGCCCAGTCCAGGAAATAATTTAAATTCTCATTTTCAAAAGAGGATTTCTGTCTGGTCCCCAGATGCCTCTGAATCTTAGAAACCATCCGTAAAGCTGGTACATTTCTATGAATGGAAGTGTTGATGGAACAAATATTCCTGTGAGAACACTTTTTGCCAAGCCAAGTGTACTTGGGCTTTTATCTTTCACCTCTCAGATATATTGTTGCAATCTGTCTGATGAGTTGAGCAGACTTTCCCACATAAGCTCAGATTCCTCAGTAGCAATGGTTTCAGGGTCACTTTTCACTTAAATGAACATTCAGTTTCTTAGATCCAGCTAGAAACCAGCTTTAACGAAGAATTTGCCATTGTGCAGTCAACAACCAAGCTATCTGAGTACTTTATATCTGGAACATAAGGTTACCTGATGTTTTTATTAGAAGGGACATACGTGATGATGTGAGACTTTTTCAAAGCAGCGGATTCTCTCAGCTTGAAGCTCTGTGTCAGAAAGCACTGAATATTCCCTCCCCGTGAAACTTTTCCCTTTGTACCTAGCACTTCACCATGACCCTATGGATTCCCAGGCTTGTCTCAGTTTGCATACGGCCTGTCTGCAACATTACTTGACTGTGTTACATTCCTAACAGCGACGTACTCTAAATTTGCCAAAATACTGTGGCTAGACAAGCTTAAAATCAAAACAGGGAAGCAAAGAGAAAAGCTCTTGATTACGGAGATGGAGCTGCTGCTATGAAAGCATCAAATTAAGCACGGTAAACTTGTGTCAAAAACTAATCTGTTCCCCAAGCTGTAACTGAGCACTCTGTGGAAAGCTGCCTTGGTAGCTGCGGCTGAGGATTAGCTCAGCGGGCTCTGCTGAGGTGGTGTCTCCTGGAGCGGACGCCCCTGCTCTGGGTCGCCTCATTCCTATGATACCTGTGCAGTGCAGGCATGCCTCTGCATGCAAATGAACCTTCAAAGCACTTGCTAGGAAGGTCTGCTTTCCCCTCCTTCTGGCTAATCAATTTAGGGAAGCTTATTGTAGCCCACTTGGCTGTTTGTGCAAATGCAAATGAAGCCTTGTTCGAGCTTGTCTGTATCTGGGATAGACAAAGCCCTTTTGATGTGTTGATTTTCCATACCCTGCTCATCCTCCTGTTTCAGAAGCTGTTTGAATTGCAGTCTTTCTGACTCCTCCCTTCCTGGACACGGAGCTTGTGCTGTGAATCTTTTCACGGTGCCACAGCAATTTACAAAGGATTATGTATAGGGTGTTCCTGATACTCTTGCAGTGTATGATAAATTGCTGGGTTTATACAGAGGTTGTGTGAGGCATATTAAGAATACTGGTATCAATGTGGTGTTTTGCTTGCTGCCCGCCTTTGCAATTTTTTGGAACTCCTGCCAATCGTAATATAGTCTTCTGTCCACCCTTCCAAGCAATGCCTGTATGTAAGAGGAACTATATATCTAATGTCTCTCGCTCTCTCTGCCGCCTTATAATCAACACATCTATATATATCCATACATACAGGTTCAAATAAAGTAAGGTATTAAGTGGGAAAACCAAAGAGACTCATAGAAGATGAGCTGGCCAAGTACTGTTTCTTTAACTAGGCATGAAATTTAGATATAGGGTGTGCTCAAGAGGGATGTATAATGGGAACGTTTCCCTGAAATATTGGGAAGAATATTTAGACTGTGAAATAAAGGTTTTGAAAGGTGAGTGGGTATAATAATGAATAACATATATTGCCCATAACTAGAAGGTTGTGTAATGGTGGTAGCTGTATAGAGTTGGAAGGTTTTTTGACTGAAAGGTAGATAGATAGATAGATAGATAGATAGATAGATAGATAGAGGGGAATGGAAGCTAAAGCAGATTCCCAGGCATTTTGACTCTGCTGCTATTTAACAGCACAATCAATAGTTCTGAAAAAGGAAAGGCATTTGCAATGCTAATTGCAATTCACAAGTGGGGGTGTACTGAGTGGGTGGAAGAGTTAGTTGTTTGCTTGCTGAGGGACATTTCAGAGCTGCTGAAGTTCTGATACTCGTAATTCTTTTTATAAAACAATTATCTGCTGAGCCTTTGGCTGACTAGAACACAGGAATAATTTCTAAATCAAGAAATCAAGGAGGGTGGTACTTCCTCAGGTAGTGATTTTCGGACAGGTTTAGCTGGTTGTCTCAGTGCTCCCACTTGAGAGGAGAGATGCGACAGAGAGGTGCTGACCATGGAGCTTGCGGGACTGAGACTGTTTGCTAGCCTTTAGAGGTTTACAAGGCCTGTCTCTTCATGCAAGTTTTGTCAAATATGTCCTGTCTTTTCCTATTTTCTGGTATCTACTTTTTTGATTTCTGAATAATAAATAGGTATTTTTACCTGAGGTGTGACCTGAATCTGCCAGCCTTACTTACCCTGATTAGTGCACTATGTGCATGCAGGTTTGTTGGCCCCAGTGGAAATACTTGCAGAATAAAGTGCAAATCAGTGTAACGGAGGATGACAAAACCCAGCTCTTTTCTCCTCTCTCCTTCCTTAAGCCAGGGTGAACGTTCCCTGGACTCCACAAACTGGCTCCACAGAGTGAAAACATATGTTTGTGTGTATAAGACCAGAGTGCAGAATCATTTTGGGGAAGAAGCAGAAGAAAAATAATGTTCTGATGCCAAGTCTTGTTAATGCCAATTCTCAAAAGTGCCACTGATCTCTAAGCACGTGGGAGCAAGGAACAGCGAAGGCATCTATCTCCTGGCACTCTGCAGTCTGCTGCTGACCTCCCCGTGTCCCCCGGGCTGTTCAGACACAACGTGGGGGCAGATGTGGTGCTGGGAGAACGTTACCTTGTGCACTCAGATGCAATTCTTAATTGGGTCTAGGTGAGAATTTCTGCTTTACACAGGGTAAAGTTTAAATGTCTGTGGCACTTAGATGTCACAGACATACAGTTTTAAAAAGCTGAGCTAGGAATTATAAAAGAAGATCAAGTAGTAAAACCTGGGCTCTTTTTTATTATTTTTTTCTTTAACAACTGACAGAGGAATGGCTACTATTGTTATATATGCTTTTATCCTGTGTATATATTAAGAAATGGAGATAGGAAATTCCTTTCTAAGTCAATTTGGAATCAGGGTGAAATTTTTCCTAAAACAAAACATTTTTTCTGCAAAAAAAAGCCCCAAACTGAAACTTCTTGTTAACTTCTGCGAAATTCAACAAATAATTATTGGACAAAAAAGGAGAACCTTGAAAAGGTAATAGATTTTCTCTTTCCATTTCAATACAGTGTTCTGAAGCTAATTTTAGCACATTCAACTTCTCAAACCAGTAAAAAAAAGGTCATAAAATAAATCAAACAATTCATCTCAAAGCATTTTAATAATCTCCAGCTTTGCCCTGAAAAATCTTACCATCTCTTTAATCACAGTAAAATGTATTTATTACCTGCAGCAGTATGTGAACATGATAACTCTGTGAAGTACGGGAGATATCTATTACAATGATCTTATAATGTCTGCATTGCCTTGCACCAACACCCTGCATAGAGGTGGGTCCTTTTCGGTAATGTCCGGGTAAAGCTGGAATAACTTAGCTGGCTCCAGCAAGGTTACTGGGAATATAACCCGGAGTCGCTGCTAGCACAACTCAGCCGTAAACCTGTACCAGAAAACCTGCCAGCTGACGACAAAGCAAGGAACAAGGATTTGGGATGACTGCGTGATAGTACGTAGAGGTGTAATGCTATGAACAGAGTCTTCCTTTGCTTCCCTTTCACATGGTTTCAAGAGTCTTGCTGTTAATATTATTTATGTGTATTGCAGTATTGTTCAGTATGCCTCAGGAGGACTGAGACTGGTTGTTCTGGCCATGAAATGAGGGTGGCGAGAAGAGGGACCAGGCAAATGGGAACCACAGGGACAACGTAGCACAGGGGCGGTTCAGTACCTGGGCTCCAAAGGGCCACCTGCCCTGCAGGCTCCAGGTGGAGTGGTTAGATTGTGCTTGTGGTTTTAAAAAATATGGCTTTCTCTTGGATATTTAATGTGGAACTGAGGAGTTTTGAAAACACTGGTCCTGCATACTGACACACAGCCGATAAATCTCTGGCTATGAGGTCTTGTGAAACAGTTTGGAGATTTCCTAGTTTGGTTTGTAACAAGACAAATGAACCCAAAGCACTTAATGAACCAGCAGTGGATCATTACATCCTGTGTAAATATTGAAAAAAATCAACAAATAAATACAATGGATGGCAGTTTAAAAAAAATCAACATTGATGAATTGCAACAAGTACTGAAGCAGCAGTAAGATTCCTGTTTAAGGAAATGCTCCAAATGAGCTCTAATAAGGTGTGTCTTACTATCTGTAATACATGGCACTGTGAGACTCCTTTGAAAGACTCATCAGTGAGGGCTCATCTGTTTTCTCGAGGCAGATCCAACCGAGGCGCGGACAGCTCGGGGTGGAGGCATCCCACCCGGATTGCGAGGAGCAGGCTGTGCCACGCGGTCTGGGCAGGCTTGCTCCGGTCAGAGGGCCAGGTAGCTGTGTTCATCTGGTACACAGCTCGAGTTAATCCGCTGACGAGGCTTGTAGCTTGGACGTGGTGCAGATGTGGTACTCCCGCTCCTCGACACGAATTGTCTGGAGTGGAGTGCTTGAATGCCAAATGAACTTTCTGAGTGAAACCCCCTGGGTGCAAAATGATATTTTTCAATGAAAGTTTATTTCCTCTGAAAATTTCCAACCAATTATTCCAATCTCCTGTTAGTTTAAGCATGTGAAAATGTTTCTATGAGAAAGTATTATTCCAGTGGCTAGCCAGCCACCTCAGCCTGAGGTTTGGCATGCTTTAGTTATTTGCATTTAATCATAACTTCATTATTTCTAACAGATTCTTTGAAAGTTATCGTTCATGCGGATTGAAAGATCTGTGGAACTCATTACAAGATTATAAGGTTAATCTGCACACTAGTACACAGATTCTTCTTTCTTAAAATTCTGATTATTTCTTATGTCTTTCACAGACATCCATGCATTACTGAGGGCGTGACTGAGGGTCTTCCTGCCTAACCTTACGGGCTGGTAATTTCCCTCAACTTTCCTTAGCTGCATGTCTACTTTTAAATAAAGCAAATTCACCCTTTTGACAGCCAGATATTAATATTTGGTTTAAACAACATTAAGGCTGTGATATAAAATCCAGGCAGTGTTAAAACAAGGTTGACACTGTCTCCTTTAATCACACGGTTTTGTGTCTTGGCACATACTTGGCGTGCATTTTCAGATTGACTGTGGTACGCTTTACAATTTCATGGACATAAATGCTTCATCTTTTACCTGATGATCTCTTCCACCACGGAGCTGCTCACCAGGGTAGCAGTCTCTTGTGACAACACAAAAAAAGTGTACAGACACAGGTACACCAGGTGGAATAACATGTCAAAGTGACTTTGAGGAGCATAGCACATGCCGATCTTCACTGGCTACTTTCTGTCATGAGTTGCGAGGAATTTGGGAAGACAGATTCAAATTTATATGTAAATATAAAAATTAAATGAAAAATGTAAGAAGCTTGTTGAGCGAGATTTGAACCTTGGAGAATAAAAGCATACAGCAATACTTTTAATGTTCACTTATTAGAAAGGGAAGTAAAACTGTTCTGTTTTATTTCCTTCAAATAAATATGTCAGCTTTTTTAGAGCTAAGCCATTACATTAAAAAAATAACAATCTCTAAACTAGCTCAGCTTCAACTTGACAAAAACTGGAAATATCTTGAGAATGGGAATAAGAAGAGAAATCTGTTTTTGTCAGCAGAGTGACAGCAGCTTCTTTTATGACTTTAGAGATGAAGAAACTAAAAATGTGTTGCATTATGTTACAAAAGAAGAAGCGAACTCAAAGTCCTCTGAGAATTTTATTTTGCAGTCACTGATTAGGAGGCATAGTTAGAATTTGAAAATGAGAAGGACTAAATGTTCTTCATGTGCTCAGTTTTTTTTCTAATATATTGAAAAAGTGCTTAGCACAGTCAAAGCTGTGTGAGTGTGAGGGATGTTAGTATTTTGGGGTTTGGAGTGGGGGTTTTACAGTATGTTGGGTTGTGGCTAACATAACGGGGTCATAATCAAAGTCGTTCAGATGTTGTCCCGCATAATGCATAGCACTAGGAACTGGGCCTGACAACCAGCATTTGAGGCTGTATTTTTTTACCCTGTACAAAATATATCTCTGGGGGAGAGGCTGTGAGACGTCCTCCCCAAACAGCAGAACTGCAACCTGCGACTGGGTGCACCGGGAATGCTACATTCAACCCAAAGGCTTGCGGGATGCCTCAAGCTGCAGGGTCGGTCACTCAGTTCAATTTGATTTGCCCAGATCATCTTTCCAAATACTTGCCTCCCCGTGCTACTCCCTTAATGCCTACCTCTGCATTTTGGCCTCTGCTCTGCAAAGAGTTCAATGCAGCTGCGTTGCAGCACATGGATGGGCTCTCAGACAGCTCCAAGCATCCCTGCGTGCCACACAGAGCTGGCGGGCAACCTGGGGCGCTTTGATCTACCTCTGCTACCCGACGTTTGTGTATCCAACTCAAGCACTGGTGAACGGACTATTGAACCTGTGCAATTCTGTGTCAGCATGTCTCTATTCCACTTTTCCTGACTCACAAACTGACTATTTCGTTCCTGAGCACCACAAGAGGCTCCCTCAGCAACTGACATATTTGACAGTCACACTGCACTTCAAAGAACTTCACAGGGTTATTAGCAGTAGCAGGGATTTTCGCAAAGTTGTATTTTTAGCGCAGAGCCTGAAAGAATGACTTGACATATAGTACAGTGATCATAACCTTACTCTGAGCATGATAGGCTGCTTAATTTATGACTTCTTTTGGAAGAAAAAAACCCCAGCATAGAATATTTAGCAACGTCAAAGTTTCCGTACAAGAAAGACAGAACTGTAGAAATGCTGGGTGAGCATTTATTCAAAGTACCTCTGACTGCATTTTTCATTCCGTAGCATGATTGATGCCCTAGTTGTCCCTCCATTGTTTATTTCATGGATTTTTGGCTGCTATCATTACAGTCAAAGATACAGGCTTATGGTGAAAATACACCAGCAGACTGGTTTAAACTAAATATTTTCTGTAATATTTGGACCAAAGGAAGAATTTTCTGTTCTGGAACATTCATTATCTGAAATCATTTCCAGAGAACAATGACAATATGTTAAACCTCTCTGTCTGATGAGTGCCCATGTGTCTCTTTTTTGACTCATCCAGGCATGTGGCCAATGACAAGTATTTTTAAAGGAAAAAAGTATGTTTTAAAAATCTAACAGAATATACCAAGGTCAGCGAATTGGCAACAGTTGTTCAGCCTTCTCTTGATTGCCTCCCTTCCCCTTCTTACTTTCCTTATTCCTTCCTTTTAATTCACCTGTTTCTGCCACAAGGTATCACCCATCCTTTCTAACTACTTCATTCAGCAAGGAATAGGAAACTGAAGCAAGTAGAACATGAGCTTGCTATTATACCAACTCATCGGCTGGCACGGTGTTGCGTACAGACTTCTTCTCAGCTTGTTGTGTCTTGTTCTTTTTTAAAGCATCTTTTTGTGTAGATGTGCCTGACCCACTGTGTTACCTAAAAGATGGGAATTGACTCCACGTGATAAACCTGTTATCTTTTTTGGCCTTCTCTAGATTGATGTTCACGGCTCTGTTGTCGTTTGAGCGAACTCACTGCAAATTTACTGAGTTAATACTACTGCAAATGCTTGTCTAGACACTTGGCAAATGTTTGTGGTGTATATTCAGACTCATCCGAGTACGAGCAGCGAGTACGTGTGTCGTTGAACAAATCTGTCAGGCTACCATTTATATGGTGGTGGTTCATTTAAATCGTCGCCTTTCTGAATTGTCATAAAGGCACTAACTGTTCTGCGCATGCCCTCGGTGGAGAGGCCGTGCCGCCGGCTTTCTGCAGCGGGCTTTCTGCAGCGTGCTCTGGGAGCTGGCACCTCCGCAGGCCCTGGGGGCTTTCACCCTCATAGGTAACAGCGTGTGTCTGACGCTTCTAAAAAATACATTCAGTTGATTTCTGTTGATTAAATCAGGCTGACATGAAATAAGCCTACTGAAAGTTCCAACGCTGCAGTAGACAATTTCTAGAGAGAAGCGTTTGTTTCTAAGAGGAGCTTCCTAGGGTGGAACGACTGTTGTAACGTTTCCTTTTCGCTTCCACCGTGCATATTTGCCAGCCCTACTTCCTGCTCTAGAAAGGGGTATGCAAATGGTATTTCTCTTTACCACATTGCCTTAAATTTAGTTTTTCTGCACTACTATGAATGTGAAAAATTAATTTCAGGAACATTGATTTGTCAATTTCAGTTCCCATACCTAATGGATCTCACGTCTCTTTTTTTTATTTTGGTTTTTTTTTTTTTTTAGCATTAAAAGGTGTACTGACTCTTTTTAGCTATTTTTCTGGTTTACCCTAGACACATGGAAACACATTTCTAAAACCTGAATAGAAGTATATCAATACTGTTTAATGCTTTCTATGGATTTATCCACCACATTTTATGTTAAACTGGGGGATTAACTTGCGTTGCATATTCTTTCATTATGTGAGTTTGTCTACAGGACAGAAAACATAAAAAGAAATGTTTTTATTATTTTAAGGAATTATTGTGAGTTTTTTTCCTTTCCTTTTGCAAAGGAGATGAAACAATGAAAATCCACGAATATTAAAACCTGTTAATATGAAGAATATAGTCTCTCTAAAATCTAGGTAGCATTTTCTTGCATCTGAATCCATATCCTATGAATCTTTGATGTGACATAAAATCCTAACTGCTGAGGTGGGGAGTGGGACAGAAAGCCACAGAGAACAGCAGCTCTCTGTTATCTTTCCTAATTTCTATCGTAATACTGATGGAGGGAAACCTCTTTTAGAATTCTTTTATTCTTATTTGTATTTTTTTCTGACTACATTTTCATGTATAATACCCATAGGTCAACTTAAAACAAAGAAAGAAACAGAACGGACCCTGTAAGTGAGCAGTGGTGCAGGTTGCAGGTGCGTAGGCATCAGAGAGCATTTTCCTTTCCATGGCTGCCTGACTGCCCCTTCTGCAGCCTCCTCAGCCTCTCCCCATCTCCTTCCTACCAGATAAGTCTTCCTGCCTGCGTCTTTGCTATTTTGTGATGGTTATCTCAGGCTGTAGGTAGTGGAGACCTTATTTTCCAATCCTGTCACCTTTAAAAAGATCTGGGTTGCCTGGGTTACATATTACGTTGTGAAAAGATGGTACTTACACGACGACCTTGTGGGCTCCCAGATAACTATGGGACACAAGTTTTTCTTTCATTTATCCCATTCTTACAAGCCTTACATGTCTTTTGGCATGTCGTTCACCTCTCTAGGTGAAAGCGGACCCTGCATTGCTAACATTTTCACATTAACTACGATCTTCTTAGTATGTATATTTTTAAAGACCATGGGTTGGTTTTTATCTGCTGGTTTAGGAGGCCCAGTGACTGTGCTCCTGATTTGTACCATGCTAATGGAGACTATAGTAAGAAACACAGCATCTCTCTATTGGTCTGGGGAAGCGGTTAAGTTAGAAGGGTAAAAAGTTTCCTCTGCTGCTGGTAACTGAAGGCACGCTGTGAGTCCGTCATGTGGTTGCTTAACGATTTTCCCTGGCCACTGAGGCAGGCAGGGAGGCAGTGGCTTCAGCTTGTACGTTGGACTTAGCAATTACGTCAGAGGGATTTATTTGCAATTTGCAAAAGTGAATCTAATCCATCAGCATAGAGGGTGATAGGGAGCACGTTCAGATGATGAAAACTGATTGTCATGGTCCGTTTTGGGCTCCTCGGCATGCCCATGCCTGGGAGGGCAGTGCAGACACCGGCTCAAGATCAGCTAATGTCTGGAGCATCTTATTAGCCTGCGCCACGTGCCATCCCGGCTTGATCCGTGCTCTCCAAATGGCCTCCGAAAACAGCACAGCCCTGTTGGTGTGGCACCGGATGCGAACGAGCAAAGCCCACCAGACTTGGACCTATGCCATTGGAGCGTGGGACCAGCTCAGGCCACTCTCCACTGCTGTCAGAGCAGCCGTGGGTTGAGTCATCTGCCCCTGCAGTGCTTTCAAATTCATCCTTTATTCATAACACGGCACCGAACCTGAAGGATGCTAGTATGAAAGCTACTGCTCTTGATGCCAAAACGCCTCTGAGTTGTTGTGCCAATAGTTAGTGGGGAGAAGGAATGTGTTTGAATTTTTTTAAATGATACACATGTGTATTTGGTGAGCTGGGATTTGGAGCTGGTGATGAGGAAACCGCGGAGAGGTTATAATGGAGTACACTGGTGCTTTGAGGTGGGCCCATAGATGATGGGCCTCAGTAGTGATGGACCTTGACTTACGGGCTTTGACGCAGAAAGAGATTTGTGCAATCTCTGAGTATCTGTCCCCAAATATGACTTTTTAGCTTGAAATTTGTTGTTGAGAAACAACCAAAATTTATCAAGCAAAATATAGCAAGCAAAAAACTCCGCCTTTGAATCACGTGAATAAGGAAAATTTAAACCAGCTGAGCTAGTAATATTTATGTTCTCCAGCTTTCCCCAGGTACTCTAAAAAACTCTGCCTAAATTCAAAACCAACAAAAAATCACATAGATTATCTTAATGGAGGAAAATATTCTTTTTCATGATGGGGGTCATAACTTTGCATCTTGATTGAATATTAATAAATCAAGTAAAGAGTATTAACTAAAAACTCAGTCAAAGTTTTAATTAAATCCACAGCAGTTTCTATTTTTCAATGTACAGGGGAAGAGGCAGGGTATGATATATTCTCCCGACTGAAGAATTTTCAAGTTCCAGCTGGACAGCACTTTAATTAACTTCATTTTCTCCCTTTTCTCAGCTGAGGTCCCACTCCATTACAATTCTGAATCAATCTTAAATGTAATGTTTTGGAAAAGATAGCTTTCTCACTGTGTGACTGCTAAACATTTTTTTCAAGAGTCTGAAAACCTGCAAAAGTGGGACTCTCAAAGTTGTGGTGGCAAGGGGGATGTGGGGAAGCCAGAGTGAAGATTACGAACGTGGGAAGTGTGTCCCGTTTGAAGGCTGGTGCACAGTGCATGCTTTTAATGGAGCTACTTCTGCTTCTGCTGTTTGCCAGCTGTAGTGTGACACTGGGGATCTGCTCAGTAAAATGATAACACTTGCACAACAAACTGTTTGTCCCTGGCTGGTTGACAAACTGAGAGCAGTGATATCGTTACTGAACAAGAGCCCAGAGTCTCCTCCTTGTCATCCTCTCACACTGAGCTAATTGCTAACAGTCAAAAGACACCATCTATTTCACAGGTTAAAGTTTAAAGAATTTGTAGGAGTACCCGAGAGCCCAGGTCAAGGTTTTCCTCAAGTCTGACTTCATGGGTGTGGATAAATCTTCACGGGGACTCTGCACAATTCAGACAAAAGGCTGGAGGAAGGGACCTGTCACTAGCGGCAGCCAAAGCCAATCCTTCTTTCCCCGCCAGTCATTGGAAATGTGTTTTATAGCACATTTCAGTGGGCAAAATATGCCAGGTGTTATGCATGTAGTAACAACAATTTATCTTCTCAAACAGTTTGGATTTCAAGAGAATGGTACCAGCCAAATGGGGTGGACCTTTGTAAACTGATCGTTTGGGAAGGCTCCATTGGAAAGACAAGTGCAATGCATGGGTATCTACACCATGTTTTATAGCCATGACTTTATTTTTACCTGGAAATGGCAGAATCAAGACACACAAGGTGTCAGTTAGCAGACTAATAACATCTAAACCAGGGAGTTGTCTGTGAGTTTGGCACATCAGAGAAGCCATGCCACAGCATGTCACTTGTAATGTTAGGGAACATGATGTTTCAATTATTAAACCAAGCTTGAAACTTAAAGATTGTATTTTTTTGGTTTAGTGAGTTTCCCTTTTCTTCCCTTGTCAGTATCGTATATAGGATAGCTTGGGTCTCAGTGGTTTTTGTGAAAGCGTCTCCTGGGTCTTCAAATGATCTAATTTATTGAGGTTATTACAGTTAGAGTTACTGAGATATCAGAGGCAATACTACTGCCAATTTATTTTTTTTAATTTCTATTTGTTAGTGCTGCTTGTAGTGTTAGCTCTAGGACAAAAGAACAAGAGGAAGCTTTGAGTGGAGGTGTAGTTGTTTAGCTCTCTATCTTCCTTGTTGAGACAGAGTATGGCAATGCTGCAGTGCAGAGATACTCGAGCTGGCATTAAACTAATTACATTGGGTACTGGAAGCATGCTGGCTACAGCAGAGTGGAGTCCAGTATGTTCTGATTTTTCCTGCCAAAAAGCTTAGCAGCTTGGGCACCAATGAACCAATAACAATAAACAGCAGTGTCTGGATGGGATTTTATGGGGGAGTTTGTTGTTCTGAAATTTTTCATGTTCCCTACAGTGCTACCTCTCTTGCTTCCGTAGTCTTTTATCTCTCTTTCCTAACTTCAAAGGAAAAAACGAAGCAAACAAGGATGACAGGATGCAGAAGCTGTGGGCAATACATCATCCAACAGCAGATGCCTGACTGCAGCTATTTCTCACACGAAGGGTCCGTGCAATAATTCCTGTGTTAGGCAAAGCCAAATCCTTACACAGAAAATAGTTAGGAATTTAGTTGAATGAGAAGATAGGATGGATTGCAGTGATCAGGCGCAGGGCTCAAGCGTACTGACCAGCAGCTCAGCTGGCCCCTTTTGTCCCCCTCCTCTCCATTTCCCATGCCTGCTTCTCCCATTCACCTTGATCACCCCTCTTTCTCCACCATTGTCTTCTCTCAAATCAAAACCCACCCTGATTACTTTTTCCCCACAGGTCTCACTTTTACTACCTCTGTATCCAAACTTGGGGTTTCTGATAGGGTTACCTAGCCAATCATTTACCAGTCCCTGGTGGCCTAGCAAGGTTTCACTCTTTAAAATGTCCCAATGTCCCCAGTTCTCCCCTCCATTATCTGTGAGATTTGGCCACCTTCACATCACTCCCCCTTAACCATCTGTGAAATTCTGTCATTCTTCATGGCATTATCCATAACGCTTGTTACCTTCTCAAACTGTTTTCTGCCATGTCCAGTGATTTCTCATGGTCAGTTCATTGAGCTAAACCTCGGGGCATGGCCCAAACATCTGCCAGTGTACCTTCACAAACTGGAAGGGAGCAAGACTAACAGCACAGTCACACGAATGGTGGCATTCAGATGGCCACTGAAGAAATGGTGTGGGAAAGAGGATAAGACAGGAAGACTCAGAGACCCTTGTTGAACAGGAAGATGTTGCAGGTTGGTCCACAGACAGAAAGGACAATCCACAGAAACATGCAAACAAGGACAGGGAAGAGCCTGGCTACTAGAGGAGAGAGGACTGTGGAGCGCATCAGCTGCTTTGGAGCGCAATGAGAAAGAGCAGAATTGGGAAATGGGGTGGCAGGAGCGGAGAGAAGAACCTCTAGCATAGCAAAGGGGGCAGATACAACTCCTACAGTCAGGAGCGACTACTTGAGGAGTAAAAGGGACCATATAGGGACCAAGAGAGAAGATATGATGATCTGGAGACAGAAGGAAGGACAGGGGAGTGGGATTAGATATGTATACCAAAACCAGGCAGATTAGAATTTGCATGACCAGGACCTCTTGACAGACATGCCACCAGGATAAGTCAGAGAACAGAAAGATAAACTGCCTTGATATCTCACTAACATCTCCAGAAAGAATGACATTAGTTTGCTGATGAAATTGTTTATGGAGGGGATGACTGTGTGTCAGAGGGGCCAGAAGACCTTAGGGAACAGGGCTGTTGAAACCCGATGATAAACCTCCGGGAATGCCTTTGGAGATTAGTATCGAAAATGCTTGCTTTGAGGTTAGGAGTTTATTGTCTGGAGATTATAAGTGGAGAAAGGCAGGTGCACAGTAGTCAGTAACAGGTTGATTACAAACTACAAATGTCATGCAGCCATGAAAGTGATTAATGAGATTCTATGGGTGCGCTGAATGGTGTACCGCAGGAGAGAGAAGGAGGTCTTACTGATATTGTTGGCAGTGGTTTTGGATTACCACGTGTTGTTCTGGTCATCTGCCTTTAAGAAAAACAGACTTAAACGAAAGGCGCTGTAGTCAGGCGGATTGTCCTTTCCCTTTTGTTTTTAGGAGTCTAAAAAAGCTTGACTTCCTCAGTCTGGCCAAAGAGGTGCTGAAGGACACATGCTTGCTGCCCGTAATCTAACCACAAAGTAATAAGCAGAAAATATTGACACAAGAACAAATAGGGATCAATTTGGCAGAAATGTGTTTAGGCTGGATGTGAAGGGTGTTTCTAATCAAGAGAGGGGTGAGTGTCTGAAATGTGCTCCCTGTTGTGGTTTAAACCCAGTCAGCAACTGAGCACCACACAGCCGCTCGCTCCCTGGTGGGATGGGGGAGAGAATCGGAAAAAAAAAAGTAAAACCCATGGGTTGAGATAAAGACAGTTTAATAAGACAGCAGAGGAAGAGACAATAATAATAATAATGATAAAAGAATATACAAAACAAGGGATGCACAATGTAGTTGCTCACCACTCACTGACCAATGCACAGCCCATCCCTGAGCAGCAATCACTGCTCCCTGGCCAACTCCCCCCAGTTTATATGCTGAGCATGATGCCATATGGTATGGAATAGCCCTTTGGTCAGGTGGGGTCAGCTGTCCCAGCTGTGTCCCCTCCCAGCTGCTTGTGCACCTGGCAGAGCAGGGGAAGCTGAAAAGTCCTTGACCAGTGTAAGCACTGCTCAGCAACAGCTAAAACATCAGTGTGTTATCAACATCATTCTCATACTAAATCCAAAACCAGCACTATACCAGCTACTAGGAAGAAAATTAACTCTATTCCAGATGAAACCAGGACACTCTCAAAAAGCGTTTTGGCCAAAACAATCCCCAATAACAACTAATGGGGTTTACAAGACAGCTTGATCAAGTGTAAGTGAATGTGGTTGCAAGGCTTTGTTCAAATTGTCTTGTGATTTGCCTGTGATTTGGTAGCTAATGCTGGTGCCAAAACAGAGCATCAGGATTCAACAATAAAGCATTTGTAAAGTGGCTATGTTTTCTCCATAAATTGTAATAATAACTAATATAGAGCAGAAAATAAAATGCATAGTTTCATTCCAAACTGCTGTTTGTTTTCTGTGATTTTCATAACATTTTTACGGGTTTTTTTGTTTAATTTTGAGGGTCTGAAGTGTAGAAGGAAAGAAAAATTTTCCTAAAAGTTTGAAGTTTCAACCCATTTTTACTGTTTACAAATAAAGACCAAACTTTTGAAAAGTGCTGGCAAGAAGGAACAGTGAGAGAAAACGACTTTACCTTTTCCCCCACTGCCACTTCCTTTATTTCCTCTAAACACCACCAACAGAAAACCTAATAGCCTGATGTACTTGCCTGAGGTATGGAGACCTTACTGTAAGTTTTAATTCCTACAGAAAGCAGACTTGACCAGAGTTTTCTATGACTGAAGTGTGTCTTAGGCATCCAGCCATTTTAATGTTCTCATGATTTTGCTTTCTCCAGAAATTGCATCCAATATCAGAGAAATGTGTTTAGTGATCTACGTTGTTTTAGGCAGTGGAAGAAGAATTGATATTTTAATAAAAAAATTTAAAAAAGATAGGAGAATGTGGGCAAAAATGATTTGCAGGATAGCATGCAATACCTAGACACTTTGAAACTACCTACCTTAAAACTGAAAACTTAAACCTGAGTGAAGTGGAAGACATTCATATTTAGTCCTAGCCCAAGCTGTGGACTATGGAGGAGAGTGGAGTCCTGAAAAACATAAAGCATTTTAAAAACTTTATTAGCATTTAAAAAAACTCCTAAACGCATCTGAATTTTAAAATTTTTCTTTGTTCGTGGCAGAAAAAAATGAGGTGAGAGAACTATAAAAAATGGAAATGCAGAAATTTAAAACTTGTGTTATACAGTTTGATTAAAAATTTTAAGATACGATTTAGAACTTTGGCATTTAAAAGTCCAGCTCCTTCTGGTATCCTTTGCAGAAGGAAGTTCTGGAGGTGGGTATAAAATGAGGATAAAATATGATATTAATTTGCACTGAAGTAGCAAATTTTACGGTAGTTTCAGGTCATTAATCTATCTTCCAGCTAAGGGAACTACATTAATAGCTTATGGGATTTACAGGGCAAGCATCAATTTAATGGTTCACCCTAAGTTTGGGGAAAATAGGAAAGGGCAGGATACTAGAGGATACATTATATCTTGCTGCACTAAAATCAATGGCAAAACTTTCTTGGCCTAAAATGGCCTCTAGATAGTTTCTAATTCCGGTGTTGCTGCTGAACCTTAATTTCCTGTCTGCAAAATGGAAGGAACCGTATTTGCCTGACAAGTGTTAAAGCTGACTCTTCTCCTCACAGCTCTGTCTTGAATAGGAAAATCATCTGAATTGATGTTAAGTTTTACTTGCGGTTTTGGGGATGGATGGGGTGGGGCTTGGTTTTCTTAAGTGTGGCCTCAGTCTAGGAAAGGAAATATATCTGCAGTGAAGTAACAGAAGATACCTGCAGGGTCACGCAGTTTCACTTGCGGTATTTTCTAAGCAGCTTTCATCATTGGAGTCCTGCCTGTGATTTGTCACTAGTCACTGTGTTCTTTACACTGTAATATTTCCCTGTGCTCTGATGCTAGGGGAAAAACCCTTTTTTGTTCCTTGCTGTTCGAGATAAGGGGATACCTTTGTAAATGGTGAGAGGAGTGCATTACGCAGTTTGCAGCTTCTTCATGAGAAGACTCAGAACAAGAACCAGGAAATAAAGTCATAACTTAATAGCTGCAATACTATCTTCACAGGGGAGAGTCATGCTAGGACAGCACCTATAAATCAGTGTTGGTGCAGTGCATCATCAGATATGCAACCTTTTTTAAGGTGATAATTCCCATAATTTGGGTATTGACCTTGTTCTATGTTGTACAGACTTGTAATCTGTGGTTTTTTGAATGATCCCCACAGGTGGGACATTTCTAATGTGAAGTCACGCTGTGAGACACCTCTGAGTGTGCTGGGAAGACAGGATTATAAATATTCATTGCTTTTGCAACCTTGGGCTATGAATGTTTCAAATTTTATAAGCTAAGCAGAACCGGGCCTAGTCAGAGAATTAAAAAAAAACCCCTCACAACTTTGGTAAATCCAGGTGATAAATAAAGCAGAATGGGTAAGAAAATGAGAGTTTTTCTGCTACGTTGATTTCAAACCAACATGCCGATTTGATTAGGAGAAGTACATAAGCACAATATAAAGTCTAATCACTTATGACAAAACCAAGTCAGGCTAGATTTCCCCTTCCTTGGAAATACAACAACTGCTTTGCAGTTTGCTTTCATCACTGAAAAACAAAACATGGTGAGCTATATAGATTTGGTCATCTCGCAATTTACCTCCCAGGTCTGAGGAACAAGCGTGGGTGCCGTCAGGCTCGCCCACGCTGTCCCATCCCTGCCCACGGTGGGACCCTGACCACCGGCCATGGGAAATATGATCAGAGCAGTGACCATATCATGGGCCTGGAGAAAAATCTGGCTCGAATCGTGTGTAATGCCACTAGCAGTTTCTTTCAACTGCATGTCTGACAAGCAAGGGATGAAGGGCAGTAGGAGCTCATTTCGTTCCTTTCCTACTTGATTTGTCCAGGTACAGAAGAAGGACTTAATGCTTGGCCTCTGCCTGTGCTCTGCAAGGAGATATGGCAAAGCTCCGTCCTCAAGCCTTCTTCCTGCGACCAGGTACAAATGTGCTTTGCAGATAAATTATTTCAACAGAAACTATAATTTTATATGCCTCCCCCTGACCACTGAGGGATTCCCCAGGTTTATGTGGCAGAAGTCCAACAGGAACCCCTGCTGCTGCTGGGTTCATGGGATCACCCTGCCGGAGCCTGAAAACCGTCACCCTGCGCAACTCAGAGGGTAATGGTTTTCCCACTGGGTTGATAGTCACGCAGTGTCCCTTGTGTCACAGGTGAATCTCCAAATCTCCGTGCCACTGGCTGTTGAGGGCCCTTCCTCCTCACCCTCTCTTTTTGTTTGTTGTTTTTGGGTTCTTTTCCAACTGGGAAAGACGCTAACACCAAAAGATGAACACATTTTCACAAAATGAAATCAGTATTTTCCAGTCAGCCCTGGAATTCGTCTTTAAAGTGCAAAAATCCCCCAAAGCTCAACAGCCTTAAAGCCTCTCCTTGTTTGTGATTTGTTAAGCAGTATGAATTCGGTGGAGAAATCGGGGATGGGAGCCTCAAGGGCGACTGGCAGGAGGTAATTCTTGGGATCTGTCACAGTGGAACATGGTAGCACAAGACATAAAAATGGGTTCCAAATGTAGATCCACCTCTGTGCAGAGTCTACTGCTAATACTTTTTTTCCTCTCTACATGAGAGCTTGGTGTTGCTGGGGAAAAACAAGAAGATAATTTTGCAATTAATTTGATAATCCCCTATGATCTATTTTGTTATAAAATTATGGGATTTTGTAAATCAGTGTGTATTTCATAATGACTAGAGCACAAGAGTGCTTAGATATGTATACCTGGGACAGCCAAGGCAGGAGCTGAGTCTGGGACTCCTCCCTCTGTCTCTTTCGTGGTATTTCTTTTAGAGAAACAGGATTTTACTGAAATCTCCTGGATTGCATCCTACTGTCACCTGCAGTTCAAGTTCCATCATACTTTAACTGTTACAGGGACTTACCCCCCGGCCCAGGGGCACCCTTCCTGAGACGTGATCCTTGGGGTTATCACTGTGAGACACAGGACGTAGTTCTTCTATTTCTGCCACTACACCAATTTTCTATTTTTTCCCAGTGTGCCAATGGAGCTATTTATGAAGCTGCACTGGAAAACGAATCAGTGAAATGTTGCAAATTATAAAAATTATCCTTTTAACAATTTTTATTATTACCACGAACCGAAATGGCAGTCGGACTAGACGATCATTGCAGGACCCTTCCGACTAAAATATTCTAGTCTAGTCTAGTCTAGTGTGAAAGGAGAGCGAAAAGGGGGAAATGTTTTAAACTACTTTCCCTGCTGGACAGACAATGATGCTGGATCATCTCCCTTTTGACGTGATAGGCCCAAAGCATAATGTCTCTGTAAGATACTTTCCTGGTGCTGGTGGGTCTTTAACAGGGCTTAAGGACACCTTCTTCTAAAAAAACTATACTGTGTACTCGAACAAAGTACAAAGCAAGTGGAGAAATGGTTAAAGCCGCAAAAATCTTTTCCCCCAGGATCTGGCCTGTAGCTTCACCCCCCCCCCCCCAAGCTTATGGGATGACTCATATGCATTTACATTCCCCACGCTTCACATGGCATCTGCTGCTACACATTTGTTGCAGGATCTTGTCTTTGAACAGCTGGTGACAACCCACTTCCTCTTGCTTTCTTCAGCAGAGATTTTTCAATTGTTTCTTGTTGTTTTGATGTGAGACCCACTGTTGGAAAAACAAGCCCATTTACCCTGATTAGAACCAGCCATTTAAGCACTTGCCAATTAACAACCCATTTGTTATTCTTCTAAGGACCCAGGAAATACTTTCCCTTTCTCTCCTTTCCCTTTCTCTTCTTTCACTTTCTCTTCTTTCACTTTCTTCAGATGTGATTCCACATCAGCAGAAGAAAATCAAGCCCTTCTTATATAAAATGGTATTAATATTTCCCTTGTTCTCCCTCTTCCTTTTGTCCTACAGAGGACAAAGGATCCTTTGAAAGGATCCTTTGCTTTCTTCAAGCTAATCATAATTAGTTTGATGTCATGATAACCATGCTGTCTCCTTAAACATAGAGAAACTGCCACTGGTGATGAGTATTATAGACATGGCCTTTGGAAAAGCAGGCAGAAGAACACCACACTCACATTAGAAACAATGATACAAAACGTGATTAATTTTAGTTATTTGGTGCCAATTCTACTAACAGGCATTAAAAAAAATAATTTAACATGTATGTGTTTTTAGCAAAATGAGACAGTTTGGTTTGTACTACTCTAGTACATTCAGTGAAACAGAATCATTCTCTCAGGGATCTGATCTCAACTATCTCTATGAAATCATACACTATGTTTTTATACTTTTGCAAAAAGTATGTACTAAAAATTGAACTTAATGTTTAGCTACTGTTTTTTCTTTTTGTCCTCTCATTCAACACATCTAGATTTCCTTGCTCGGGACCACTTTTATTGCATAAATATTTTAAGGAAGTACTAAACTTTCAAGTGAGGCCATCTCATTTCCAGTTTTGAAAATACAATTACTTATCTCAGACAACTCCAGTAGCAGTTACTTGAGAAAATACATATAATCCTATCAGACCTAAAGGCAAAAAAGGTAAGGGCTTTTGTGCTTTAAAATGCTTGCTGTGTTTATTACTGATTTGATGGCCATACCATCCTGCAGGAGCTTTCCAAGGGTTTTTTTTTTTCCCCTTTTCATAATTCAAATTGAAGTTACAATCTGTATTGTTTAGACTGTACTGTACTGTTTATTCCCATAAGTAATATCTGCTCATATCTTCACCTATACTTTGCCTGTCCCTTAAAACATAGGTATACTTATGGTACATGGCTATGTAGGTGTCCGGCATCGCTCTGCAGAGGTATCTTTGACAACCAATGCATACTCGGAGTTGAGTTTTCTGTTGTAAATGCCACAGAGTGCCTGATTGCAGAGGAAGGGTTTTTTTTGGAGAGTCAAACCTGCTTCCTACTATTTCTGGATATGTTGATTGGCCCTCGCTAATACACAGTTCTTTGGGTCCTGAATTTAAATACTGAATAGCACATATATTTACTGAATAGTTGCCAAATTTGTTTTTTATTTCTTTGTTTCCTGGGGCAAGGGAGGATTTCAAATCACTTTGCTGCTCAGGGGAAATTGAAAATAGGGTCTATTTTTGGTTCTCACTTGACTTCCCAAGATGGATCAGTTGAAACCTGTTACAACACTAATTTACTTAAAGATGTATTATGTGCACTTCGCTAAAACACTGCGGGGAAAAAGCTTTGCTTTTGCAGTTGTTTGGCCTGAAGCCACGATTCCCCATGAAGCTGCATGAAGAAGCCAGAAATTATCCACATATTTTTATGCATACAGCTTTACTGAACTGATTGGCTTGTGAACCTGTGCCCTTCTTAAAATACATTTAAAAGACAGTAGGGGGTTATAAATGGGCTGAAGGTGCACTCTTTCTCTGTAGCTGTGCGAATCAAGGACTGATGTGAAGCGTTTAGACGAATCTGCTCCCCCAACCTGACATCAAAACAAAACATTACTGCCTTATAGCCAGAGATGAAAGGTTTCTCATTTCCTGAAACGCAGCGCAAGTGCAAAGAGAGATGCCAAAAGCCACGTTCATTTTTTTGCAACAAACTATAAAGGTTAGTTACACATAACTGTTAGGTAATTCTTACTGTATTAGCTGTAATTTCCACTTGAGCACACCTTCGGTCCGCGGTGCTCTACAGCTGAATGCATAACATCTCTCAGTCCCGCGGGCAGTGCTGGTAACATTTTACAGTGTGGCAACCTGCGTTACGCCTGCTCTATGAATAGCAGTGCCATTTGTCACGTATTTGAAAAGACTGCCTGTTCAACATAGCTGATGACAAATTTTAGGTTGAGATAGATTTGTCCTCTAGTTCACAGACTGGCTCTTTTTTCCCCTGCAGTGTCGTTCACCGCAGGCTAACCCTTCTGTGCCCTTTCCATTCTCTGAGAGAAGACAGATCTGCAGGTAATTGGATATTCAACACCCGTGTTTCAATTATCATATTATTTGAAGAATCTGGTGCTTCACTTAATGTTCCTCAAGTAGTTCTCTTGATTATTTACTACTGCAGAGCTGGGGTAAACTTGTTTGCTTCTCTTTTTCTCTCTGCCTGAATTTGATTTCAGAAAGCAATCTCAGATAGAGAGAGTTTTCAGAGTCCTAATCACATGCTGCTGTTGTTAGCTTTGTTGCTGCAAGTGGCAACATAAAGTATACTTTACCTTACGCTATATGAGATGCCAAGAGCAGAATACATTCTTTTTATTGTGATGGGTTTTTTTTTTTTTTTTTGGTGAGTTTTTCCAGAACAGGCATATGTGAAAGCCACGATAGTTGTATTCAGCAAGGATTTATCTATAATATTTAATTACAAGAGTTCTGCATACATTTACATAATGTATTGCAGGGTTTTGTGGTGAGAAAACAGCTGAGGGCACATACCACAATATCTCACTTCTTTCTCTCTCTCCTGTCAACTACCCTTGAGTCATCCCACTTGCTTAAGCTTCAGGTCAATAAAACGAATTTCAAAGCAGAATCCAGTTATGTGCTGAGACACTAACTTCATCGTGTGCCTGTTAAAAAGTGCATATTTTTTCATCATCCTTTTCTCCTAATGTGATTGTTCTTCTGATTTTATTCTACAGAGAGATCCCAATGCACGTTCAATGTGGTTTCATTTAATGAATTTCTGCGTGTCCTCAGTTTCCATCAGCATGCACTTTATTTCTGTGCGTGTAATTCTGTGTGTGAGGAAGAATTGTTAGTTTCATTTGTATAGTGTGCAAAACTCATCAGGTCCAGAAGGAGCAAAGTTTATCACAGAAGTTTGATAAGGTGGATAGACTCTTATTATGGAGAATAATAGTAAATATTTCATCATGTGTTCTCGAGTTTATAGAATACTTTTATTTATTTAATTGTTAGTTTCAATAATGCTATGGTGTGCTGTGTGTCCTAGGCAGTGTCAGTTATTATGAAATTGAGAATTTCCACCCCTTTTCATATTTGGTTTTGATGTAAAATTAGGCATAATGTTGAAATGTCAGAGTTCCATTAAAATGGAGCAGAAACGTTTGACATTTTCAATCAAAATAAAATATTTTTACATTCCTGAAATGGAAGAGTTACGATTTCTGAACATGGAGAGCAATACTTTAGTACAGATTTTAGGGAGAAACACACTGCATCGCAGGGGCCCACTGCAGAAAAAAAGTGCTGACCAAATACTAGTGAAATCATTCAATGGCAAATTGTCCTGAGTGCAGAGATGGGTTTGCAGGCAGGCAGGGTAGTTGTCCAGGTTTTCCACAGCCTGATCAAGCAGTGCTGCAACTTACCCTGTGCAGGGTGAGAGACGAGAAGGGGCCTAGGACTGAGCCTTAGCCTTTTCTGAGGAACCTCCTGGGTCTAATGCCATGCCTGAGCACAGTCAGTAGTTCCCAAGAGGGTACGTACAAAATTCATAGAATCATTTAAGTTGGAAAAGACCTTTGAGATCATGGAGTTCAACCGTATTTGGACTCTGGATACCGTATAACCATATTTGGTACTGGATGCCATACATTCCATTTTTTTTTTTTAGGAATTGGTTTCAGTTTAACTCCATTTCCAATGGTGGCTGCTGGATTTAAGGAAAAAAAAAAAAAGCAGGAGAACGAGAATAAATTAAGAGAGGGCTAGATGTTCTTTATTGTTTCTCTATGGATATCCTAGATAAAATATGGCATGTCTGGTACACCCAAAACTTTCATCTGACACATGAAGAAAAGAAGATAATGCCAGGTCTTTTATTTTACTTGATTTTCTTTTTTTAATCTTTTTTTAAAATCTTTCTAAATTTTTTTTTAAATCTCCTTACTTTTCAGAAACACAAAAAAGAAGCTAAGTAGGCCTCAGTTTCCATTGGCCAAAACTATTTTGAATCCTTCAAAGGAACGCATGCATTTGGACACAAGAAGGCGCATATGCCATTTCATTTTCTTCTTTGAATGTACTCTGGTGAAAGGCCTGCTGACCTTTTGTGACAGATGGTTTCCTGAGAATATGGTGAATTTCCCTGCCGTTCTTCCCTCTCTCTGGAGATCAGTCTGTCTTCTGTTTATAGAGAGTAAATCATCCACATCATACCTCCTTGGGTTCAAGAACCCCACTAGCCCTTCATCTCTTCAATTTTTTCTCCTCCACCAGCAGTTCATCATATGCTTTGATAGGCAAATCCACCCATCAAAGCCAAGGATTAGACACCTATATACTTATATACTCATATTGCAAACTATTTTATAGATGCATGTAAAGTGACAGGAAAAATCATCTGCTGAATTGCATTATACCAAGAACAATTCATCAGGTAAAACTAGGATGTTCTGGGAATTCGGATACATACAAAAAGTTGGAATATAGACTTCATGTTTATTCTTAAACATACAGAGCTTTGTCTATTTCTTCATAGATAAGTATGCCCACAATTTTTTTTTGAGCATTAAAAAGTAATAATCTGACCTTTCACTTCCCATGTTGCTGTTTGTTCCACGTCAGCAGCCTCATAACAGATTCACTGGCTCCTAAGCTACAGCTTGTCACAAGCAAGAGACAAATGCTTAGAGAGCTTTCCCTCTTTGATCCTCGTAATCAACTTTATTTCCTCTACAGAATTCCAATTATCCCATTAAACAATGAGTCAGGGTGCTTATATTGATACAGGTGCTTTAATTGGTTCATTTATACTCATGCCAGCCCCAGCTAAGAATTCATTTCCCTGAGGCCTCCTTAGATAACCACAGTTCTTCCTAAGCCTAAATGGTAATTCCTTGCAGGCATAGTACTTGAGCACAATGCTTAGACCTACACATAAGCACCCCTCACACCACACTAGTCCGTGTTTCGCCATACGTATACATGCTGTTGAGCTTCTATTTGCTTCTACCTTATAATTTCTAACCTATTTAGTTTTAATTATAAGACTACGATTATAGAACACTGACCGTATGCTTTTAAAGCCGATTTGCAAGAAAAAAGCCCTAATAATATTGCTTTTTTTAGTAGCACTCCAAAGCAATTAAACACTTACTAGATGACAGCAAATTCCACTGCAGTCTATCATATACACATTTATTTGCATATGCTGTCTGGTGAGTGGCATAATTTTCATTATTGACTTATGAGGATGGAAATAATAGAGAGATTATTTACTGAACTGTCTTTAACTCTGCATCAACCAGAATAGCTAATTAAATGTGTAACAACTTTCACTGACACAAGCTGGGAGATTTTAAAATCGAGGTGAAGAGAAGGACAAACACTAGTCTGTGCTCTGTAAGACTCGTTCTCACCATGGCAAGAAAATAGGATATCTAGTCTTGTAAATCATCAGAGAAACCGGACAGAACTAGAGGTAGATTTTAAAAAATACTTCCCCAGGAAATCAGTTCTTCAGGACCAGACAAACCTGTTAGTGAACTGCCAGGATTATTATTTTTCAAACTTACATCCTGATGAATGTCATGAGCAGGAGCTTCTGCTATAGTCCCTAGAAGGAAGTTTCCAAAGGAGCTATAGGAGAATTAAGTGCCCCACTCAAGAGACTGTAATAGTTGTACCTTAATTTCATTTCCAGTTTAGCTTGCTTCACCTATTTAATTTCTTTCCCTCTGCTGATGTAAATTAAGAACTCACCTTCTCCCCTCCTTATTCTGCTCTATAAGCTGGCAGCTTGCAGGCAGGAATGGCGGTAGAAGAAGGCAGCGTTGCCTCTAGTTCATAGACGTAGTACTCTACTTGCCAAAGGCAGCAGTTTGTAGAGAGCAAGCAACTTAACCTGCATCTTTTGAGTTGCAGGCTAACATCCAGAATGTGGGATGATTCTGATTTTCTGTTCATTGGAATGTGTCTCTGTTTATCCTTTCAGAAGATACATTCAGTTCTTATAAAGTAAATTAAACAAGCGGTTTCTGCCAACAGTTACGTACAATACCTATTTTGCATTCTCTCTGTTGCGGCTCAGCTGTATGACCTGATACCTCCTTGAAATGTGCTAAAAGCTTCACATGCGTATAATTTTAAATGATAAAAAAAAGTCATGTAGTTTGACTGGAAAACCCCCATTCAATCCAACAAGATAGAGGTATCTGCAGATGATACATTCCAGCAAAGCATCTTTTTATACGCACAAGCTAACAGGAAAAATTTGTCAGTGGCTTAGTCACTATTCAGCTGAATCACCAATCTCTTTTAAAAAATAGCATGGTTGCGGGGAGGGTGTTCATCCCCCCTATAGTAAATTAGATTAAATGCAATACAACAGGTACTCTGCAGAGGTATATTTCGGGATAGGAAAGAAATCTTTTTATCCTTGTGGGTATTGGCTAATATTTTATATTGCTCAAGTAGCATTGTTGATAGACCGGTGTGCCAATTGCTGCTATGCAGCAGTATGAAATAATGTCATTTCCAAATGTGCCATCTTCAGGCACACTGCTTCTGGAAATGATCACAAAACAGTGAGGCTTCTCCTCCCAGGCATAAGTGAACTGTATAAAACAAATTCCTGTTCACAAAAAGCATAATCTCCACACGAAGATAATACCTGCATTTTGGACACTTGCCTTAGAGAGGGAACCACCTAAGGTGGTGACTTAGTCCCCAGACTAAGCTGCCCTTTCGCCTAGGCTCCCCAAAGACAGCAGCTGGAGCACCCAGACTCTTGAGCACAAAGCGATTCCTAGAGGACACAAATACATTTCGCAATTCTGCTTCGTAAGAAATTCAGCCAGGATCCATTCCCTCTTTCCAAAAGATCCACTGAGATGTTAATTCTGTATTTCTGCAGATGTACACAGTAGTATCTGGTATTTTGATTCCTTACATACAGTGCGTACCTTTAATGTCTTTCATGAAAAATGTGTTAAGAAAGAGGGTAGAGGAAAACAGATGAACCAGTCTGGGTTACTTGATGACCTATCCAAGCTTTCATCTCAAAGTCAAAATGCAGCAGTTCTGAAAGCCAGAGCTGAGTAAATTCCAGCAGGTTCAGCATATTCACCAGGTATATCAGAACTTGTGAATTATCGTCTCTCCTCACTGATTATGTTTGAGAATGTGAAAAAAATTGACATAAGTTTTTCCTATCTCTGGGGCTTCTACAAAGTGTCTTCCCTGGTTTCTCTGGTATCTACAAAAATATGAATGCAGACTGAAGGTTGTTCCCCTCAGGTGGGACACTCCTTGGACCACTCTGCTTTGTCTGGCCACTGTTTTCATAAAAGATGGAGCAATTTTATTTCTGCTCAACTCTAAATAAGTTTTTTTTCTTTTATATCCATCTTCATTTTCCACTGTCAGGAGCAGCCCTCAAGATACCATGAACTGGCTTAGTGGCATCACAAGCTTGAATTGCTGACCTTGCAATGACAGTGCTTGTGAGATTTCCAGATCAGTTTTACGCCATTAGGAAACTGATTGCTGTGAAAAACTTTCCAAACATTTGAGTCTTCACTGAAAGCAACTTCAAGCCTTCTTAAAGTTTACTCATGAATTGCTAGGATTTGCTTTATAGCATCTACAGCTAGGAAGAAACACCCAAGATGTGCTGGGGATTTGAGTTCATTCAGCTTGCAAAAGCCACTGAAACAATTTTATACTTCTACATAAGTGTTATCGCTATGTATGTTCTCTCAGAACTGGAATAAACCCAATACAGCCATGCACTTTCCAGATAAGAAGGGGATGTCCTTTAATATTGTTTCCAGACTGAGGGTTTTTGTAAAGGATTCTGTGCTGGAAAATAGTGGGGAGTCTGCAGTGAAGAAGAGGGGAGATGGAGAGATCGTAGATAACCATAAACTAATCCTAGCCTTTATTTTTCTTGGGTTTAGGCTGGGTGTATCCTGAGGTACCCGTTACAAGCTGATAGGGCAGGTGAACAAGCATGCTGCTGGGACAGCTGGATGGGGAGTACCAGAGAGAGAGAGCTTGGCAGGAATGTGGTTGGAGAGGCTGGGTTGCAGTGCTAGGGGTGGTAACACTGTTGTGTTTCCTGAACAACATGTAGAGCTTAATTTTCAGGGTCTGAATAGTTTTAAACACTTCCATTGTATGGAACAGTACACGTCTTTTTTATTCAGCTGTGTTTTAATGGTTCTTTTAGCACTTGCCAAATTTTGTACATTGTTAATTTCAAATATTTGCATCCCACCCTAATGACTCTTTTACAGCTACTGTAATACATGCTGGGTGTGTATCATTGCCAGCTATTCCATTGAAATTACAGGTGATCACATCGTGTGCATTATTTGAAATGTGTCATCATCACGTGTGCCATAAATTATGAGCTTTGGATGCATGCTTTAGCAATAGTAGGATTATTGGCAGAATATGATGTGGAATAATCATAAATATTCATGCAGAGACTGCACTTCCTGTGTTCATGAATTGTTTTCAATCTCAAGGACTCCATCAGTTGCTAAAATTCCTCAGGGTTGGGAACTAGAGAGAGAAGTCCCTGGACAATTAATTATTCATTCATGTTGCATAAGGAAACAATAATCTTCAGACTCAGTTTGATTCAATGTTTAAAATGGAAAGCTGAGAAAGCCTTTCCTTCTGCTGGAAGTGAATAGCGTATGAAAAGCTTCCTGGAAGACTGCACATCCTTTCCACATGTTCTGAGCAGCATGGGTTAAAAGGGTTCGTACCAGCACTGGGGGACAGCCACCACAGCAGAATTATCAACTCACTGCTCTCCACGGTTGTTGTCCAAATGTGGCCGCAGTAGAAATGTCACAGATAAAATTAAAATAGGTTTGTGAAGGTCTGAAGAGACTGACATTTACCTTCTGGGACCATGAAAAGGAATGGTACTGCTGTCAACAAGCCCATGCAGGAAGGAAGCTGCAGCGCTCGTCCAACTGACTGACATGAAGCAAGAGTCCTCCATTCTCCGGTTGTCTTCTAGTGCAATCACTAAGTTGTAGGGGACCCTCACTGTTACCAGCTCAGGGTCAGCCCTACCAAGGCAGCTCATTAGGGGTCTGACTGCCATGCATTTCAAGGGGGAGTGCACCTAAACCAGTACAGGGGTCCTGGGCTGCAGCAAGTTTGAGGTTTTGCTTCTCTTTCGGTCCGCAGCGTCTAACAAGAATCTGGTAGCCAATGGTCTTGTAAGTGGCCAAAAAATACTGCAAATAACCAGCATTGTGCTCAGAAAGTCTTTCAGAAGATGCACATAAGGAGAGCACTGATGTTTTGAGGCTGAATTAGTAGTGGTCTCTGGGGAAAAACGTTGTATAATTCATAGCACTTTTTTTCCTATGCAAAAAGTTATGAAAAGACATAAAGGAAGGTTTCTGGTGCGTATAATTCCCACTTCAAATGGGGCTTTAGGCAGTACAAAAGGCAAAGATAAGGCTGTCCAGAATCTGCCTAAAGGGTTCTATTATTTTTGAGTCTGTCTGAATAGCTATATGAGAGATTTATCTGCTAGCTACCCTGCTATGAAGAAAGTTTTGATGGTAGCCTAAGATTTCTACATGTCTGCTAGGCACTCTGCACTGAAATAGAGAGGATCCAACTCACAATTTCATCTGCCTTCTGCAAATCAAAGCATCAGTATGGGTAAAGCAGAGTGTCATTCTAGAGGTCCCTTAATTTTAGTGATATTTTAGTCAAGAGCCAGCTTGTTAAGCAGAACTGGTCTAACTGGTCAATTCCAGATGCTAATAGGAAAATGTCAGAATTTTGGAACTGCTGCAATTTATCTTCAAAGATGGGGATGCTGAGCTGCTTGCACTTTCTGCCCATGGTGGAGCATGTTGTGATTGCAGCAGGGCCATCTACATGTTCCTTGGTACAGAAATCAGTATCCAGAAGTGGAAGCTCTTTCCCCAGTGGCAAGGCAGACAAGACCTAGAAGTGAGAAATGTTCTCAGTCTTCTCAAGAAGAGACTCTTTTTATCTGTCCCTCCAAGGTGATCAGCATTATCAGCTGGTTTGAGAGGCCATTTGTGCCAGAGCAGTGCAAAAGGAACAAAGCATGACTGAGAGATACATGCAGTACAGTGCTTTTCAGAGCTTACTTTTAGACTGGAAATAATGTTGGTTTTGATCTTCCTTGACAGCTGTTTTCGAAGGCACACAGAATGGACATTGCTGTTTCACCTATCAATTCAACCTTGTTTACAAAACCAAGGAACCATTTAAATGTATCGAGACTGTAGACTGTAACTTTCTTTCCAGTTCTTTTTTTGACTCAGCTAAAAAAAATTTCCAGTAGCTAACTGATTTTCACAGAATATGACATTTTCTTTGCTGTACACAGGGGAATTGGGTTTTTGGGATAGAGTAGATTTCCTGTGATTCACTTGATCTGTGTAGTGGGCCCCTGCGGAAGACATGGTAACTAGGAGACAGTGATTTTGAGCCAGGCAGAGGATGACCACAGGCTTTGGTTGTAGAGACCCATATGTTAGCATGAGTAACTGATAAATAACCTGAACCCATCCCATGACTGTCCTTAGCTCGTTCCTGTGGAGATGTGTAGGAGTGTACCGCTCTCAGCCGACTTGGTGACTGCTGGACCAACTTAACTGATAAACTGTAACAGAGATGCCTGTGTGTGGGTCCCATGCAGAACATGTGGACAACACCATCCACATACTTTGTCTTATCTTGAGATGAAGCAGCACGATGTCTACATGAACATTCCTTTACCTGGCAGCAGAAATCATAAATAGAATTGTTTACTTCTAAGAAAATCCTATAAAAGCTCTACAGACCACAACGACGATGAACGTGGCCACAGATGGGATATGTGCACTGTGTCACGATCCAAGTGAAGGGGCTTATCCAGTGCTGCGAGAGCTGGGGTTCCCAGCATCAGCAGGGAGGTAAGATTGCTATTACCTTTTCTAGTACATCTGTTCGCATCAGAAGTGCTGTCACCTTTTCTATTATTGCTATCACCTTTTATAGTACTTCTATTCTTTATACAATAAGCTAGTTATGCCTTTCTTATTCAGATCCCGAAAGAACTGGCACCTCTTTGGTGCAAAACAAGCTGTTGCAAGGTCCTTCTATTTTCAGCATCATCTTGGTTTCATAAAAATCCACTGGTGAGCTACATGTTGTGGTGGCAGAGCATAATTTGCTACTGATTTTCTGAACTTCTAGAGGTAACTGATAAATCCTTTGTCAGCTTCCTTCGCTGGCTGAGAACGATTGTTCTCATGGTTTCTATGCTGAGCTGACTTATCATTGCATGTTTCCCTTCAGCATTTTGGGAGTGCATCCAAATCCACGTTTTCTTATGCAGAAAAGCCAGACATTTTACAACTCCTTGAAGTAAGTGTGATGTGCTAATCTGAGCCCAGCCTGTTAGCAGTGACAAAACTTTCAGTCCCTGGGTGGTGAGGAGGAGGCGGGGGAGAGCAGGGTGCACACGCTCCAAAATCTGGACTATCTGTTTCTTCTGCTTAAATTTGACTAGCATGGAGACCACTTTTGGCTAAGGCGCGTGACCCATAGGTCCAACAGATGATTAAGAACCAGCCACAGCTGCCCCCCTGTTCCTGGCCTGTATCCGTGTTCCTGTGGCTCTACAGGGTGAGCACAGACGCAGCTGGGGAGGCTCTGTGCCAGGTGAGGATGCATTCACCCAGAAGGGATTCCTTCAACCGGGATATACCTTCAGGCTAGGGCTGCTTTTGTTTGGTTGACCAGCTCAAAGTAGCTGGAAAAGGGCCTGGTTTGAATGCGCAGCAGTAGCAAAATAGGTAATCGAAGACAAGGAGAGAGGACGCTCCCTGGAGAATCAGGGCAGGTATGGTTGTTGTAACCCCTTGTTAATGAAGCTACCAGTGCTGTAAATGGCAAGGAGAAAAACAGACTCAGGCAGAGCAGCAGGAAACCAGAGGACAAACACATTTTAAACCTCTTCCTGCTATCTCAGTAGATGGCTTTGATCCTTTCACAGAAACCAATGGGGGAACGAAATGACACCAGAGAGGCAGGAAATCCATTTCATCCTCCTTTTTCCTCTTTTCTAATGTGCTCTCCGATACAGATATGGCAAAGGTACAGAACAACAGCAGAAAAAAATGCAGATAGTAATTGAGAGAAAAAGGGAATGCACTAAGTGCTACCTGCTCTCTGGCCCTCTTCAGATAAAAAGTAATGGGTCTCACTGCACATATTTTAATCTCAGGAATTCAAGTTTCAAATTGAAATCTGTGATTTCACTGAAATTTTGGGATAAATTTAAGGAAAGGCATAGGGAGAGAGGAGAAACAGGCAGGGACTAATCAAGGACTAATTTCTTTCAAAGACTGTTTTGTCCAAGTATCACAGAGAAGTGTCTTAACAAAAGAGATTTCTATCAAAGGAAAGCCAATGTGAGATCATAAAGCAAAAGATAAAAAATGTCTTAATAGAAGATTAATAGAAACATAAATATTCTCAAATTTGCTGGAGAAACAAGGGAAAGAGCCTCAGATGAGACACTTAAAGGAAAAAATTGTGCCGAGTAATCTTGAAAGAATGGTAACCGCAGTTATGTCAATGCAAGACAGCTAACTCCCAAGTGAAAGCTTTTCTATCCATTCTTTCTCCCACGCTGCTCTAGGGTTGTCGTCACATGGTCGCTAGCTGCCATTGACACAGTAGCTGTTCAGAGACTTTGCCGGTACTGGTGATGTATTGAAACTCCAGTTCGCAAAGGGTGAGGTCCACGCCGCTGAAGAAACACCCCCTGAACTCTGCGTTTAGACAACCCCTACAGCTCACAGGAATCAGAAGCAGCAGCACAGAGTTTTGAGGAGGAATAGGCATGGTGGAGGCAACCACGAGTCACACAGCTTAGGGTGGCTATATGTCAAGCCACAGTTTATCAGCAGCTTGCTCAAAAGCAGCCCAGGAGCTGCTGGCTAATCTGGAGCATGTTTCTCTAAAGGCACCTGAAGAGTTTTTCTTACGTTGCCATTTAATTACAAAGTCTTTTTCTCATCTCTACCTGGCTTCAGCCATCTCAGATTCAAACCAGTGGGCCCTGTTTTTAGGCTCTTCCAACCTCATCGTTGTGGAGTGTCCCTGAGACAGTGGTGTGCTTTAGCATTTTAGGGCTTTGCTGTGCTTAACTAAAGGTCCCAATTCATTAGAGTTTTAAATAGAACCAGGTGGTAGTTTCCTATCATATCATGTTTAATAGACAATGCTAAATATGCCACACAGCTTAGATGCCTCTGAAAAACAAAAAGGAGTAGACCTTCTAATCTTGAAAATCAATATAGTAGCCAGCTCCTAGAATGGGTCACTTAGCTGCTAGATTTGTTTTTTCTTGTGTATGTCTACAGATTCATGGTACTTCCATTCTACATATCAAGTATGTAGAGGATTCCAACTTTATAGTGCATCTGAAGAACAGTGGAATATAGAAACAGCTCACAATTTTTATACAGCTAGGTTCCAATTTCATGAAACTTTATTCTGCTCAGCTAACAAGAACTAGTACCAAGGCCTCATCCAAAGTCCACCTGAGGCCATTAGAAAGGCACTTGTTGGGCAACTCCTTGTTATGCTTTTTTTTGTTGTTGCTAAAGATCACTCTTGAACATACTGCTTTAAAGAATGACCCCCATCCATGTATTTATCTCTCTCAATCTGAAGGGATACATAAGTATTCCAGGCAGAGCAGCCACCAAAATAGCTCTGTGTGTGCTAAACCCGGGACTGAAAGCACCACGAACCCAAGCAGACCTGGAAGCAGCATGGTGATGAGAAGTAGCATTTACTAATTCGGCCACTGTCACACAAGCAGGGCTCTGCTCTCTCTGACCTCAGCAGATAATTTTACATGGCACTGAGCTGCAGTGGTTGGACTTGGGCCAAAAATTTTCAAGTATGGGGGATTTCTGACACCTCTTATTGTGCCTTAGAACAAAGATCTGCCAAAAGATCTGTTGTATTTCTTTAGTAAGTCAGTGTTTCTTTTCTTACTAAGCTCATCATGTGTGATTGAACTAGGCATGCCTATATAAAATATCACAAGATGAAATTTACTTCAAATACCGTATGGACACAGATATGTAATGTGAAAATCACAAAGATGGATTTTCAACAAGAGTGTTACTTGAGGTTTTTTTTGTTTTGCAGTGATGTTTTTCCTTAGTGAACGTTCTCCATAGTCCCTTTCAATGGTGATAACTGGTTACATTCATTTACGTGTCAAAAGCAAATACATAGGGGGGTCTTTTTAGTCAGCTGTACAAAGGTACCTGCTGCTGGTCTTGATTTGATAAATGAGAGAAAACAACCCACATTACTAGATCTCCACAGGAAACTAAAGAAGCTACAAAGTTCATTGAAATAAAATGTCATGACCTGAGCAGAAGCAGAATGTAATATTAGCGAGAGAGGTCTTGAGCATGTCAGTATTATGTCACCATGGTCAGCAGCTACATGCTGATAGATTTTGCCTCAAGACCTAGCCCCTTGCAGATAATGAAAGAATATCTAATTCTGACACCTCTTTTCTCTAACCAAACCAGAGCCTCAACCCTGACACTCGCCTAACTTCTCACCAAACAAACCACCATACTCTCATCTTCTTCCCCTCGCTCATCCCAGACACCCAGCGTGCCGAGCCTTTCTCACTCCCTCATCCTCAACTCATACACTCCAGCACCTCGTGGCATTCTGCAGCCCCAAACTGTTTTGCTGCAATCTTTACCTTCCCTGTTGCTCAAGGGCTCCGTGGGACACCTGCAGCAGCATCACCACAGCTCAGGGAGAGGATGTGGCTTCATCGTGGGGACCACAACACAAAATGTTTATCTGTTCCTCTCTTTTCTCATGACCCTTCCTGCACCTCCTATCTCAGGTAAAAGACAATGAAATTCAATGTTATTTTCTGTTTTCAACAGGTAAGTTAAAATAGCACTAAGCTCATGGACTTGGGCTGGCATCTTTACTACAGCAGAGTTCACCAGTACCTCTGGTTCTACAAGAATATAACAAATATGTTACACTGAGAACCACTGAGGTGGAGCTGGAGCAGCATTTGTCTCTAAAAAATAAGTTTTCAAGTTAGCGGGTTGCACTCTGTCCCTCTGTTCCCAATAACCTGTGCTCTTCGGGTGCAGCAGTGGATGCTAATGAGCCTGCAAAGCCTTCCTGAGTGTGGCACCCCAAAGCAGCACAGGCACTTTATATGCCCACTATGGCAACCTGTGAAACTCAATGCCACTCTGGTACCATAGTCAGCTGATATAATTTACAGCTGCTCCTGCCTTAGGGCTCAGGGCAGGATAGCTTTATTATTAAGGTGCCGGAGCCACAACTAACATCTTGCACTTCCCACACCAGTGGTCGCTGGCTTGAGGGAGAAACTGGGCTCGGAATAACAAGGTATCTGAACAACTGGTGCCTCACTGAAACTCCATGGTCCAAGATATTGACAGTCTGCCAACCATTTTATCATAGTTGTCACTGAGGGGCAAGATCAAAACAAAACCACAAAGTGTTGTTGATTTTTAAAGGTCAGCATACTTACTGTTCAAAGTCACTGTGAGTGGAATCTTCTGAATTTTCAGAGAGATTTCACTGAGAAAGGGGTAAATAAAAAATGTGGATTACCTGCTCTTAATATAAAATACCTATAAATTAGTGTTCTGAATACAGGTAAAACTAGTCTATCAGTGGTCCAAGCTTAACTACACATTCTTCTTTGTATTTCCAATTTCGAATTATCTTGAACTTCTAAATATTTTTCATCAAATGAATGCCAAATTTATGGAAGTATTTGCTTGTGCATTTCATTGTCTCTCACCCTGAAGGTGGTGTCAGATAAGTTTGTGCAATGGGATTACCAGGAAGCAACCAATGAACCACATGTACTTGTAGTTCATCATCTGTATAGAGGAAGGTGGGAGAGCTCCAAGAGTTAACAGCTGTGTCTGAAAATCATGCTTTCTTTTTATTCTCAGTCTGGGCAGATGATAGGTTTCACCTTGCTGTCCTACTGATCTTTTCAAAATTGACAAAATGACATTCAACTGGTTAAAAAATGCTATTCATTGTATACATTAATACAGACAATATCCCTGGGGTTTTCACTTGACACAAAACAGATTTAACAAAAAATCAAATTATCCTCGATACAAATGAGTTATAGTATGTTCACGGTGCTGCAACTCACAGAAGAAATGGAAGATTACAAACCAGCTAAAAAAAGTCAGAGCCCATGGGAGATCTGTAGGTCCCTGAGCTTGAGATGGTTAGATGGAGTAACTTATCCTTCAGGTGAGTCTTTCCATCTCTGACAGTAACTGTCTCATTTGTTATTCCTCTGCCCCCTACTATATATGGCTCACAGATGTTATCCTCACCGCCTTTTTTGTGAGCTTTTTAACACAATGCTAAGATCTTTTCCCTTTCTATGTTTTGTTCTGTTGAATTACTCAGTCAAGAACATTTATTAATCAACCATATTTTCTACCTTTTGCTCCATAGATTTAAACATTAATCTTTGCTTAAGACACTGTCTCTTTGAAGAGTAACACAAATAATGCAAGTATGCTCCATTTTAGGAAGGTAGCCCAGATGATCTATTAGATATCTTTACACTGTTCCTATCTTGCTTTTCAGACTTGAAGCAGAATCATTAACATAATCTTCTAAAATATGGGCAAAAATAAGAATAGATACTGAGTCTAAACTGACATAAGCCACCGATTCTCCCATACTGAGAAATTCCTCACCTTCTGTAGAAAGTTTTGCAGCTCCTTTGGCACAGCAGAATTGAGCTTAAAACTCAAGCCTCCCTCGCTGTCATTGCATCGTGCAGAATATCTGCTCATTGCAGTTGTGGAGCTCCTTTCTGTAAAGGTGAGAAAAGCCATTGTTCATCCTCATACCTCCATGCATTGAATAAATCCCTGGCACTGAGACTGAGATACAGAAAAGTAATGTGCAAACGTACATCGTGCAGCTGAGAGGACCACTCTAGTACAGTCACCGGGTTTCTTTCTTTATGTTTCTTCAAATAAAGAAATCACCTTTGTGATTTTCTTAGATCTTCGCTGTCTTGCATAAATAGTATTTTATCAGCAGAATAACTGATGAAGAGCCCTTCTAGGGTTATTCTGACCTAATTTAGCAAAAAATGGCTGTATCTCTTGTTAAGGAGAAACTCAGCATTCCCTGAAATACATTTTTCTATAGCCCTCTAATTTATGGCAAACCTAATTTCAAAGTTATCAGAATAGTGCATTCTTACTGGCTCTTGCAGTGTGTAGACTTTTTTTAAATGTTAAAATTTTTAGAATTATGTTTCTTTCTTGGGAACTTGTAATGCTAAAACTCAAAGTGGAGGACCATTTAGCTAGATGGCCAACTGAAACAGTAACATTGCTTATTAGAATAAGCTGCACAGTCTTGTTGTTTTACCTTGCCTTTTGCTATCTTTTTTTTATCCTCATGAACTTGTAACACCATGCTGAAGATGAAAAGTGGACTCTTAGAAAAAGAAAAGTATTTTTCTATTTTTTTCTTTCAAAGAACACAGGACTTTTTAGGAAAATGTACAGTAGTTGAATGTGCTATAAAATTTCCTAGAAAACTCTATTTATGTGGCTCCCAAAGAGGACGCCTTCTTCTCCTGCATCACTTCCTCATCACTACGTAACTGTATGCCATAGAAAGTACATGTCAAAGGATTTGGTCTTAGCCTGGTTTCCTGAAGGAAAAGTTTTATGCCATAGTGGTTCGTACGTGCATGTGTCCTGCCCATCCTTAGTAACTTTGCAGCCTCCAGCCACTCAGTGACATCTGACAGAGCAGTGGAGTACTCAGAGAGATTAATTCTGACAAGCTTCGTGAAGGTCTACATGGGAGAGACCTGTTTTGAGGGAGAGAACTTCAGATGTCCACTAAAGCTGGAGAATTTGGGGAGAGGGTGGTCAGGCACTCTAATGCATGTCTCCTCCTTCTTACCTCCTCCTCTGCCTGTCCTCTCCTCCACTTGTAGATCTTCTTGTGCCTAATGAGTGGTAATAAGTCTAATAAGCTCACACTTCAGCCTTGACATAACACAACTGAAATCTTTGTCCACCGCAAGATGCAAAGTGATTGAAACCCAGGCTTTCTGGCATCTGACTGGAGACATGGGGTCTTCAGAACATCTCAGAAAATTTAATGTTTTTGATGCTCCACTAACTAAACCCTTTATTTTATATGTATTAAGTCAAGATTTAAAAAATAACCAAACCTTTTGGGGATGTTCAACTGAAAAGACAGTAATTTGCAGATGGTAGTATTCATATTCCTTTGAGAAAACTCTTGATGGCATCAGGCAATCCAACTCCTGTAGTTTTTTCGAGACCCTATGATAAAAAATTTGCCTTGCCTTACTGGTTTTTGTTTTGTTGCTTTTTATTTGTTTGTTTGTGTTTGTCTTGGACTTTCTGTGTTTATGGCATTTTCCTCCTTAATCCTCCTTAGATTTAGGATTAATACTCAATCCCCACACTAAGTGAAGAAGTTTACTGAATTAATCCATTGTTGCTTGGATCCCCGAAGTGGGTTCTGTTTTATTACTGAATGCTTCAGAATTACTGAAACTTCAGTGGAGACTGTTAATGAGAAGCTGGAAGTCCACTGATTAATTAATATATTGTAGTCTCTTTCACTTGGTTTTAGTTCTATATCACTGCCTGGGGGGACGTATCTCTTACATTGTCTGGCAGCAGCCTCATTATTCACAGAAATGGGCAATAACTTCTTCAAATAAAATCTTTTCATTGATCTTAAAAGAGAAATTTTAACTTTGAGCTCTTTATTTAGTTTTGTTACTATCTTCTTGTGCCATTGTTGTAACACTGGGACCCTGAGGTCTACTCTAAAAGGTCATACCACTTTGTGCTATGCGTCATTAGGACTTGCAGGTTGAATACACCTGGGTCAGGAACTACACAGCTGTGAAACTCTAAAACAGCAAATATTGAAGTTTAAGTGGATAGCATTCCTCCCTAGCAGTCACTTCAGATTAAAAGGGCGTAATGCCATTTGATTCCGGAGGGGGTAGCTTTCAGATACCTGTCACAAAAAAACCCCAATTCTAATTTATAACCTACAGCCACTAGAGGTCAGGCCCATAGACACTTCTAGATGTCCAGTTTACACCCAGAACTTCCCCTTGAAATCAAGAAGATAATGGACACCCAAATAAGACCCAGTGGTTAGTTTCATAGGGGCAGTCAGGTTCAAAATTCGTTGTTGGGGTCTGATCTACAAAAATTCACCAAAAACTACCAGCTGGGATTTTCTGGCCAGAGGAATGGCTGTGGAGATGCTAACTCTGGAGACCAGCCCCAACTCCAAGAGCTACCTCCTGTCTAATTGAGTCCTCTTGTAGTTTCAGGAATGTAAGGACTCACTCTATATTTTGTGAAAATATCCTGATATTTTTAAAGTATAAATTAGTCAGCGTAATATAAATTTTTGAGTTTAAATTTTCAGGAGAACATTCTCTGGGGAATAAAATAACTGTTGAAAATTTGTGAATACTGTATGTAAGAGTTTTGAGTCATGTTATGTAACATTCAGCTGAAAGATTTTGACAACATGCAATGACAATTGTGATGTAAGAAGGATAGGGTAGGATAGCATAGGACAGGACAGGACGAACAGGTGTTCAAACATGTTGGTGAGTGCTCTGAAAGAACAGAGTCTTCATAGGGCTGAAATCTGTATTCACACTGGCTGGTAGAATAGCAATAGGTATACTACATGGCCACATTCCTTCAAAGAACTGTTTGCGTTTCTGAGGACTGTGAAAATTGCTGTAGGTCATTCAGCAATCTGGGGTTATTCCATCTGTCTTATCAGTTCTTTATCTTCCCCTTTCTTATTTCCCCAATAATTTTCGCCTCTGGTACTTCACATTAGGAGGTCTTTGTCTTCACTGTCATTGACTTTTGGAATCGTTTGTTCCCCGTAGTGTAAACAGTACTTATGGGAATGTGCCATCATTTTGCACGTACCTCCTGTGATCTGGAGAAATCATATCAAATATACCAGGATTTTTTATATTGGATATTCTCACTAAGACATTTAAGAAACAAAGTGAAAACCAAGTTGAAAGACTTTTAGTTGCTTGACCCAGAAGCTTCCAATGTAAGTGCATAAACATGTATTATCAGTCAGTGGCATCAAAGGCTGGTTTTGACAGATTTCTCTATAAACAGTTATTTCTCAATAGGTTATTTGAAGATCCTTCATGTTATAATTTTAATTTTATATTTCTATGATCTAAAAATAGCTCAGTCATGATCTATAGAATCAATGGATATTATAGAGATGTTTAGGAAAGGAAAATTGTGTCAGTGCTTGGAAAATGATGAAAAAACCTCCAGTTTCCTGCATAGCTCTAAGATTTATTGTTCCCACTGTTCTCTGTGTGAAGAGAATACACATATACATATAATTCCTCCAATGACTTTAAAGCTGGTTTGCTAAATTTGACATGGAGCTAGGGGACTTAGATACACCATTTTCTAACAGGTTTGAAGTTGATAAGTGACTGGATAAAACAGGGGGACCAGTAAGGGACAGACTGACATGAGCTCATCCCCAATTGCACTAGGCTAGCCACATGTGAAATAGGTGCTTTGACTGTTTCAACCAAAGGAAAAGCACTGGTAAGAGCTTAGTTTGTTAGCAAATTCAGCCATAATTCATCTGTAATAAATCAGGCTTTGCTGCTTCTACTGCTCCCAGAACTGTTTGCTATATGTTTATTTTAGGGCTCTGTGCCTGCCATAAATTTGGGGCTGTTTTTCAAACAGTGACAGTGATATATTGGTATGACTGTGATGGCTCCCAGAAGTGGGACTGTAGACATGCTGAACAAACAGAAGTTCATGTTTCCTTTTTTAAAAAAAATCACCTATCATGAAATTCATCTGTGGTCAGAGTCCATAAACATGGTTTACTGTTGACCACAGGCGCTACGAAAGAGCTCACTCAAGAACATTTGCTGCAGGGTGAATTTCAATTAGTAGTGTGCTACAGTTGAATTTCTTCTTTTTTTTTTCTCATGGTCTAACTTAAACAGTATCAGGATTTTCTAAGCAACACGGGACTGGATCGGATCTTCTAGCCAGGCCATCAGTGCAAGGACGAATGACTCTAAGAGCATTTAGAGCAACTTTTCCTTTCAAGACTTTCTCTCTATTTCAGCTGAAGTGAGAGAGCTGTTTCCAAGAATAAAATTAAGGAAAAAATATTTTGTTTGCCCTGAAGGTGCAGTGTCAAAAGAGTGTCCATCATTGCCAGGAACAAGGTAGGGGAGAATGGGGTCAGGGTCAGAAATGTAGTTCAGAAATGGGGAGCTCAGAGACTGGTGCTTCCTATGTGGGCCAGGGGGATTTTTGTGCGCGAGTGTTAGTCATCAGAAAGTGAAAAGAAGGGGAGCAACACAGGACGGGGATACCAGGCTGGGGGGAGCAGGGGGAGACCCAGGAGGTGAACCAGAAGCACCCCAGTGGGATAGGATGACAGCGAAAGCACAAGCCAGAGCAGGCTGGGTATCGGAGCAGAGCAGGGAGGGGTCAGGTGCCAGGGCAGGTGTACAAGGAAGAAGAGAAAACGGATAACCTGGAAAGCAGTGAGAGGGTGAATGGCGGAGACGTGAGCATATTGAACACCTCACACACAGAGGAATGGAGGACAACGGCGTACATATGTTTCTCCGTTGCCAGCAAATACTTGCAAAGCCCACTAGCCAACACATTTCTTGACCCTGGCAGTAGCTGGTCCATGTAGAATATAGACACTGGTTACTTTTTAGCCAGGGAGATTATATACCAGGGTGGCTGTGAAAGATTTTGCTTCAGTTCTGTGCCCACCAATACTAATTTTTGAAGACAACCCAAATTTTGGTGTTCCAGTGCATTTGAGTAGCTGACTTCGTAAACCTAACCTTGTATTCTTCTCATAATGTGTGTGTGTTAATAGAGATACATGATTAAGGGGAAAATGCCAGAAAACCAAGCCTAAGTACAAACAATGCAGCTGGCACAAATCCTAAACTAAGAGAGATACAAAGTTGTTGCTACCTGTTCCTCTCCTCCTTCTTTACCCACAGCCAGATAAAATGGGATGTTTTCCTAAACTGGTACAGATTATCATTGCTGGCAAGGCTAATGGAGAATAGAAACTCAAGGATAGCTTTTTTGTTGCACCTGTTGTTTAAATGGACCAACAACTCAGTGTTATAAATACAGCTGTAGTCTTTTCATCCACTACAAATGACTTTTTAAACTGTGAAATGTAGGTGTGGGAAAAAAGGAGGAGCAGAAATGATTGTGAATGCTGCTTGTATTTTTATGATGATGCTCTGAAGTCAGGCTAGAACACCGAAGCTCTGAATGCTACAGTGAGAAAACTCAGACTGAAACAATTTTAAATCTCCTTCTCCAGACCCCTTTACATCCTTCCTTGTCTATGATAACAACACGCCCTCTGATCTCCCTTCAAGCTATATGCACAAAGATTGCTAAAGCCATCTTGTTTTTCCTTTTGACCTGATTATGACACTTCCAGCTTTGAAACATTATTTATGCTGTCTTCTCCTCTCCGTTCTTTTCTTCTCTGTGCTATCTCCTTTAAAGACCCACACAGTTCTTTTATTCCTTATTTAATCCCTCTGACATGCTTCCAAATGCCCTCACTCCTCTGCAGGTGCTTCCCAGTCTTCTGACAGCTTAGACAAGAGTTGACTCCTATAGTTCCAATTATTTGCAAGATTTTGCAGTGTTTGGGGATCAGATCTGGACGAGCAGAGAGAATGTCTCTCATTGCATAATCTTCTTTTAGGAAGATTTTTCTAAAGCTTCCTGTGAACCTTTTTGGTTTACAAAAAGGAAAATAGGGAAACAAAATCGAAACATATGTGAGTTCTTATGCTGATTGTGGAAAGGCTGGGTAGCAGCCCGCTGGAGAGAGACAGAGTCCTGGGATCCACACAAACATTGCCTTTGCCTGGAATGTGTCTTTTGAGGTTTATCATTGGCATGAACTACATTTTAAGCAAACAAATGCCAAAATTATCATCCCACACTCACCTAGATCTCATGATCACCATCTAGAGAAAAAGTTTTTCCTACCACATGCAAAAACAAAGCATGGTTGATAAAGATGATATTTGAGAGAAAGAATATGGTCACTAGTCCCAGATACCTACTAAAACTGGGATAGCTGTTTCTTCCAGAAACCCCTTCCTTTCAAACCATTAGGTGCACTGTGGACGTGATGTTGTTATACCATGTCTTCTAATATAATGAAGAATAAAAGAAAATTAAAAAGAGGAAGAAAGGTTTTTGAACTTGCATTAAAGTTTGTCTGTGCATCACCTTTCCTCTTTCTACTGGCCAAACATGAAATGAAGGGCTTTGCTTTAAGGGACCAGCTTCCCAGGCACCCTACTGGTGAGACAGGAGGTCTGCACCTAAGTCAGTGGACTGGATCCCAGCGTTTTTGCTGCAGGTCATATCATACCTCATTGATTCCCTTCGGCTGCATGATTCTGCAGAGAAGACAAATATTTTTGGAATTACAGCAAGCTGAGTTCCCCAGACACACATGCTCTCAAAGTGTGCCTGCTTCTACAAAGTGGAAAAGCTTTGATTAATAGGAATAGCACTAGACTTTAAGGCGCACTTTATATCATTGATGAACTTTGAGGTGTCTCCTGCAGTAACGTTTTTGTAAACTGTAATCGTTAACATCGCTTATTCAGGATTTACAAGCGAGACTAACGTTGCCTATTTTTTCAGGCTGCTACAGGGATAAATAACTGATGTTCAAGAAGCAGATCAGGACCTCTGTGGAAAAAAAAAAAAAAAGAAAAAAAAAAGAATAGTGTGTGGGTTTTATAACCAGCAAGGCATTTTTCTGAGGTGTCTGTAAAGGTACATGGTGTGATGTGACTGTTTTATAAAAGAAGGAAAGGTGATGTGTGGGCTCCATTACATAATATTATTGCAGAGCTTAATCGGCAAAGGGACACAAGGGAAAAAAGATATCATGGAAATCAATTCACATCATACACCACTTAGAAAATGCAAAAATTAAAGTGTTTGCTCAAAACCTCCTCTATAACGGGATTAACTGCCAAGGAAATTAAAAATTATGTAAGAGGAAAAGCTGGAGAGATAATCCAGGATGATCCAAAGGATTTTGCAGATATCTCTGTACTGTTAACAATCTTGTCATTAAATCTAGCAATTTAATAAGCTACATTCTCCATTGGTACAATTAGGTACAGTTCCATGTACACACTTAATGCGTTTTTTACTTTGACATAGATCTAAGCATGATATACTTGTTTTAGGGTATCATGTTGTGCATTAGTACATGTATATTTAGCAGTGTACTCCTGTTGAAGGCACTATATCTGTGTTGATTAAAAAGCCAAGGATGTGGTTCATAAACCATTACTTTCAGGGATGTCTGAAACAAGTGCTTGAAATCCTGCTTTGTACTCACAGTGATGTATAGCACTGGCTTGTATCTGCAGTTTCATCTCTCTGTTGGTGTTTGGTGTTGTCAGACATTTTGATACATTCTATTTCTTTTATTGGCTGAAAAACAATGTAATAGTAAATAAGAATAAAATGAGCCAGTTGCCTTCACAAGAAGAACACTTTTGGAAAGGTGCTGTGATTTTCTTGATGGTTAAGTTGTGCCTGTTGAATTTACACGAATATCCTTGTGGAGTTATATGACTGTATGAATGTAGTGAAGACAATCTGGGTCCATCTTCATGTCGTGGGTCACAGTAGGAACAGCATGTGACAAGAGCTGATTCTTGACTAGTTTTTTATCATATGCTTTGTTACAGTTATTCTGATGCAGTAGGAATGTGTTACAAAAGTCAGTGAATGATTGCTGCCCTTCCATCTCCTGTCTTTTGCTTGCTTTTTATTACCTCCTGCTCCTGGAGCTTTCTTGAAGCAAATTCAGTGCTACCCTTGTCATCTCTCCTTGAAGTTTGTTGCTCCAATCAATCTCTTCTTCCCATGAATAATCCCCACTTTCTTTTTTAAAATATTAATTTGTACTTCACTTTGGGCTTGTCTTGCTTCAGCCAGTTCTCTTTGCAACGCAGCACACGTCTCTTCCTTTGAATGTGAAACATGTACAGATCAACTCAATGTTTTATAATGTCCTAATTACTATACTCACAGGTTACTGGGTTATAACAGTACGCCAGAGGGTCAATGAACCTTTTAAGTAAAATGAGGAGATGCATCTTCATGGGACCTAATTAGAAGGTGAAGTTAATAAAGACAGAAGGGGAAAAAAAGCCAGTAAGAAAGTCAGATACCTTCAAAAGGTGTTGAAGGCAGTCATCTGCTGGGGTTTTTCTTAGTACTAGCTGGGCTTTCCCAAGAGGTACAGTGTGGGGGTCTTTGTGAGAGCCCCTTGGCAAGAGCTGGAAGTTCCCAAATGGCAGTTCCCTGGGGAAGCCAAGGACCTACAGATGTACATCGTTGTGACACCTCCCAACAGGAGGGACAGGAGGAGCCAGAGGAACAGCAGGAAGCTTGAATGGCTGATTGCATGGTGTTGGTAGGCTAAGCAGAGGCTGGGAAAGCAGTAGAAGTACGGTTGCTGATGCCTTCTCCATTAATGCTACCTGGGAACCATGTGCCAGAGGAGGGGAGCCTACCTATTGACATGCCTGTGTTGGAGACCTGGGAGTAGAGACAACTTCTAGGGCAAATAAACCCAGAAAGCTTCTGTTGGAGAGAGCATGGAGGATGTTAGACCAGAGACTTTTACTGATGCCATATACAGTGGGACCCCTACATTTTTATGGGGGCTTTCTGTTGGGATTTTGAAAAATTGTTCTGAAGCACTGGGAAAAATAATTGCTCCAAGATTGAGTATTTCTGAATCATTTAATTACAATGGTGTTTTAAAGAATTGTACATGTAATGAAAATAGATGTTGTCCTCCCCCATGCAGCCTTGGACAGAAAAATTCATGATGAGTTTGAATGGTGTTTGTTGACACCACTGAATTGTATTTGAAAAAGAAATTGCACTGCACTGATTTCCTTCAGTATTAGTGATTCAGTACTAAGAATAGAAATCTATTGTTCCTATTATTCTGTGTTCATGTTCCTCACTGGAGTTTATGTAAACAGGTCCCAATGTATATGTGTAGAAACCTACTGAATTCTGTGTGAACTAATATTGGGATGTATTTTTTTTCCCCACAAATGCAGTTTGCTTAAAAGGGCAACTGTGTCTTTGACTTTCACACATAAATCTCATTTCCCACTTTAGATATGTTCATCTTATTCTCAGATTCTTTCACCCTTTTGTCAATAGTTCACCATTTCTATATCCTCTCTGGACCCTAAACACAGATAGGATTCCTGTTTAGTATGTAAACATACCTACTCCGTAGTATTTGGATGTTTGCTAAGCACAAATATAATCTTTTATATTTATGAAATTATTTGTATAAGAACTTTACTTTCCTGATCTTTTTTATATGTGGGTTTTTTTTTTTTTTGTAGGAAGAATGGGGATTGATAAAACTTCTGTGATTTAATTTTCATCCCTTGTTGGCCCAAAAAATACACAGAGCAAAGTGTGTATATTTTTTTGGGGAAATTAATCTCTTAGAAAAATTCACATCTGTTATATCTTTGTGGACCATGCATCATAAAATGATTTACCAGGCAAGTTCATGGCACTGTCTGTCAGGCTAGGCCAACAAAATTATTACTGCTTTGCCTGCTACCTTGATGCTTTGGAAGTGTGGGCTCCTTGCTGGGATGGGTCACCCATGGAGAGAAGAGCAACCATGATGCTCTGACAATGCCAGATGGACCTACAGCCTTCAGATAACCATTGCAAAACTCTGGGTGCTCGAGGACATTTAGAAAAACATTGCAGCCTTAGGCACCAGCACTACCCTAAATTTGGGCATGGCTACAGGTGGTTCACCTCAGCTGGCTTCCCAGCAGCAGCACTTTGTTGACTTCTGTTGGCAAGAAAAGAGTGCAGAGAGGAGCATGCCAGGTTGAATTTCCTTGTTACTTTGGTGTGCCTCGGGGTGTTGCTGTGAAAAAGCAATTCCCCACCAGAGCCAAGGAGCAGTTTTGAACTTAAGGTGAACAGAAGTCAAAATACAAAGGTCAATATTAAAAGAAAGAGTTTTACTTATAATGTGAATATAATATTCAGAATCATGTAGAGAAGTGTTTGGGCAGCCAAATTTGCCCAACGGATCTGCGGTTGAGAGGTTGCCTTAGGTGAATGACACTGCCCTAAAATAGCTGATGATAGGGCTGTGCAAGCAGATGATCAGGCACTGTGGGTTTTTTCTTGTTTTATTTTTTTTGTGAAGCAGTAGGAGAGACTTTGGCAAGTATTTCATCCCCGAATCCTGTGCATGACTGAATTCTTTCTAATGGAGCTGAAGTACTTCAGGGCCTGCTGTGAGATGACATAGCCCAGCAGAGCAGCAAACACAGCCGGTGGGAATGACTGTTTACAGAAAATTAAGATAAATCTAGATCTATAAGATTTGTCCTTTAGCAAGATACTTGAGATACCCACATTTGTGAGAAAGCATGGGGAAATGGTAGAGCGAGAATGAAGAGGACTGAGAAAATGATGCTAGGATTCCAGGAAATGAGGATGGTTTCTGTGGATGTCACGTGTGTCAGTGTCCTTGAAGCAGCCTGTCGTCATTGGTCAGATCAATTCCTATGCAGGACATGCAAAAAAAATTCTGTAAATCTAAAAGAAGGAAGTTGACTTTTTTTCCTATTATAATGGTGGGAAAGAATTTGGGCAAAGGTTGAACAAAAGCAATTGTCTCTTGTGTGTGGAAGTGACCTATGGAAGCAAAGTGCTCAGCTGAAGAACAGTCAGAACACGACACATCATTCCTTCATAAAACAGTTTTCTGTAGTTTTTTCATTAAATATATTTTTATATTGCTGACATATAAGTTACACTGCTATAAGACTTGCACAGCTGAGATGTCTGTACTGTTTCATGTCCATCTTTCCTATGTTTTTGCTAGAGCTTTACCAGTCTTCTGCACAGCAGCACTTTCATTGGGCTGGCTTACACAGTTCACAAGGCTATATTTATTGCCCATTTTATGATGCTGCAAAGGGCCTAGTCTCATTGTTCTGTTTTCCAGTTGTTGGTGTAGCTCCACTAAAGTTGTTATTTGAATTAGGTTTGTAAAAAGATTAAGAGATGAACTTGCACTTATAGGGGAATAATGTGTAATAGTTTGTGTATCTTCAATGAATTTTCTAAATTCATTGAAGCACTGAATTTGATCTCTGAGATGAAAAAGATGCTCTTTTAAAGTTATTTGGGAATTTGGCCATTCATTTCTGTGGACCTGCAGTTTCAGCCCAAATACAGACTTGATTCCTCAAAAGCTTGTCGCTTTAAGCTGTCAGTGTTCATGTTGTCTGTACCAATATTCTCAGGGCATACATTTCCCCATACATTAATAAGTCAATTTTCTTAATAAAGCAGGGCCAGCTCAATCTTTAAGGTTTTGTGGACAGAGGAAATGGAAGTCCGGTTAGCAAACAGTGAATGCCAACCCACGCCTGGACTGAACTCATGGACAAGTCCCATTAGCTGAATACTTAATGCTTAGCCTTAATGAAATGGTGGTGTCTGACATTACAGTGTCTGAACAGCTCCCAGGGCTTATAATGGCTGTATGGGGGAGGGTTACTACCACATCTTTTTCAGTAGGGAAGAAAGATAAGAAATGAGGTTGTCCTTTAGCGAGCATGATCTGTCCAGAGGAAATTCGTAGGCAGGCTGGGAATTAAGGTTACCTTGAGCGCCAGTCTGGTGTTTTAACAGAAAGACCAGGGATATTGCAATTGCACAGCCAGAGGAATAAAATGAAATCAAAAAGGTTTCTAATTCGTGAAGGTTGTATCAAACATAGATAACTAACCGAAACCTTCCAGAGTCATTCTAGACAAAACATCTTATTCTGTTCCACAATTCTGCTTTTCCAAATTGCAGACAAGTTGTCTGTCCCTAAGTCAAATGGCCCTAACAATGTGTGGGCTGATGGTCTGAAATCAAAATCAATTCCTCTGGTTAATTATCAGTTAATCAGTTACAGTTCTTTCAAAAGTGCACTAATGAAGTTGCTCTGATTACAAATATATGGATATTGCATCTCTGGGACTTCCAAAGTGCCAGATCTTTCCATCCCCTTAGTCATAAGAGGAGCTCCTTTAAAGTCCCTTGCTAAGGTTACTCAAGACAGTTTCCTGAAATGTGCCCTCTATTTTGAGCTAGAGGCAAATTAGTGCCAAATTTTGTGCTTTCTCTGTGCTTAGCTGATGGATAATATTTTAAAATATCATTTTGAAAAGACTCTAATTGTCACAACAAATCTTTTTTTGGTAAACAGAATCTTCACATTTCTTTTAGTGCTTTATTTTCAGGCAATGCATGCTATTGAAATGCATGAGAGGAAATTAAATGCCTGTGATTTAGTAAAATGTTCACTTGAGGAACCAGTGGTTTTGCTATTAGCATTTTGTAACAATTAGAATGTTTCTGGGTTTCCATCAAGTCAGTATATGCTTGTTCCATACACCTGGATTTTTGTTACGTTTAACGTATCTCGTTCTCCCTTTCAAGATTGGCTCAATACTTGGGTAATTTCAATTTTCTTTCTTAGTTTTTTATTTTTTTTCTTTTTCCTTTTATTTTGGCATAGCTTCTCTAAGCTCCAGCCAAGAGGAAAGCACTGCTATAACATGCAGGATTAGAGCATTCCTTAGAAAGCCTATAAGCTAACACAAAGTTTTGCAGGTGCAGGACAAGGAGAGAGGAAACAAGTGATATAAGAGAAAATTAGGAGAAATAGAGAAAACTTTCTTTCTGGGAAATCAGATGTTTCCTTGTTGCTTTTCATTTGGCCTGGAAAATCAAATCAGCATGAAAAATTCCAAAGACGTAAATTATGTGAATTCGGAAAGTTTCAGCTTTACACCTGCAATGGAAATGATCATATGAATCCCCTCGTCGGCCTCAGTGACCCCTCCTGCAGTGCCCTGGAGCCTCTGCCTGTGCTCGGGCCACCGCTGTGAATCACACGACTCCTCAGACTGACTGCTGTGGCCCACGCACTGTGTCTCCAGAGGTGTCCTCTCCTGGGGAAACAGGACCCACGGGAGTCCTGAGGGACTACTGTTCCCATAAATTGAGCTGAAGCTTTACTAGCAGATTGGTTAATGTCAGCTTGGTCTGAGTTTGTATGTTGGATTTTTTCCCAGTGGAAAATTCTCCCCTATCTCTATCTTCCCCAAAAGCAAAATAACAAGCAAAATAATAATTATTGAGCAATCTTCAGATTATGCTATGAATAAGCATAGTTCCAAAAAACAATTGGCTTCAGTTATCACTGCCAGAGCACAAGCGAGGCTGAAGCACAGAGGTAAGTGACTTGGCCAAGACCACATAAAAGCCAATAGGGCAACCGTTGAGCCCACACACCTTGAAGGTCTTGCCTGCACAAACCCTTAGTTTGGTGTAAAAGTTGGAATTCATCTGATGCCACCTCCAGCAAGACGCATGGAAAATGATTTTGTAGTTGTACAGTCTCTACTTTGGGCCTGAGAGAGAAAAAGAATCCTGAATAGAACAGGAAAAATTTTTTTTTCTTTTCTCTTTCTCTTCCTTTTCCTTTCCTGTTCTTTTTCCTTTAGTTTTCCATTTCCTTTGTTCTTTTCAGATGCAGGCAGACTACGGAGTATTTACAGTCTATTTATTAGCAAGGGTTATCCCCCATCTCTGCTAATACATTTAGTGAAGACAAGTTTACATCATTTCTGCCAAGAGATTTCATATTGGACAGAGGATAATGTTAAACTTTATAGATGCCAGTGATCACTTCCAATGGGAATTTACTACATTGGCTTGATTTTGTGTTTCTGAAACTCTCATTACAGCTGTGCCAGGCTGTATATGGCAGTTCTGGAAGAGCAAAAGGCTCAGCAGGGATTTCAGTGTTCCCAGCTTAATGGGTTTTGTTAACAAAAAATAAAAGCAAAGACAGCAATCAGGGATGAGGTTGGAGAGCTGCAAGGAGTCTAATGGGGATACCCACGGTGGGGATGATTTGTGTTGGCTTGTTCCCCATGGTAATGTAAGACCTCTGGAAGTCCTGCTGCTGCCCGTGCTGCCCGTGAGGCAGGCATGGAGGGCTATGGGGCAGAGCTGGAGGCAGACGGGAGGAGGAGGAGAGGAAAGCACCTCTAGCAGGGTCTGCGCAGGGGCAGCCAGGACCACCAGTTAAGGCCAAATCTTAAAAGAGATGTAGGTGTCTTGTGAAGGAGTCCTCCTAAAGTAAACGTTCAGGTTCTCAAATTTAAGCAGAGGGACAGCTGTGCACTTTTTGAAGGCCAGCAGAAAGAAATCCTGGCTGCTTGTATTTTAGGCGCCTGAGTCAAGTGCCGGGTCGTCCGTATGTGTCCCGTCCCCCCCTCCCCCGGATCTATACCACTCTTCTCTTCAAGCTTTAAGCTACACTGAATGGAAAGCAGGCACAGCTGAAGGAGGCAGAGGTAATAAATTGTCCCCTCTGTAAGGAAGTGCCTGGTACAAGTACTAACCGAGGAGGAGAGAGTCCTAGGCTCGAATGCCTGTTCCCAGGACTATATCTCCTCTTTTGTTTGTTGGGTTGCAACCCACAATGACTCTTTGGTGTAAAACACATAGATAGTTTAAGGGACAGATGCAGGTTTCCATCTCTCAGGAATGTGCCCTAACCATCAGACTCTTAACTGTCCATGTGAACAAACCCATGAAATGTGACTGAGCAGAGAGCTTTCATTAACCAGATCTGTCGTCCGCAGGCTTCAAGAGTTTTAAGTATTTTCCAGAATGAACCACTAAAAATCAATTTTGTGCATTTCTTACATTTAAATTGTCCTTGTGATAACCATGGCAACCATTATAGCTAAAAAAACTCAAGTGGAGAAAATGCACACTTGTTTTAAATTAACAGATGGAAACTAGAATAGGAAAATGTGGTTAAAAGAGCCTAAAGCAAGTAACTGTTACTGTTCATGATCACTTTGGTGTTTAATAGAATCTTCTTTCTTCACTGACTTTTATTTATAACTGTATATTTCTGTACATTCCAGCTAATTTTCTGCTAGTATGTCAGAATACTAGAGTCATTTTTGTAGTCTGCTTTCTTTAACGCAAAAAATCCAGATATAGTCTAATAAAGAGGCTCCAATTTCTGATCTGATTCATGTGCAAGAGCCCAGACTCTGAAGGCTACAGAATGAGATATATATAATTCCACATGGCTTTCAAGGGGTGAGGGAGCAGACAGATGCCTACGTATCCTTCAGGAGGTAGTCCTAGCACAAAGTTCAAGTGGTTGTAGGGAGATTTATGCTTTAATGGAGCAGGTTTTAAAGGTATCTAGAGACCTGCCAATGTAGGTACATATTGAGGAGTGTGTATCAAACCAGCTAAGCAGGCTAAGTACCTAACTTGTGTAATTTCTGTGGAAGTTAGGCACCTACCACATTGAGCCAAATTAACAAATCTCCTTAGCTGCTGTCTGTGCCTTGAGATGTCTAACATGCCTGTGTACTTATGAGTTTCAGCCTTAAATATTAGTATCACCTATGAAAACAACATTTGATCATGATTACCAACTCTAGCCATACTGCATAGTATTTGCCAAGGAAATGATCGATAAAATTAGGGGCAAAACTATGGCATTGTCACTAAAGTGAAAATACCTTGTATAGATGTAGATCTAAGCTACCGTTTAGGATTATTTCGGCAGCAATGACTCACTAGAAATCCATGCCAGTGACTATGGAGTGGTGAGGGATAAGCCTAGTTGTTCTGGCAAGACCTCACAGATACTGTTCTGCAAGAAGGAGCTTTTCTCCCCAGCAAGTCTTTTGACCACAGCTGGGTGAGAGGAAATCATAGCCAATGCTTGGAGGGGAGACTACAATTTGTGCATCATCCTAAGAGAGGCACTGGCAAAGGCTGGAGGGTAGGCAAAAAATGAGAAGCAGAAGAGCTGAATTGAAATACTTTACCAGCAGGCTATTGTCTTTAAAATATTCATGGTTCTGTTTCATTAAAATTTTCCTACTTCTAATTAGAATTGGATGGGCAAGTTCTGTAAGAATGATTTTGGTATAAAAAGCTGTTTGTCCATCAGCGTGTTACCACATGGGAGTTGCGTAAGTCTCCATTCTCTCACGTGGTCTGGGCTCACCAGGAGCGACAATAAGGTCGTTTGGCTTCTGAATAGAGCAGGGTAGCATGAAGGAGAAACACAGTTTGGGGCTGAACTGACATTTAACTAGTGTTTGAGGAATATTCAATAAACCAGAATGAATCTTTTTTTTTTTTTTTCAACTTGGGAAATACTCTGTCAACACAAAACCTTTCAACACTTGATTTTTTTTTTCCTCAGTATTTCTCTTCAGCAGCAACCAAAGAAACTTTTCACTACAGCGTTAAAGAAAAAGACAGATTTTAATATCCCCCAGGATGGTGATACAAACTCCCGAATCACTGAAGAAAAAAGACCCCTTCCCCAACCAGGCCACACACTGAAAGCGTCCCCTGTGCTACGAGCCCTTCTGGTCTTCTGCGAAGGGAGAGCTCTGAGCGAGCAGCTCGGTGGCCCCAGCCGGGAGCACGTCAGTGCAGGCTCAACAGCAGCAATGCTTTCTTTGCTTTTTCTGTAAAGGAAACCTAGGAATTTTGTTTCTGGATAGCTGCATGAGGAAACCGCTGTTAACTCTCGTGATTTTTAGTTGATAAATCTCATAAAATGTAAGGGCACGTGAAGCGTACCATTAATCCAGACACTGGAGTGAGAATATAGGCCAGCTGAATATTCAGGCTTTCATTTTTTTGTAAAACTTTAGCTTTCCCAAAAATATTTGAATAGAGCTGTTCTAGGTAAACTTATTAGCTGATCATAATTTACCTAAAAAGCCTAGTTGCAAATTCAGGATACTTTCATCCAGAGATGTAGGGCTTTTGTATAAATGGTTTAAATATTTTTTTCAGGTAATGAATAGACTCAAAAAAATTACAAATTATTTTTACAAATGATAAATATAGAAGAGGCTAAATGCATATAATATATTCCCTAGAAACTGTTCGATGCTGTCCACCACTATATCTCCTTTCCATTTGTCAGTGACAGTGAAAATTATTGAATTGAAACTCTTGCAAAAGAGTTTCTTTAGGAGTGAGATTAAGGCAAAGTCACCAAAGGGAAATTGTAATAGCCCCTCCTTTACATCTGTTTCTCTGCAGCACAATTACATTTCAGTAATTTTGTTTAGCATGTTTTTTATATATTGCTCATTTGGGGCCTGCTAATAATTACATGGGAAATACTGTGCTGTTACTGGAAGAAGTTTCTTGCAATTGCAAACAGCAGGAAAACATAGTTATTAAAAACTGATAAAATATTGGTATTTTTGCTGCAAAATAACTAGTAGCTGTTATTGGCACTGCTTAGAATTCATTTAATTTACTTTGCTTTCAATTAGGGTTGTACATACAGAAAAGTTTGCTTTGGGTTTTGCTGCTAGGTGAAAAAAAGCAGAGTGGGAGATACAGCACTTCAGTGCAGTATTTGTGGAAAAAACACCACATATTACTGCTGGAGCTAGTAAAACTGCCTGTGGCTAAGGTTGCTTAATATTTGCCATTAGCCCTGTTTTCATTGGTTTATCACTACACAGAATCGCTCAAGCTGAAATTTGCCATGCTTCCCTCTGCCTTAGGTAGGGTTTTTTGAAATATTTCAACAATAATTCCTCAGCTGTTTCCAAGAACGAATTCAGGAAGAATAAGTGTCATGGTTTAACCCAGCAGGCAGCTAAACACCACACAGCCGCTCGCTCGCTCCCCTGCAGCGGGGTGGGGGACAGAATCGGGAAAAAGGTAAAACTCGTGGGTTGAGATAAAGACGATTTAATAGGACAGAAAAGGAAGGGAAAATAATAATAATGATAAAAGAATGTACAAAACAAGTGATGCACAATGCAATTGCTCACCATGTGCTGACCGATGCCCAGCCAGTTCCTGAGCAGCGGCTGTGCCTCCCTGGCCAACTCCCCCAGTTTTTTGTTCAGCATGACGCCATATGGCATGGAACAGCCCTTTGGCCAGTTGGGGTCAGCTGTCCTGGCTGTGCCCCCTCCCAGCTTCTTGTGCACTTCCAGCCTCCTCGCTGGCAGGGCAGGATGAGAACCTGAAAAGTCCTTGACTCTGTGTAAGCACCGCTCAGCAACAGCTAAAACATCAGTGTGTTATCAAGTCTTCTCATCCTAAATCCAAAACACAGTGCTATACCAGCTACTAGGAAGAAATTTAGCTCTATCCCAGCTGAAACTAGGACAATAAGTAACATTTAAGTGGTTTCTGCTTCTCTTGGGTAGTGTGTTAAAGACTAACAAAGGGCTAACATTCAATCTATGTTGCCTCTAGGGAAATGCTACTCGTTACCCTCTGCCAGGAGAGCGCATTGTGACACATACGTCTCTCTGGAGGCCACATCAGGATCTATAGGGTCTGGTGAGGGTAGGGGTGCACCTTGCAGGACTAAATGGACAGAGGGTGTGGACCCAGCTGCCACTGGAAATTCAGATTCCATTGGGTAGAGGGGGGCTGGCAGGAGAAGAGGAGGGAGGCCAGTGCGACCTTCCCTTCCTCCCCCGTATACACTGGCAGAGCAGCGGCAACCTCCGTCTATCCGGCACGTATCCAGGAAGTCACCAGCGTGGCTTCCTGGCCAAGGTGCCACACAGAGGCACTGGGTTCCCGCGACCGCTCTGGAGTGCGGTTAGTAACAGAAGATTGCTTTAACAAGTCAACCGAAACAAACAGCGTGGTTATCCTCAGCGCGGTGATTTCAGCTGCTGCATAAATACGAACCAAGCGCTCAGTCCCACAGGCAGTCACTGGCTTCTTGGGGTTAGTGCCACAGCTCTTCACGCCAGGATGCCCATCACTTGGAGTGACTCACTAGCCCTGGAAATCATTGGTATTCAGACCCGTTTGTTGGCATCCTCCTTGAAAGCTGCTGCTACATATTCACTTGTCATTCCTGGCAAGACTCCCCTCAGCAGCAAGAAGCTTTTTTCGACCTCTCTCTGCTCCTGGCACACAGCCTGCCTGGATGACACAGAGGTTTGAGGTCAGAGCCTCCTCGCCTCTGCTCCTGCCCATGGACCATTCCTTGAACGAGGTCCCAGGTTTATGATGGTAGAGGCATTGTTAGCTCCTCTTCTCTGACCATTTAACATAGCCAGGGGGTACACTGTGGTTGGCCAAGATCTGGCTAAATGGTCAGTTTCTGAAAAAACTTGCTGAGGTCCAGTTTTTAATGCTTCTGCAAACCATCTTATAACAAGCATGTTCCTCTGTGTCTTGGCTCTTTCTGCAGGCTGCACAAAGCTGAAATGTCACGTGGGATTGAGCACAGCGTTAAGGCAAAGTAAGGCAGTGAAGTGCTCAGGAAGTGTCCAGAAAAAGTCTTCCGCTGCTTGTTGCTACTGCTGGTGAAATTAGCAGCTTTGTATCTGTCTCTCAAGCAACTGAGGACTCCTACTTTTTTGACAGATGCATAATGGAAGAGGCTGCAGACAGTCAACTCTGACATGGTTAGGGATATGACCTGATGCCACTGTTACCCCGTGAAGCCCACTGCCTTTCAGAATAAATTTGTCAGGGCTGTGTTTGTGCTGGAGTTGTTTATAACCTTTCCAGCATGCAGAAAAAAAGCCTCACAAATTCGGAGTCTGCTAGCAAATAGTTGTGTGAATCACTGGCAAAGCATGAGCTGTTTCTCCTGTCTAGTAGTTTGTCCACCCCACCTGTAATGACCGTGACCAGTTTGCCTTGTTGAACCAGGAGACATCCTAACTGCTAATTAAAGTTCCTCTTCACATGACATCTTGGGACTTGGTGTTATTTCACTTCTATAAAAACCCTTTGTTCCTTTGCAGCACAGACGAGAAATGTTCTTAGAGAGTCTAATGACTAATTCACATTTGCCTTTAATAACCTCTCTTTTTGAACGTATCTAATTACTTTGAGCAAAAGATCGATTATATTAGCCGTCCTCAGAGTTCAGGCTATTTCTACAATTAAAGATGATATTTCTGCAATTAAAACTGACTTTAAAAGGTGGCCTAGTGTGTTTTTAATTTTATTATTCTTATTTCCTTCTTGAAAAAATTTTCTTGTCTGTGCGTGAAAAGAAGACCTGCGCACAAAACTGAACAGTGGTTTTATGATTACCTTACTTTTGCTTCCTTGGAACAAAAAACCTCATTTCGTATTGTTACCTTTTTTCTACCCCTTTCATTACTGTTAGATAATTTCAAACCTATTTCTAAAAACATTCAGCCTTTATATGGTTGTTGTTGTGAATCTCAACTTAATGCAGGAAGTCTGTGTTCAAAAAGCATCTTAAACTGGTGTAAGGTGAAGTCCGACAGACAAGCATTGACAAATTTTTGTCCAGCTTTTTAGTATGTTACCAACCCATGTCCGCTGTGTGACACAGTCACAGGACCCATCAGAGGTTATTAGCCTTATTTTAGGGGCTTCAGAGGGAACATGCTTTCTGCACCTCACCTGCAGACTGATTGGCAACTTTGAGCACGGCAGCAAATGCCACATGAAATCCCCTGGGTCTGGAGTGATCTGACTGAGAGTGAGTGCTCCATCCGCACCATCTGGCACCAAGCTGCAGAAAGCAAACCCCAGCCAGCACCTCTTTGCATCAACCTAACACCTGGGCAGACATTTGCACTGATGCAGTTGAAATCTAGTTGGGTTTCTGGCTGATGGAGATAATTAATGTCATCCTTACAGCATGGGGGTAGACAAAAAGAGCTATTTTTAATACCTTGGATACTGAAGGCTAATCCTATCTGTCCCTACAACTGGTTGCAAAGGAACAGAGAGATTTAGCAATCCCCCTGGAGTGTGGTGATCCCCATGTAGTGTCCCACATGCAGGATTTCTAACTCTTCCTGGAAAAAAAACTTCAGAAAGATTAGTTCACTTCACAGTTAGCTTAATCATGTCTTCAGTATTTAATATGCCCCTCAAATGATTTTTTTTCACCAGCTTCTTGCATTACACAGATAAAATAGTTTGTTTGCTAATCTTATGCCAATTCAAATTATTTCTATTTGGTACCGTTTAATATTAGCATGCTCTGATAATTGCTAGAAATGAATTTATTTCAATCTGTATCTGCATGTTCCACAGGTGATAATCAGTGGTCTTTTTCTTTCTCTGTCCCACGGGAGACAATGACCTTATCACTTCTTTCCTTGCTAAAATCCTGCTCTGTTCCCCTGATACCAACTGTGTTTCCTTTCAGATTTGTCTAATTGATTGATGGAATTAAACTAAACTCAGAGCAATTGCTCTCAACCTTTATACAGCAACCGGGCTGTTGCTTCTATTTCGGACCCGAAGAGGAGCCGGTGTTCCCAAATGAAGGGCTGTTGTGCCAAAGCCTGCCTGCTTTTCCCAAGGACTAGTTTTACTTCTTCCCCAGAAGCCTTGCTTCACATACGCTCTTAGACCATTGCATCTAGAGTCTCTACCATTCTAGACAGAATCTACTTCATATTGATTCGTACTAAGAAAAACATCTTTTGAAGATCGCAGTCTCCTGGTTGCTAGCCAAAACCTCCTGTGTATCATCAGTCTGCTGCAGCATAATGTACAAACTTCAAAAAGGACTAATATATAAAGTCAACACACATTATTATAGTATGTTAAATTCATAGCATGAGTCTAATTATTAAAAGCATAGCAACAGTTTAATATTAAAACAGCTCTATCTATTCTATGCTTTAAAATCAGTCTGCCTCCAGAAAGTGAGGTAGGATTTCACTGTGTGGTTTTGCAGGAACTTGGTTCAGATTCACCTGCCAGCATAACATGCCCTTTAGAGCTTATGAATTTATTTCTTGTACCACAGTGACTGTACTGCAGATAACACTGGGATAATACTTCAATAATCAAAATCATGAGCTTTTTAAAGTCATGCTATTTCACTTTATCGCATGAAGATGCAGTACCCATTACAAGCTCACAGATACTTCCAGTATCTGAATCATACAAGGAGGTATTGCCTTGGGAATCTCAATTATCCAGATGCAGAAGAAGCTTAAAATATTTAAGGAAAGGAGAAGGAGAAAAATATATGACATTCCAATATTGCTTGTTACGCACAGGATTCAAACCTTGATGTCCATCACTCACCCTTTAGTGTTTAGAAGGGAGACACGGCCTCCCTTGGGCCCTCCTCTAAATAAATGGGTGTTTCCTTCTGTAAGCTGCCTCCTCCAAGGTCAGGATTAGCCTCTGTTGTAGTCCATCAGTTTTATGATATGAGGGGGTTGTATTTCAGTTTGGAAAAAAAAAGAAAGGAGATCTTTATTGGCACACTCAAGAATGGAGAGGAAATAATTCCAGAAAGATTGTAAAAGCTCAGACACCCCAATAAATTAAAGTCGGAAACCTCCTTCAGTCGGCACTAGACTTCAAAATTAGAGCTTAAAAGCCAAATACAGCTATTGGCTGCACCATTTGACTTTTCACTGATGTATATCTGCTTTGAGATGGTGAAGTCAAAAGCAGAACTGGCTGTACTTGTCTTTCACTTACTTTCCTTAAAGGGTTAAAAAGAATTCCGACTTCCGTGTTGGGGCTGTTTTAAAAGAAGTGTCACCTATCTCAATTGAAAGGATCTGTCTATGCCCTTTGAGAGCCCTTCTAATTATAGATGTTGAGGTGTCCTTGAGCTGTGAAGCAAATGCCGTTATCCAGTTCAATAGATTGTACATTACAGATTATTGTTTTATCTTTCCATCCAAAAGTACATTTTCAGCTTTTGGTCACAGGTTAACTTTAATTGCATTACCCCTTCTAGAGATGAAGGCTCTATAAGCACCCAAAAAGACAGGCATAATTCATTTACAAGTACACATGCAATGAATTTTCTCCTTTTAAAAGTGACTTTTTCCAAGCAATGGGTTCTTATTTCCCAGTATTGTATTCACTTGAGCACAGACTTCACGAGAACCCTTTGATCACTGTGACAGAGTTACTGGTTTGTACTTGCTGAACTGACTGTATGAATGTCTTGCCTAAAGAGGTCTTAGCTACATACTTCTTTGACATGATAGTTTAAACAAATTCTTCATTGTGTTGGTTATTTTCTCTGTGTTTTGGAGTATGTAATTCTGTGAGTGCAGAAATCATCAGGAAGAAACACGGGTACTAGGAAAACAAGCCAAAGTCACAAACATACCAGAAAGAATTATTTTAGCGTAGCTATAAAACAGGTTAAAAAGGTTTGTAAACAGAAGTGATATTGATCAGGCTTTCTAGTACAAATGATCTCCTTTCAGTGTGAAATAGAAGCAGAAAACTTTCAACTAAGTAGGGTGGAGAACATTTGTTCTAAGTCTAACTTAATTATGTTGTTCAATTAATTAGTAACTGCTGGATTCCTGGAGCATATAGGTGACCTCCCAATCATCAGGACTGAAAGCCTGGTTTCACTCATTGACCTCAACATAAAGCCACTCCTTCCTCTTATACCAGCACCAGCCTTCTAGACACTGCAATCAAAATAAGCCCAAATAACTTAGTGATTATCAAGCTCCCATGGGCTGACACAATTACCTCCGCAAATCAGCCGTCAACCACGAGTCACCAAAAAGTCATCAGTGTAGAGCCAGGCCCCCAGGTGCTGCTGCGATTGCTCTTTGCAGAGCACTTGTGGCCCCCATCTCGCCACTGAAAAGGGACCTCTGCCCAGGGAGGACTTTCGTCTGGGGTGAGAAATTATACTGCTTTTTCCAACAGCTATGATAATGCGTGTACTGCTCCCTGCACATTTTCCTCACTTGCAGTCTTGGACCATCACAGCTATAATGACACTGTTACCACTTATTTAACCTGTCAGAGTATTTTACTGAGTTCTTGAACTATCAACCCAGGATACCGTGGTAAATTGTGCTGATGGAGTTTATTGTTCATGAAATACACCTTTTCAGTTCTAGTGTGCGTGTATTTTCTGTGCTTGTCAGTACTATCTCCAAGAAAATACACCAAGATTTTAAATGAAGAAATACAGAATTCCTCAGGACGTTTTACATCTTACCTATCAGTTCCAGAGGGATATCATTTATGCATACTGCTCTCTTTAACAATGTTAGTTACTTTTTTATTTGATTTTAGCAAGTTTGAAAAATACCAGAATCACAGAATCATATAGGTTGGAAAAGACCTTTAAGATCATCGAGTCCAACTGTAAACCTAACACTGCCAAAACCACCACTACACCATGTCCCTAAGCACCTCATCCAAATGTCTTTTAAATACCTCCAGGGATGGTGACTCAACCACTTCCCTGGGCAGCCTGTTCCAGTGCTTGATAACCCTTTCAGTGAAGTAAAATTTCCCAATATCCAGTCTAAACCTCCCCTGGCGCAACTTGAGGCCATTTCCTCTCGTCCTATCACTTGTTACCTGGGAGAAGAGACCGACCCCCACCTCTCTACAACCTCCTTTCAGGGAGTTGTAGAGAGCAATAAGGTCTCCCCTCAGCCTCCTCTTCTCCAGACTCTTAACAATAGAACTACACAAAGCTTTATGTGCAGGTCACCTTCTTAAGTCACTGAGACATTATGTTCAGTGAATAAATTGCAACAATTTGAACATTACAGAAATCTTACATATCAGGAAGAAGAGTATTTTAGGGATGACATAACAAGATAGGGACTCTGATAGATGCACTAGCTGAGCTCCTAAACTCCCCTTCCAAGTGAAGGTTGGTAGCAGGTACAGTAAGCCATGGCTCAGAACACCAAAGGCAGCTTATTCCACATGCTCTGTTTGACCACAGATTAAATTGAATGTGAAGAACAAAACCTTCAAAGAAAGTTTCTTTGTGTTTTCCCAAGAAAGTGACTCTTCTGAATTCTGGTGGAACCACCTCTTTCAGCATAAATTAATACCATAGTTCTCAAAATTTCCTATATTATTAAAGTGATTATATATTCCACGTGCATTAATTCCGCAGCGAGGCATAGGTTTTGTCTTCTGTGGCCACCAAACACCCAGGCCTGTTACAAAAACATAACAACATGCAAATGAGGAAGTTCAATGTCATATCAGATAATCTATACTGGATACATGCACTGCTTAACAAATTGCATCATCACTGTATCTATACCTGGAGCAGTTAATTTTGATTTTGTACTGATTTATAGGACAGAATGCCACCATATCACTGACATATTACAAAATCAAATTCTACTTCTCAAATATTTCAGTGGCTTTTCCTGGCTGCTGTTGCATACTATCACCCAGGACGTGCAGGCTGAGTGCCATTACTGTGCCTGGAGTTGATAACAGGGTGAACTGCAAGTCTTCCAGGCTTTCTCCTATCTCTGTTTTATGGTTTTTCAAAGAGGAGTGGGTATTCTGAGCCATTTATCTGGAAGTAGTTTCTCATATATATTTTTTAAAGAGAAAGCTTTTCAGCAAGTGAAATATCCCAAAGACTGAAAACTAGGAAAGGAATAAGCTAAAGCATAATATATGTGGACCTTTTATATAGAGAACACGTAGTGTTGTGTTTATTCTCACTTTTCTTTGTGTTGTTGAATATCACACAAGCCAAACAAAGCATAGCTAGCCAGGATTTGCTTATTGATATTGCTGATCATAGAATAATAGAATCATTTAGCTTGGAAAAGACCTTTAAGATGACCAAGTCCAACCGTAAACCGAACACTGCCACGTCCACCACTAAACCATGTCCCTAAGCACCACATCCACACCTCTCTTAAATACCTCCAGGGATGGTGACTCCACCACCTCCCTGGGCAGCCTGTTCCAATGCTTGACAACCCTTGCAGTGAAGAAATTTTTCCTAATGTCCAATCTAAACCTCCCCTGGTGCAACTTGAGGCCATTTCCTCTTGTCCTATCGCTTGTTACTCAGGTAACAAGCTTGATAATCAGGTCCCTGATTTACATCTGAATTACAAAACATATTGATCCTTCACAAAAAGGCAAAGAGATCAATTTAATTAATAGATACTAAGGTATCATTGTATGCCTCTTCCCATTAATTTCAGTGAGTAAAGGACACATTTATAAAATGTTTCTCTCAGAGACCTCATGATTGGCAGCTGTCAAAAGGTAGGCTGTGTTTATGTGTACTTTCTTCATCTGATAGTTTTGATTGTGCAGTTCTACTCAAAAATAATATTAAAAATAGGGTCAGATGTCAGAGGCTCAAAGTCTATTTGAAGAGAAAGAAGGAAATCTTAATTACATTGTCATGATATTCTCTAGACTATTGTTGTGGCATAAACATGAAACACAGGTGTTTATTCAGAAGATGAGTCTAAGCCACCATCCAAGATCTAAATCATTTTGTCAAATGATGATAAATTAAATTCCTGTAAGTGCAAAGATCCTTCTCTGTCTGAGAGTCAAGAGCTAGCATTCTGAACATGAAGCCTCTTTAACTTATTTCAAGTTGCTCATTTGACTTAGGTTATGGTCTTCAGTTTCCAAAAGAAAAGGAGCTATCCAAAATTCAAGGTCACTTTTGAAATCTTGATCTACTGATATAAAGTACCTGATTCAGAATGTGTATTTTGGTTGAGAAGAAAAATAACTTCTCTGTATTGGCAGTTTCCAATTTCATAGAAGTAATGAGTGTTAACTGCAGTCTTAGGCACAGAGTTCTTCTTGGCAATTAACCAAGTGTGCTAATCACTGAAAATAATCCCACAACAGCAGACAGTACAGACACACCATACGGCTTGTTTTTAATTCTCAAGCACGCTAGATTTGCATCCACTCCATATTGCTTTAAGCTCATCCTCACAGCAGTCAGTTTTCTAGCTTTCTAACAATTTGACAGCTAGTTGAGATTCATAGTGGTGATAACATTAAACCAATTAAAGCTATTGCAATTGAGGAAAAAGAAACAAGTTCTTGTGCCTATTCTACTGTGTCAAATTCAGCCACTTCAAGTCCTAAAGAACTAATGAGGACTGGATGAAGCTATAAATACATGTGCTATTACTTATTACTGTAGTTATCCCATTGTTATTATTTTTATACTGTATTCCTGCCAGTCACTGGCCATGTAGGCCTATCAAAGGGCACACTGTACCTCTCTCTAGCAGTCATACTGGGAAGCCAATGAGAAGAGCCAGGCTCCTGATGTCTCCGGACTCCCTCAGCGGGTTTCCATGTCAATGTGATGAGAGTGAGTGAAAATCTCTTCTCTGTTGTTAGAGTTCCTGTGAGTCCATCCTAAAGACAAAATCTTGGAAGCTAATAATTTTTGCATTTTTAGACGCCGCTTTTATATAAACCCTGGAAAAATGGCTGTCAAGTGTCTGAAAACCAAAGACCAGAAAAATCAGGGTAGTCTGGAAAACCCCTGGAAGCACAGTTATAAAATACATTTCAGTAGTGGTTTCAGTGGGCGACTTTCATGTTAACATGGCATTTTTAGGACACCCTTAGTACAGCGTGGTTAGGAGTTCAGTCTGCCTTTCATATCAGTGAGGTGTGCCATGGAAAGCAGTCCCAGGGTTTTGAAGCACTGTAGCTTCCCCAGAAGGACAGAAATCAATGTTGGAAGGTGAAGTTTGAGAGCAGATTAAAATGTCTGTAAAAGCAACCAAGAAAAGTTGTCATCTAAATTGAAGATATGCTAATGTGTTCTCACAGATTTGACAAGAATAAATGCACCGTCATAGAAGTATAAGACATTCCTTGTTGTCTCTAGGTTATTGGGATTTCTTTCCATCTAAACAGCCCTGACTTTTAGCTCTCATGTGCAAAAGAAATCCAATGGTTAGCATAAACCTGGGGTTTTCTGCATTCTGTGACAGACTCCCTGATAATTAAATGGCAGAAATTTGAAATGAAAAGAAAAATTGAAGCTGACAAATACATTGAAATAGAGATATGTAATAATCTCAAGGTAATATCACTCTATTTTGCATCCTGCAACCCCTTAATAGATACTGTTATTCTAGAAATCGTGCCCATTATTTTTCAAGACCTGTTAAAAAATCGTAGGCAATGTTATTAAGGAGCAGTAGAAGCCATAGGATGGCAGAAGTGCGGCAAACTTGTAAAAAAATGAAGGTACTTTCTCCAGGATACTCCAGTTCTTTGCAAGTCTCTTTCCAGTTCCAGCAATTAACCTTGCTGTACATTATCATATCACATTTGGGGGGTTTTTCAGCACTCCTTTGATTTTGTTAAATTGAGAAATGTGTCTGGATGAAGAGGAAACGTGGTCTAGTGACATGCTTGGAATGACATTATTAGTAGGGTTGAAGAGTGAGGCAATTTGTGAATGATAACTAGGGATTATGCAGAAAGGATGTAAGTAACAAAACTAGGAAAGACATTGTGAGGAACACTGAAACAAAGATATTGCATTTGTATGTAGCCTAATAGCCTAGATTTCATTTGCCATTGTGTAGTCCCTCAAAGATTTCAATACCATAAAGGTACATTCCACTGGATCCTTTTACATAAAAGCTTTACTGATTTCTCTACAGATTCAGACTGGATTTTCATTTTCCTTAACTGCTTTCACATCGCATTTTGAGATCCCAGGTTAAATACTTTCTTGGAATTTCTTAATTAAGAATAAAAGTAATGTACTTTTAGAAAGTACAAAGAATAAGTACAAAGAAAGAATAAAAGTAATGAGTATATTCTGCCAGATCTCCAAAGAGATTGAGGCAGTCTCGGAGGCAAATCAGTCCTTAAACACATGTTAACTTCACAAACAGCTAGAAAGAACAGTTAAAGACTTTATTGAATCCAGTGACTCTTGATTCCAGACTGCTACGTACAACCCATTGCCAAAATCTGTCCTCCTCGCTGCAGGGGAAGGGCTAGAGCATCCCCCAGCCTCTCCAGCGCAACCCAGCTCCATGTGTCAGGTTGGTTCCCTTTCTCTTTCTCTTTCTCTTTCTCTTTCTCTTTCTCTTTCTCTTTCTCTTTCTCTTTCTCTTTCTCTTTCTCTTTCTCTTTCTCTTTCTCTTTCTCTTTCTCTTTCTCTTTCTCTTTCTCTTTCTCTTTCTCTTTCTCTTTCTCTTTCTCTTTCTCTTTCTCTTTCTCTTTCTCTTTCCCTTTCCCTTTCCCTTTCCCTTTCCCTTTCCCTTTCCCTTTCCCTTTCCCTTTCTTTCTCCCCCCTTCTTCTTCTTCTTCTTCCTCTTCTTCTTCTTCTTCTTCTTCTTCTTCTTCTTCGTCGTCTTCGTCTTTGACTTCTTTTTCTCCTCCTTTTCTTTTTTTCTCTTTTTTTCTTTTTCTTTTTTTTCTTCATGTAGTATATTTTAGGAATATAACTTCTCACTTTTCGTCCTAGTCCATAACAAGACTGATGAGCCACTGAAGCTAGCAGCGGGATTTTCCAGCCACCTTTGCTCTCCACACACTAGACTCCAAGGTAGAGGTCTTGACGACCTCTGGAGGCCAAAGTGAGAAACTTAGGAAATTCTTACCATGTGTTTCCGCAAGAAAACGGTAGAGCCGCAACCAGTATCAACCAGTGCTCTCTATTGCCACTAATTAGGATATCCCACTAAGAATCAGTTTCAAGATACAGAAAAGGACCGAGGATGGAGGAATTTGAAAAGCTGCATTTTGGTTTTATCAAAGACCAGATGTGCCTGATGCAGACAAAAGACAGTATCTGTGGCTCTGCCACAAGGTACATGGAATATATTGTGGGACATATTGAAGTAGCATGATTTTAAGTATTATTTTTCAGGGTTTCTCATGCTCTTTCATGCTACAGATATTCAAGTAAATTCACAAAACCTCTTCCAAGCCTGACCCCTTGCCATTATATTCATCTTGTTCAACTGCTTTGCCAAACCCCTGTTTTAATAATTTCTTTGCTACAGAGAGGTTTAAATTGCTGTAAACATGGGATTCAGTCTGGTTCTCCTTTACTTAAAGACAGTGAAAATGATAAAATGGGCAGAAGGTGCACTCCAATATTCAAAAGGAAAATTCGTCCTCTAATACTTTTGGTATTTACCCTTCTGACACTTATCTTTTGTCTTGCCAGGCTTTAGTGTTTAAGATTAGAGGGAAACCTTTGAACATGCAGTCTGACTATCTGCAGACAAAGGCTTGATATTGGCCCCATTATCCCTGCCTGGAGCCCAGTTACTCTTGGTTAACTGAAGCACAGCTTTCAGAAAGCCACTTAATTCTGACTTGTGGTTATCAAATTTATTCCTCTAATGTCTTGCTCCAGTGGTTGAGGCGTGACATTGTTAGACGTTTGTGCCTTATTTCTCAACTGGCTGTGGCTAGCCTCAATATTCAACCATTGACTCTTGATGTGCTGATCTTTGCTAAAGTTAAGAGTCCTTTTGCATCTTTCCCCAGGAAGAGACTCAACTCATGTCATTTCTCAGTCCTTTAGGATAAACAGACTCTTAGTTTTTCACTGTGAGAAATTTTAGTAATTTTTAATTAAATTTAATTTGATTTAATTTAACCTAATAATTTTAGTTCATTTTAATAATATTTGTGGTCCCAAATAATTTGACTTTCTTTTTAAAATGTAGACACCAGAACTGTTACCTTCTGTTGTAATATTCAGTTTCGCATTTAAGATACTTAAATCTTTTTCAGAGTTCCTTATGCTGGCTCAGCAGGTCTTAGTCTCTTTGCATGGCCTGCATCCTATGTTCCTACACATACAGCTTTTCTTCCGGCTCTGTTAAAATAACTTGGACTCAACTTACGGTCTATCGAGAGCATTCTCTGTTGGTGCCCTGCCCTCAGCGCTGTAGAGATCATTAGATGCATTCCTGTACGTAGGCTTAAACCAGCCAAATTGTATTAGGAATGATTTTATATTTGTTCCTAGAACACAAATAGAGATGATGAAGGGTATCACTTAGCACTAATTTTGGTGAAAACCACTTAAGAGATGCCCTCATGGATTGCCCTTTGAGATCTTAAAACAGTTTAGTGTCAGGTTATTGATATTGTCTAGTGCCAATTTCTCAGCCGGGGTGTGTGTGATGATAACAAATCAAAAATACATCCATTACATCTATTATGTATATATAGTACAGCAATCAGCCATCAAGTAACCTCACTGAAAAATGAAATCAATCAGGTTTGTTTTGACAAGTCTTGTTGCAATTAAGTTATGTCGAGTGACTTTCATTGGTCTGATTGTTATTAATTCATTTTTATATTTGCCTGGAGTTGAAGTCAGAATAACTGTGGTCTACAGCTGCCCGCAACAGGCTGCTGGTCAGGTCTGAACAGTTACTGTGGGAATTTTGTTAAGCACTATGAGTAATGAAGGCATGTAAATCAGTCAGAGGTCTCCTTGCCTAGCTCTTTTATGCTGATGGTTACTCAGGCCAGCTAGTTTAAAAATAGCTGCAGATGAAAATAACATCTTTTTTTTAGTCCCTTTTGAATAATAAACACATCTTCTCCTTTCTTCATGAATTAGTGAGCTATACTGCTTCCTTCAAAATAAAAAATTATTATTATTTATTGAAAACTCTACTATTTTCCTTCATTACTAGTTGTGCTATCACTCTTCTGTCTCATGACAGGTATATTTAGTATCACTAAGATTTCTTTTGCTCCTAATATAGTTGGTTTAATTCCATATTGCCGTTCACACTGCTATCCAATCATATTTTTTCCAAAGTTCTTCCCTTTTGACTTCCATTCTCATTTTTCTGTGCTCCAAAAGCCTACACTGGGTTTACACTGACTGCTGTCTATTCGTGCCTTTCCTCTTTGCAACATTTGTTGCCTAACTTACCATTTTCATCTTCATTTTGCTACTGAACTAAAAGGAGCTTTTAGCAAAACATGACATCTTTTCAGCTGTACATCCATGGCTTTTTAATCATCTAATATAAGTTTCTAAAGAGTCCTCTGAGAAGCTAGAAAAATGAGACTGCGAGGCAGAAAATGATCACTTCTTCTCATAATTTCCCTCAGCTTGAGAAAACTAACCCTTATTCTCTGTTTTTCCACACTGAATGTAATCAGATTGTGATCGCTGATCTCCAGGCTTTGCCAGCTTCCCCTCCAGCGACTACATTTTTTTTTAAGCCAACACAACAAAGCCTGCCACAGAATTGCTTCCTGTTGGACACAATATTGTTGCTGTGAGAATGTACCATCTACTGTCTCAGGCCTGCGGTGTTTTACTACAGGCTCCCTGGGTGAAATCTACAATCTCTCCAACATTTTTTTCCTTCTTCCTCTGCAGTGGGAACAAGTGCTCAGAAAGACAGCCGTGCTGCTCTCCTGCTCAATTCATGCCGTGTCCTGTAGCAGCCACCCCTGCCCGTCTGCCCCATCTCAGTTTCCCCTCCTGGGTTTTGTCTGACATGCATCAGATGCTGTAATTCTGCATTTCCCTCAGTTGTGCTGTACTGGAGCAGCTCCAGGTCTATAACTATCTGCATTGCTGGCTGCGTCAGGAGGAAGAAATAAGCAGCGAGAGATGGGCTCTCCAGCTCGGCAGACCAGGGTCCCACGGGCTGTGGGAGAACCCAGCTCAAGTCTGACCTCCCCTCAACACGCAGCAATGCAAAACTATTGCCACTGCTGCAAAGTCCACCTTTGGACTTACACTGCCTGGATACTCCAGTGTTTTCTGGGGTGGCATAACGCCAAGCTGAAATCCTCAGCTGACTCTGGTTTGAACTATCTCCCCAGGGCGGCAAGGTGAGGAGAAACGGTACATGGATTTCTTCCTTCTGTGGGTACACCTCCAAGAAACCTGCACAAGCTTAGTGTCAAACATCTACCACACTTGATGACTCATTTTGAATTTCAAAAGAATTTAGACATGGGAAATGAAACCAGAGCAAAAAGGTAGCAGAGAAATGCTGCAAATACTTGAATATAAAGCATCGTAAGGGCATTTCTTACAAGCACTGCAAGAATCCGCTGTTACCAACCTACTTGAAGTCTCTACCAACCATTTTTGTTTGAAATAATGTAGTGGGTTTTTTTTCTCTGATGGTCTCTCATTTTTAATTACCTTTTGCTTCCTAATAAATTTAGAAAACTTCAATTGAAAACAGCTATGACCCACAGCCCCCACTCAATGTCAGAAATCTGTATGCAGTCGCACCCAGTATTTCAGTTTGCATAACTTGTGACTTGTTATTAAAGCTGCTTGCATAATAAAATTAAATGCAGTTTACATTTAGTAATGTGTCTGTTCACTTGCCTGTAATCAAACTGACAGCTTTTCCTTTAAACAGTCAATCAAGTCTCCAGTTCTTTCTGGCTCTGTTTGTTTGATTGGAGTTGAGATGTCATAAAACAGAATGGAATATTTTACAAGTTCTGATTACATGCTTTGACTTTTTTAGGACTGCAATTTCTTTCATTCATAAAAACCCCTCTGAATTATTAAAAAAACCCTGATTTTAATTTCACAGTTGATGCTACAGTTACCAAAAACACAATCTGAATTCTAAATGTTTTTTTCTCTGTCAAGACTAGCTAAAAAGCCTACACATTAAGATTATAATGATTGATTAGATTGATTAGATTATAACAACAGTTTCACAAATAAGGCATAATTTTTCCAGGCTATATCCTCTGAATAGAGCTGTATTTAAAGATAAGGCAAAATGATTCTGCTGCAGAACAGAATTTAGGAACTGAATTATTAGTCTGCATCTGGAATAGTAGGTGGTTGTTTGAAGTAAAAAATATTACCTGAAATTTTTTATTACTTAGAAATGAAGAACATGTCCTAAGTCTCTTGAAAGGAAAGGAAAATTAGCAATGAACATGAAACACCATAAAACTTTATATCTAATTCATTAAAAGGTAGACTCTTGCTAATGTGTAGGAAAAACTCCCAAACATTATACTTCAGATCAATCCTCAGTTTCAATTTGTAATATTTGGCAGACTGCATGAGCATCAAACACGGCCATATTTTTATTCTTTTCATCTTACCCTTTGATCTTTTCCCATATTATACACAGACACTTAATGGTCTTATTGCTACAGGCCTCATGGGATCCTGCATTAAAAATGTCTCTCTGAAACATATGTTTGAAATAGCCATTTGAAATACTTACGAAAGCACTATGATTAAATTAACTTTTTGCATATAACCTGATATAACCACAAAAAAGCTAGCACAAGGTTTTCAGTCCTGACTCCTTCTTTGGGGTGTCACTATTTTGTAGTCCCAAGGGACCCAGTTTCAAGAAGTGATCAGTACTTTTAAGATACCACTATTTGAGAATCAAAAATTTGGATTGCAACATTACCAAGATATGACTTCTAATAAAGATAAATAAATTAAGAATCCAACCCAATGATATACCATACATATATTGGGAACTCATGTCATTTATAAATCTCTTCAAATACACTTCTTTAACTGTGTGACACGAACCTTGAAAAAACTTACAGCACCAGTTTAGGATACCCTTTCTCCATGAACAGTTTAAATAGGACATATTACCAATAGGAATGGTACCCCTCCTAGCATGCATATTCCTATCTTTATAGGTATATGAGCTGTAAAAGCAATATCTTGAAGTGGTCTTCCACAGGGAGGAGAGGCATAGTGCAAGAAAAAGTAAGAAGCATAAATCAGAATTGTATCGTTTACGTTGAAGTCTCATGAATTAAATTTGTGTCATGAGATTGATGCTCTTTTCTGGAGGTTTAGCTGTGTATAATTCTCATAAGGCTCAACATGACTAGAAATGACCAAAATAAAGAGAATACCCTGTACCCTGCAAAAACGGCTGCATTGATCCCAAGAGATGGAGGTGTAAGTCCTTCTTACCTAACTTCAGCTACCTAAAAGTGAGGCACCTGGGCTAAACCAGGGAGCTCTGCTCCCTGCCTAGCCAGGGAGATGGACCTCTGTAAGGCAGTACCTAGCTTCAGGGTCTATCTGAGGACAGATTAATCACCTCCTCTCCTCCTAGTAGCTACGAAGACAGTCCAGGTCACTACACAGACTTCATGTATGGATTTTGCAGGACTACATTTATCTGACCCGGACATAAAGACTGGTTGATTATTGTACTACTAATTAACTGTAACTACAGTTTTAGCAGCTCCATAAAAGTGAAAATCTTCTGAATATCTCATTGAGTATAATAATTAAACTCTACATTATGGATATAACATTAGTAGAAAGCCAATCTGAAATATCAAGCCTGAGGGGTTTCTTATCCGCAGTCCAAGCCTAGTGGATTCTTATAATTCTTCCACATTTTTGGATACTGAAAAAATTAAAAGAAAATTGCTGTGTACTTTCTCCCTGTACTCTGTAAATGCAACTCATAAATAAAATTACTGCAGGCATTAAAGGAGTTCTATCTAAATTATTAGAATTCAAATTAACATGATCTACAGACACAAAAATTTACAATGTAGAAGGTCAAAAAGAATCTTCATCCATATTAGGAAGGAAAAAATCCCAGAAGAATAGAAGAATAGACACTTCTAAATGTGTCAGCAGTCTTCCAAACCATTTTGAGAAGAAAACCTGATAATTATATAGTTTTTGAACTATGGAAAAATGAAATCATATACCAGTTCAGTGACCGAAGTACATTTCAATAGTTCTCCAGCCATTATGAGACTGTTTAGCTGCTAGAAGCAAAATCTAACAGTCTAATTTAGTCAGTTCCTGTCTGTGGAAATTAAAAATAATACAAATTTTTGGGGGCTAGTTTTTTACATCTGTCTTCTGTATTCTGCTAGAGCACTTGCAGCTACTGACAACTAAGTATATGAGGTTATAATAAACCAGTCATTGAAAGAGGGGCAAATTTCTGTATCTTGATGGTGAGAAAGCTTATTTCACTCCTTTTAGAGGCTTACAAGACTTCCTAGTACAATCGTGCAATGCACAGGACCCCGAGAGTATTGATCTTAGAGACATTAGTAGAGGTTTCCATGCCTCTTTCAGTTTTACGTGTGCAAATATTTCCACAGGAGTGTCTGCAAAGGAGCCCATTCTTTATGTCGGGCAAGACCTGAAGGTGAGCTTACCCACGTGTTTCCTTCCCTACACCCTCCACCTGGCCAGGCAGGGGCAAAGTGGTGCCACCTAGGAAGGAGACAGGAGAGGACCAGCCGACGGCAGCTGAATGCTGGTACCAGCACAGTACAGAGCTTGACAGGGCAGCTCGGTGCTGCTCACAGGCGTGAAGACCATCACGCCCCGAGCTTTGCTTTCGGGCCTCCCCAAAGGCAGGCAGGTCGGCTGGCGAAAACCTGCGGTGACTGGTGGCAGCAGCTGTGCTCTACCTCACTAGATTCACACTGCGGTTTTTCACCAAACATAAATAATGCTCTTGAATCATGGTCATTAGGGCACTGTAAAAGCGTTTGATATTTCCCCCTGCTGTACTTTTGCTTTAACTGCAAATAACTGACAGCAACAATTTTGTTTCTCAGCACAGCCCTAACTTGATATAGAGTCCCTTGGACTAGTATCTCATTGCTACTCCCTGCACATTACAGAAAGAGAAGTCTTTATTGTATATTTTATGGCTGTTCAGCGTTAGCTGAGCTTTGTATGCTCCTCTAACGGAGACTGCTGAAAAAGGCTGTCTAAAATCCTTAGCAACTTTGCAGTTACTTTACTGTGGAGCCACAGCTTCAATGTTTTATGTGCAGGGGCCTAATATGAGCACAGAAGAAAAATGGGAGATCCCCTCCTTACTAAAATAAGAGTAACCCTAGATACAGCCTCTTTGCAAGAGGCTTTCCCCAACCTTGGGAGAGAATACACTTCAAAGCTGCCAGTGAACTTTTCCCAGTCGCAAAGCTGCCTGCTGATTCTCAGATTTTCAAAGTGCTAGCTCCAGATCTAAAGCAGCCCTTCAGTGCGCTCTGACGTGTGGCATACTTGCCATGGGTCCCAGTATAAGGGATAAAATAATATCCTCTGACCAGTCGTCTTCTGTTTTATAGCCCAGCATCGCAGCTCTTCTATCCCACATCCCATGCGGTCCCATTCAGTTGCGTTTCCAGCATGTTAAATAATTGGGCTACTGCATTTTAGAAGGGGGCTCCCAAATAGCAAAGCTCCCACCAGCAAGTGCTGACAATGTTCCATGTGCAGGGATGGCTTCGTTGCAACTGTGATTTGGATACAACTCCTGCTTACCTCTGCTGACCAACTGCTAGGAAAGGGCTTACCAAACTGAAGGAATAATTGGTTTCTGCCTATCTAAGATTACTTTCTACTCTACCCTCCTAAGGTATTTACATTACAATGGTGTTTTTTAAATGTATTTTTGAATTGTTGGTCAACCACTCCTGCACATGTTTCAAGCAGAGAGGGGGTATTTGAGAACTGCAGGAACAAGCGATTCATTTGCTTCTTATGTCCGTGCTGAGTATTGGTACGTTACTGGAGTCGGTATTGTTGAGAGTCTCCCGAAATGTGCGAGTTCGCTTTTGCTTCATGAGCAAAGCCTTCCACCTGCTTCCAGCCTGTAGCACAGCTGGGCTTTGGGCATCCCGCTGCCCCTGCGGCTCCCCCTGTACAGGTGTATCCTAATGGTAAGTCCTCTTGTCCAGGAGCAGATGGGCCTAGGATTGTCTCTTTCCATCAGATTCAACTACCATTTGATAAAATAGAAATTGCCTCTCTCCTCACCGCAGCTTGGCCTGTAGCTTGGTGGGGCAGAGCATCCTCTGGGAGATACCCTCAGCCTGGGGAGGGTTTGGGATCAAGGTACTTTGTTTTCTCGGGTAGTGCTCTAACTTCTATACCAGTGTGTAAAATACAGGATGCCTTTTGGAGGGAAAGTGGCCCTGGTTGCTATATTTGTGCTGGGCTCAATGCTATCGCATGCTTCAAGGGTACCCCTCAAGGAAGGCAGGTAGAACCTACCCACTGCTCTGCTTCAGTTCCTGGTGGCCAAAGTAGCAGCAATTTTATATATACTATCTGAAAGCTGGAAAAGATGAGATTAGAAATATCGCCAGGCTACTTTTCCCATAGCACTGTTAAGGATAGCTTTTGTTTTCGTAACTGGGGAGGAAAAATTTCTCTGCGTGTTGTCTGTCCTTTAGAGGCTATGCGATGAAAATGTCAGGCCAGAAATATTTTGAAAGATGTCAATCAAATGCAAACCTTCCTCAGTGTTATCAAAGCATCCAAGAAATACTTTATCTTAAATACTTCATTATGTATCCCGGCATGAAGAGCTGCAGGAGGAAAAAACTGGAAGTATTACTATTCATGGGTCCATTTATCATAAGTAAGATGAATTTACATGTTCTCAGGGTACCCAGCCTGAGCACTGTGCAAGACACCATTTAAATAGACCTCTACTAGTTTTCAAAAAAATTGAAACTGCTGTCCCTGAGATGAAAGGTCTTATTCATAAACGCAGCTTCCCACATTAAAAATGAAAATGTCAGGCTGATATGTCATATTAAATTAAGCAGCAGTAATGTTCAGACATGGCCAATCCATCTAATTTGAAGCCAAAGAAGAATTATTTTAATTCCCAAGCTCATTTAGATTGTATCTAAACCAGAAATGTTTATTTTTCGAAGGATATGAAGCATATTACACTAATACCGCCAGACTCATTACCTGGAGGAAGAACTAAAACTTTCAGTCATTAGACAAAGTCCCATTTGTTTTTGGCATTTTAGCAGTTTTCCAGGTTTGAATTCAAGGCAGTGATCACATTTGCATTTTTCTGGGCAGCAGATAGTAAGTGAAGTTATCCCACATCTTTTATTATCAAGTGGGTTTATTAACTTACATATGCAGGAGATGGATCTGGTTTAAAAACGGCTCCTTTCAAAATCATCTGGTGATCATCAGACTGGGATGGACCTGTTTTATTATTATTTTAGTAGTAGTAGTAGTAGCTGTAGTGCTATTATAAGAATGAAAAACGACCTGGTTTTCCCTATGTTTAATTTAGAGCACAAACCCTTGCACGCTGTCTCTGCGTTCGCGAGGCTCGTAGAAGTCACGCCGCTATCGCAGCCTCCGTCAGAGTTTGAGTTGAAGGAAATCCAGCACAGGAGCAGTTTCTGTTCAGCCTTCCTCCCCCCAGACACACCTTTTTTTCTGATGTTCAGGTATTTCCAAGGCTTTCATTAATGTTTCACTTTCTGTCCCCAGGAAACATCTGTTTGGGGCACATTTGCCTCCCGGTCCCTGGCAAACGCTGTGACAGGGGAATCGTTTTGGCATCCAGCAAGTGCCACCTCATTTGTCACCGCACCGCTGTGCTCCCCCCACGGCTCCTTCTGCCTCACCCGCTCTGACCTCCAGCTCTTTAAACATTTGTAAAGAAGTGGATGTGTCTTCACAGCTCTTGCAGTTCTCTTTATTTTTTATGTTTACTTTTGAGATCGGGCCATCTGTTCTATGTAGAAGGAAAGGCTTAAGCAGAAAGGCAGATATGTATGCCTTTACAAAATACTTTCTTTAGCTTTTTCAGTTTATTTGACTGATGATTCCTGCTCTTTCTGTCTCTCATGGTTTGCTTCCATTAAATGCTCTGATCCATGCTTAAAAACACATTTAGATCAGTGGCGCTTCCTTACAGGTCTCCTTCCTCCTCTCTAAACATTGCGTCCCTCGCCATTAAATCAAGGCAGAAAAGAAAAGCCTCCTAAGGTACACTGTGAGGAGACTGTGCAGTGCAAACGCAGACAGAGGAAAGGATTAATCCAAGCCTGAAAGGTCTTTGTAAGCTGGGAAGGTGTGCTGGGAAGGTGTTCGGCACAGATAAGGGTAGGAGACCCAGGAAGACAAAGCCTGAAGTTAGGTTTTTTTGAGAATTTGGTAAAAAAGATGCCAATGAAACAGTAAGGATGAAAACAGATGAAACAGTAAGGATTTAACTGGACAATGCAGTGTCTGGTAGTGAGGCGTTAAAGGGGGGCCCTGGCACAGGAAGAGCAGGGAAGCGGGAGTGCGGACGAGGAGGAATGGAGGCAGTCACGGCAGAGCCTGCAAAGAGCGGGCAGGTGCTGAGACCACGAGCAAAGTGGGGCTGTGGGTCCAGTTCCCTGCTCCACCAGCAGGCAGTGGAACAAGCATTAATGACACCAAAACTTCAAAAGTTTTGTGTTCCTCCCCTCCCCCAAATAGAGTACGCTGTCTACGCTTGAATCCACTGATGGGCAGGATTTGTTCAAAGACAGGAATGAAAAACTAATTTGAAAATCCAGATTCTGTCTCTAAAACACTTCTGAAAAAATGAAGACTTTGAAAAGGTAGAAGAATGAGCTGAAAATCTTGCTGTTTCTACCCAGACTGAAGAAAGACTGTCTGGAAGCTTCCTTCTCATGCTATTTTTGCGTTTTTCTTGGAAGCCCTAGGGTCTCAAACTGTAGCTCTATGTAAGAGAAAATGAAAAATGTATCTGAATATATCTGGCATAAAAACAACAGGAATACAGAAAAAAATGTGCCTCTGGCTAAGAGAATCTGGAAAAATTGATGAGGAAGGCTACAGGGAGCTCTTTGAAAGGGTTGGTACTGGTGGTCTGTGGAGCCCTGGGAGGGTGAGCACTATATATCCCTGGAAGGAAACAAAGAGAAGCACACATATCGTGATCAGACTTAAATATACTGTCCAGAGAATTGTATCTCCACTTTAAGGTTTTTAACAGTCCACAAAAAAATAAAAAAAAAAAAAGAGGAAAAAAATTAAAAAACACGAGTACTCAAGACTTTGTTTCAACGTGAACTTTAAGTCTTTTTCATTATTGCTCCTAAACTCCATACAAAGGCATATGTCCCTACATATTCTGCCTATGGTTTAACTCCTAACACAAAAAAGAAGGTTGTAGTAACTTGCAAAGGCTTTTTGTTCCTTGTTAGAATAAGATTCAGAACTCACCAGCTTCGGGCTCTCTCTAGTACAGTTCTTCTCCCTGCTACAGCAAAACTTTTAGGGTGAGATCCAAAATAACTATCGTCACACCAAGCGCGACTTAGAGGTAAAGCGCCTAACTCCAACAGCACGATCCAAGAAAACCCTGCTCACTCTTGTTAAGGCATTTAAGAGATGGTAGTCTCCTAATTTTCCATAGCAAGCTCATTTAACTGGAGTTTTACTATTGCACACACCTACAAACGTCACCATCTTCAGTGCACTGAACTTGCACCCCACCTACCTATTTGGCAGGTGCCCCCACCACAGTCTCCTGAAGAGCCTGGCTTATTTGGCATGCTCAAATGACACCTAGACAGCACCAATAGCCCTCCATTCACACAGAGGAAGGAGAAGGAGAGAGGAAGCAGAGGCAGTGGATACTGTTTCTGTATCAGGTTTGCTGCAAAGGCACTTTCTCAGAACGCAGGTGATACAAATTCTTATTTATCCCGATTCTGAAAAGAATTGAAACCTACACTGGTGGTACCTAATTTGCTACTGGTATAGAAATGCTCCTATGGTGGAAAGAAAGGACTACTCCCTCCTTTTCATGTAAGAAAGCTAAGGATGGAAGCTATGCTGCAGAGGACCAAGAAAACAGAGAAGGTATGCTCTTATATGCTTAGGACCTGCACGAATGAGGCAATTTGTGGCCTTCAGTCCCAGCCTGGCAGAGGCAGCTGTGCCTGGGAGGCAGGGGTATGTCTACCTGTTGCGGTGGTGGTCCTGAGCCTGTCTGCACATATCAGCATGAGACAGTCCTCAAGACAGTGCCCACATTTAAAAATCAGTCTCACAGTTTCTGGCAGTACCCTCCTCTTAGTTTTCTCTTTGGACTGGTTTAAATATCTCCTTGCTTGATAAGCTGGGTGTTGTGGATCCCACGAGAAGCTTCGTAACTCTGAGCGCTAAGCACGTCGGAAGCACACACTTAGTTAGGCTGACACAGCATCATCAACTCCTGGTCTGGAGTACCGTAAGTTTAAGGCTTTGCAGCACTGAGTATCACAATGCTGAGGCCCTTTTTGCAACTGTTTTAAATCTGTATTAAGCAGCCATAAAGTCTTCATGGATACATACTGAGCATAAACTTACACGCTTTTATTGCCTCAGGTTCTTCAAAAGTATTATCATGAAACACAGTATGACCGAGAGTTGCATTTGCCTAGTGGTTTAACAACAATAAGCAAAAGATAATCAGGATATCTCAAACTGCTATAATTTACTTAGTGATACATCCCTTTATTTTTTGCTCAGCTTCTATATGAGTTTAATTTCATATTGACATTTGTCCTTTTGTCTCTTTGTGGCAAAGCAACCAGGATAATATTTAATTACGATTTTTCTGTTTAATCTATCATTTTAAAAATAGACCAGAATGGAGTTCTGCATACTTTTTAAATAAAAGAATGCTCTCACAAAAATCATGTTAGCTTGAAGAAAACACTCATATCATCATCTCAGTGTTTCCTCAGTGACATAATTAGGTTCCCTAAAACTTCTATGATTCATTCTTTGGGGCAAGAGAGAAGAAATATCCCCTCTCATTATGTGCCTGACAGATCAATGTTGTTTGCATTCCTGTTTCTTTCCAAAGGGAGTATTAGGTGCTTTTTGGGTGGGTAGGGGGAATAAAATATTCACAAATTGGGTGAGGAAATAATTTTATTTTTGCAGTAAATGTGTCCTTAGATTTAGCACTTCCTGAAACCAATTTCCTACAAAGAGACCAAAAGCTCTCTTAGATGCAGACAGCGTTTTTCACATGAACTGTTTCTAGAGCCCCATTTTAATGCTTTTTGGAAGCCTATTGCTACATTGGTAATGGATTTTCTCACTCTGCCAAGTTATCTGACAGCTACTTGATAGCCAGTGATAAGCTAACATACATATGCTAGACAGGTGCCTGCATGTGATTGAATTAGCATTATCTGCATTTAAACTCTGTTTTTAGCACCCTGAAAGTACACAATGAGGAAGCAATCAGCAATTACAGAACCTGAGATATGAACACGACAATGGATTCTCAGTACAAAGATCTTCCTGAGCTGGAAGCATATTTTGGTTAATAAATACAAAATTCAGCTGCCTGATTTCAGATGACTCAATAGGTGCCTGTGTCTTCCATGCTTTGCAGTCTCAACTGAGTTTCTCACTAGGTGCTAGCTATTCAGATAATTTGGGGGCATGAGAAAACGTATTGTCAATGTCACAATGTGTTGCTGAAAATCTTAAGGTTTTCAGAAAAATGTTCATTTGGCAATTCCCCACAGCAACCCAAGCCCCTTAAAATCACAGGTTTCATGGTTTCTACAGTTCTGGTGATCTTCGTCCAGAGCTTTTCCTTACCCATTCCTGTCCTCTTCTGCCGCAGCCCACATTTGGAAAATAGTGCTTCTGACCATGAAAAAAAGTCAATTTCCAGAAAATTCATAGGTCTTCCTATCTCAGAAAGCACTATACTGGGTTGCCAAAAGGCCTCAAACTCTCAGGCCAACAAACAAAATGCTTTACTAAAAAAAATGGTGTGGGAGAGGACATCATTTGGAACATCAGAGCCTGTGCTGTCACAGCCACCGTTCTCGTGCTTTACCAAAGGTCCTTGTCTCCCTTCAGCTTTACCACTGTACATGTCCAAGATCCACTGTTTTAAAGACGTTTCTGAGGAAGATTTAAGGGTCTAGTCATGTCCTCACTGACGATTGTTGGTCAACTGCACCAGTTATTCACTTTGTGAATTCATCAGAGAGGCTTTAAGAATACTTGTATGTGTTATCCTTCTTTGTTTATTTTAATTTGTCTTGCCTTTTGTGCCTTTTCCCCACCACTTTCTTTTCTGTCACTTGCCAGTGTGTAAAGCTGTTTCCATCACTCAGTAACATATTTATCTGATGCAGCGATAAAAGGATGTGCCACCATCCTTTCAAACTGTCATCTGCTTAAAAGAAATGTCAACAGTGCTAAAATCTGTGATGCTCATCACATTGACACTTCAGGGGTACAATTAAATGGCTAGATTAAGACCCACGTGGGTCAATTTTTTCATGCATTACAGCTAAATGAAGTTGAGTGTTGCAAATGGAAAATGCCTCTTACTAAGCACTTAACATAATCTCTTTCTGTTACCTTAGACACCTACAGAGAGTACGTATCTTGCATTAGCTCACTGAAGTACACTCTAAAGGTCCAGGAAAATGTCAGATAAAAGGGCCACTGTATGGGTTTTCTTACCAGTGCATAGAGGTAATTCTCAGCACTGTGGTGGGGAGACCTGGGGAATGATGGAGATGGATTTCAGAAGTCAGGAAAGAAACACCTCAAGGTGCTGTTCAGAACCCAAACTGTGCCTCCTCAGCCCAGATGCTCTTTCAGCGAGCGATTCACATAAAGCCCCAAAGAAGGCTGGTGAAAGAAATAAGATTTTGCTCACCTATGAAGGTCTATTGGGCTTGGTCTATTGAGATAGATAGTTATTCAAATATCTCAGCTAAGTTTTGGTTGCAGCTCTGGCATTTATAGCATCCTGGTTTATTCTTTTAATATTGAACACATATAATTCACAAACATGTTCCTTTTCCAGGTTAGATAAGGTGGCCCCTCCACCTGAGTAAGGCCGGTATGTTGGCAGGTTGAAATCATGACTATATGATTCCCTTTTCACTTCCTACGTACAATCCTTCCTACAAGTTTCACATGGGCCTCCTTCCCAGGTCATGAACAACCCCACAAATATAGTTTATTTACAGTCAAGGCAAGTAATACATTAGTCCATAGAGCTCGTAAATATACGGGCAATGTCCACCGACATCAATAGAGCTCTCCAAGAAGAGCCCGGCCACATTCTTCTATCAGGTCTTTGGAAGTTCCACCAGTCCCAAGATTCTTCCTGTCCGGTTACCACGACATGGAGACATTGGATTCCTGTCCAGGGCCTTCACAACTGGAGCATGACTGACTTGAGTTTTGCTCCCCCCCCCCCTCCCCAGCACAGCAGCTGAGATAGGGGTCCATGGCAATATGAGGAAACTGGCTGAGGACGAGGAGAGAAGAGACTGCTCCCTGTAACCTGGCCAATCCATCACTCCCAGAGGACGGATGACATAGTTTCAGTCCAACACATTGACAGTTTATAAACGCCATTCCTGCAAAATCCATTTCTTCTTCCTCCGCTCTGCCACGGCCTATGGTACCTGTGAACACCGCATCACAGCACAAGTCAACGTCGTACATAATGTAGGGGGCAGACAAAAGCCAGGCAAGCCACCCCCCAAACACCTGCCTGACTCCACCTAACACCACCCGTGGGCACAGGGCAACGATCCATATGATCAATTGCCAACATTTTGTTTCACCCAGAAGAGAACTATTGAGTGGTCAGTGAAGCCAGTCGATAGGGCTGGAGGGCGGGAGGAAGTAGCCATAACTCAGCACTGGGGCAGAGGCTAAGCTGGTTACCCCAAAGGGCATCCAGCAGAACCACGAGGAGGTGTAGCCTCTACGGCAAAGCCCAGCTAGTAACTACGGTCTTGTCTTAAGAGTCATAGTTACTCCTGCCAATCGACATACAGATTTCAGGCTTCCAGTGTACGTACAGATTTCTATATATGACAATACAAGTGGCAGGAGGGAAAAGGGAGTGGGATCTTGCTGTACTGAAAGCAGTAAACAGTTATGGTAGTTGCAAGCAATGGGGACTCAAAGCCAGCAAGAGGAAAGACAGGGAAGCTGCCAAACAACAGCTGAAACTATTGTGGAAATTAACCTGTGTCTTCTGAGGAAGCTTTGAAACAATGTGCCTAAGATTCAAAAATCTGCTTTTTCAGAAAAAAGGGGGGAAAGGGAAAAGGAAACAAGCATATGGGGTTCCTCTAGGAGAAGGTGACTTTGATTTAAGTCTTAGAGAGAAAACTGAGATCCTTTTGCTGGCAAAAGTGATTATCTCTCTCCCCCCCCTCCCTTTTGTATCTCAAAGTGATTTTTTTGTACTAATTAAAGGTGCTGCACTGACAGCACAGAGAAAAAAAATACAATCCCTCTGCCTTCAGTGGCAGAACAAATCCAACACAGACAGCAATATTCTTTGTATCGGTCTATCACTGTGTCTCAAGTCTATTCAGAAGTGATCACTCCTAGGGCAAGAAGTTATGCAGTTATATTACATAGTGCAGTGCAGCCATCAGTGTCAATTTTATATCTGTCAGCTGGGTACACGCTGTGGCAGTGCTGTACTGCTTCTTCGGCAACCCCGGCAGGCCAGGGCTCTGGCTGCAGAAGTGTGCCTGTTGGTAGCATCCAAACTAGGTGAATCTGCACCAGCTTAGGTACAGCTGGGCTGCGCCAGCCTGCCATGTGGGCTGTGCCTTCTTGTGGATAGCCAAAAATCAGCCTGGTGAAGGGGAGTTTCTTTAGCATGGGATTTCCTCTGCTAAATCAGTGTTGCTACCTGGAAGGAAGAAGGAAAGGGGTGGAGAGACAGACCCATAACACCTGTCTGTGTTTCAGTCCAACAGATTACCTTTTCCAGCTCACTATGGGCACATCATTCTTACCAGAGCATGGAAAAGAAGTACAGGAAAGCCATTCCCTTGTTTTCTGAAGGCATCTAGCATCAAGAGCTCACTGAGTCCACGTCCCTGAGTTTGTACCTATCAATAGCTTTGAATCAGAGCCTGAATTTCTCTATGTATCTTCACTATTACTTGATCTTCATGTGATTCTGAGACATGAGGAGGGAGACAGGCATAACAGAGCTGGAAAGCTGAGATGCTAGTAAGAACAGTATGCCAACAGGAAACATCCTTCAAAATCTGGGATGTACCAAGAGTAAGAAACATTTACAAAAAGAAGGCTGGTCATAGGGAAACAGGGGACTGGGTCTGCAAAGTGGTTGTGCTTGTTGGGATGGATGTGCACTCCTGACTACACTGGTGCATTGAGCTGTTTCTGCAGGAACACACTGGCCCCATAGCTGGATGCTCTCCTCAGAGATGCAGGTGGAAGTCCCACTCCACAGCCAGCTGGGAAGTTAACTCATCCTTAGCTCTACCTCAAAGGACAGGTCAGTCTGTGCAAAGCGCTGACACGTTTCTCCCATCCCCTCCTCCCTTGCTAGGCTGAGCTCGCTCAGAGCATGACCACCAGGCATTGCCCTGGGCCCAGGAGACACAGAGAAACACTCAGGGGATGCTTTTGGGCTTTAAGCCTGAGTTCGGTGCTGAGCCCCCCTGCATGGTCAGGGCTCCCATGCTCTGCCTGCCTTGACAGCAGAAATATAGGAGGATAGAGGTCATCACTGGGAGCAAAGATGGCACCAAGGGTTTTAGCTATCTGAAGGGTGAGCAACTGAGGAGCCTTGAGGATGACAGGGTGCCAGTGGCACCTACATGAAGTCTCATGCCTAGATGCCATCATGAATTTAGGGTCCACTTACAAACAGTTGTGCCACTGGCATGCAGGGCAGGGGTAGCGCTCAACAGACCTCAAGTCTTGCATGAATCCAGAGCCAAACAGGAGGCAGAGAGGGTCAGAATAACACCTGGCTATTTTGTCCTTGCACCTTCATGCTCGGTTTTCCATGGGTGAAAAAGAGGACCTCTCATTGCTCTGCACTGACTACTGACAGGCAGGAAACATGACTTGCTTGGGGTCTTGTTACATAAGAAACGCATCAGCAGAAATTAAGTTGTTCCTTGACAAAATCTATGGTGCCGTGTGTCACTTCTGACAGAAAGACAGCCGTCTCCATAAGCTTCATTTGAAAATGACAGGAAATGATTGTGTGGGGATGGCAGGATGTTCCAGCTGCTGCAGATTAGACAAGTCACCTTCAGCACACTCTGTATGCCAACCTGAACGGGCGGAAAAAAGAAAGTGGATGATGAAGCACTGCTAATTTGCAAAACACTTAACCTGTATGCAATTATCATACATGGTGCCTCTAGCAGATCAGCTCTGCCACTTTCCGCTCTTACAAAATAGCAGACGCATGCTGGGGATCACCACGGGACTATAGCTTCATGCAACTGGATTAAAATGTAGGATGCTGTGTAATTTTCCACAAACCTGCTTATTTAATCGGTGCTGCCAGAAAAGCCAGTGCTCCTCATTTCCTGAAGAAGTTAGAGAAGCACAAAACAAAATAAAAGAGCATTTCCTTTCTAGGCAAAGACAATTTGTGCAAATATTAGGGGTGAATGAGCGGCACTGAATTTTTGCTGTAGTTTTTACCACAGCAGGCACCTAAGGTCATTAAATACAGATGGAATATACTTCCTATTGCACAGCCGAGATTACTAATAAATCAAAAGATGCAAGGGTTCAGAAAGTTGTAACGATTAGACTTTTTTATAAAACTGTTCTTTAAAGTGGCTGCTTTAAGGAAGAACAAGTGGGCTACCTGAACCATAAATCAGTGGTTTTTATTTAGTGTTTGAATTAAAACAAATTGGATGGAAATTAGATAGTAGTTCTTTCCCTGCTCTTACAGGGAGGTTAAGGAGTGCACCCTCTGATATTTCCATTGCATTTCTGTTTTCTCAAATGCCCTATTTTTCAGCTGAAGTGCTTTATCTGTAGAGCATTCTTCCTCTTGTATACTAAAAATATGCAAGTGCATGACACTTGTCTTAGCTCTAAGTCTCCAATCTGGGGATTTTTCTGAATTACGGAAGACCTGGAAATGAGCTTCAGGTCTGAGTTATGTCTTTACAAACAGGAGACATTTATCAGAATTATCCTTTCCTTTTGCTGCCCATCTCAACTGCCTGCAGGCTTTTCTTCTTTCCTGCGCATCAACAGCCATTCTGGGACAGCTAAGTAAATTACAGGCGCAGTTTCGGTTCAGCTGCAATAGAAAACACCACCCTTGAAAACTCTGACAAGTGCCAGGGGCCGTATTAGCTAACTCCTTTGCAGGGGCTCCTTCTGAACTGAGCACCTCCACGCTGGGAGCCCCGAGGAGCATGGTGCAGGTGACGATACCCATTTCCATGTTTCCCTGGAGGAAGTGGACATGTTTCCAGAGGCTGTTATGTTATGTGGATCTTGAGGGAACTGCAGCCCTGAGGACTATCTTCTGAGGTTTCACCCACCTGCGCAAGTCTCACCGTCTCTGTTAGAAGGACGCGGGGGAAATCTGCAGGGGGAACGTCACAAAAAAGAGTTTTGGCTCCTGATTTGTTATGCCCACAAAGGTCTTGGCCAGGGCCTGTATGAGGCAGCTGCATGCCTGCCCCACGGCTGAGTTCTACTCATCCCACAAGTTAAGCCAAGGGGTTGTGCAGAGCCCGCCGAGCAGTAAGTCCGAGGAGGTGACCAGACGTAGGCAGGCCTGCAGCCATCGCGGATTTAACCAACGTCCCCTGGCTCTGCAATTCATCACACAGGCCACTATCTGCTCCTTGCCCTTGGGGGTTGTCCTCTATTTTACATTTTTAGTATCATCTCAAATTCTGTTGCTCCAAGTGTTTCTTAAATGTAGTGCAAATGGCCCCAGACCTGACACAATGAAAATTGTTTTCTGTATGGTGATAAAGTGATCTCCCTGAGGGAAACGTGGAGATATTGCACCTCCCTCTGTCAAAACAGATTCTGGGCGGGTGGTATATCCTTTACATCAAAAATAAAAACCGCTGCAAATGGAATTACCAGAAATGTCATTTATACCAAGGAGGATACCCTGCAGCTGTTCAGGTTTCCTGCATGAATCTTTCATTTGTTTGTGCGTGTTCCTCTTTGTAGTGATGGGACTCGTATATTTGGGCCTTGCAGGCTGAAGGGCCGGGGTATCATCACTAAGCAGGCATGCGAAGAAGTGGTACGTGTGCCAGGTAATCACACTTGGGCTGAGCCTGGAAATCCCACTGCAACTCTTCAACGTACACAAGAATCTGGCAGCAGACTTGCAGGGTTTCATCTGAGGACTTTTCCCGCTCCAGCCATATGAAGCTATGGCTGCCTCTGTGATAATTAATCTTCTATTCTCTTTCGTACGCTTGAACGTTCATGTATTTATTCTCTTTCATAAGCTCTTTTGGCTGGCACATGAAACTGAGGAAAAGAGGGAGAATTATTGATTCCCACAGCCCAGATAGGGAACTGAAGTCGGTGGGTGTTTGTGTGAGGAGGTGTGCCGAGTTCAAGGTCAGCTTTTGAGTGTGAAGACCTTATCAGAGAATGGGACCCCCGTCTGCTTCAAGGAGTTAAGTGTAAAGTGGCATTTTTTCCCCCTATTTTGTAAGTAAGTGCTGCTAGGTAGTACTTGGTTTTACTCCTGTCAGATAGCTTAGGAATTCTGGAATCTTGGAACAGCAGGAAGTTAGCTCTCCTGCCGGTTTTGCCATTCTGCTTTCTCCACCCAGCCCAGAAACCGCCTCTGCGTCACACCCGTGGGCGTGGGGGTCAGGCTAGCGGCAGCTCCTGCCCCACGCGAGAGTTACCGCCCGCTGCAGCTGCCAGGAGTAAACAGAGCGGCTGGGCACCGCCTAACAGCTCCTCCATTGCCAGACCGGCCCCTCCCTGCTGCGCCGCTCAGCACCAAGCCCTGGTCGCGGGAGGAGAGCTGTGTGCCTGGCTAGAGCGCTGCTGCTTGAGACCAGGGACCAGCTCACACGGGCTTCAGCCGGCCCTCCCTGCGCCTTGCCTGCAGCTTGCTGTGTCCGAGGACCAGGCTGGAAAAGGGTCGGTGTCTACAGATTTTCTTTCGTGCTTTCTAAATCGTCTTCTGGAGCACCAAGTGCGCCGTGTAGTGAGAAGACTTCCTGCTAGGTAAAGGACTGATCTCCTCATGCCTCGCACTTTTTACAAGAAGAGCTGGAAGCTCTGGAAATTTAATCTCTAGTCTAGCAGATGAATCTCTAGAAGAAGAAAAAAATCTGGACTCTAGCAGGTCTCTAGCAGAATACCAGATACTGCTATTGCAACCTCCAAAAAACATGCCAGCCTGGCCATGGCTGCTTAGCAGCCTCTCCAAGCCAGGTCTGGAGCTGCAGCCAGCCTGTGATACGGTCAGCTCTGGTCCCTGACAGCTGGGGAGGCCCACAGTGGTATTTCTTCTGATGCTGACTTCAGTAGCTACAAAGCGTCTGTCCAACACCACCACTCTGAGGGTGTTATCTAAGTGCCAAAAGCAGAAAGGGTATCGCACGCATTGCACGGCAAAAGAGATCCACCTCTTTTGTCATGAGCTTCCCTCGTGACAAAGATCCCTCACAAATTCAGCTAACGTTACAGGAAGGTGTGAGCACAAGCAGAAGTGAAACAAAAGTATTTGGCATGAGGAGACACACTGGGCAGACCAAGAGATAGCTATAAATGAGGAACGACAGTCAGCTGGAATAATGAGTCAGAAAAAAATTTGCAAAGTCAAAATCAATAGGCAGCAATGAGTCAATCAACTGACACCAGTGAAGACCATGTAGGACTGAGAGGGTGATGGCCAGTGGGTATGTCTCTTGGATAGTTTTACCCAAAGACTCTTATTCTCCACTCTTGGCCTACTTTCTGTCACTTTTTTTCCATCAAATATGAAGAAAACAGCAGGTAACTCTTTGCATTTTTATTCATTTATCTCTTGTCCATGAACCCAGTCCTTCCAGCAGCTTTCAGTTTTGATGGCCCCAGGGCCAAGGAAACACCTGGTTGTTCTGATATGATCTGAACTCTAGCCTGAGTCTGCAATTACCTGCCTGGCACAGTCTCTCTCTGCCTATGTTAACATTCAGATTTTATCACAGTACCACCATATAACAATGCTATAAACATTTACTCTAATTTTGTAGCCAAGAAAGAGCAATGGTAATTTGCCACTGTAATAATGTTTGTGAAGCATTCCTGAAAAATGACAGGCAGGGAAACAAGAATAATTGGAGCTAATGGAGACAAAACCCCACAGTTATAAAGATATATGGCACTTTAGAAAATTGATTTAGTACCTCTAGCCAAAAGCAAAAGGGAGAGCGCATGATATCCAGTCATTCACAATCTACTTATTGTGAGTCTTCCTGATTGAATTGGTATCAGTATAAATCAGGGGAGCAATATAACTGATACCAATGGTGCTTTACTGATACAAAGTCAGCGTGAGGTCAGAATCAGTTTGAAGATGTGAATTTGAGTTACCTTGCTGCATGCTGCTTGGTAACACAGAAAATATTACCAAGTAATTTTTAAATCTACACGTGACTTAAATCAAGGTAGGATGTGCAGCATTTTGCAGCTCTTGTATCAGGACTGGATAAACCAGAAAAGTTGCTTTAGTGTTTTCTGTGAGAAAAAGAATCACACTTGCCAGGATATCAGTTTGTTTTCTTTTGGAAAGGGTCTTGTATCCAGCATTCGCCAAGCATCACTTGTCCATATATATTTTTTTTAAAAGAGGAAAATATCACTGCACTTGACTTCACAAGGAAAAGCTGAGTTTCTTGACACACAATAGAAACTTTGAAAATATTCAGTGTGGACATTGGTGTTTAGGCATCTAATTAAGGCATAAAACAGAATATAGTTTGAGAGCTTACCTAATACATGGCTAGTTGATATAGTGTGTTGAATTCGCTCTGCACTCTTCTCTCCAGCCAGATTTTGCCAGTGGGAGCAGAACACATTATGCCATTTCTGCAGAAGTTCTATCATTAGACGCCTAAATATAAATGTAGTTGTTTTATTTCAACATACTTTGACATTATGACTATCCTGCCTTTTTATCATTCATTCTTAGTCCGGGTGTTGCTAAACATTATATACATATATACATGCACAATTTGACATTTAACCTGTGATCATTGACTTAATTTATGTAACATATGGCTAAATTAGACAGCTATTTTCCAAACAGGGCCTCCCATATGCTGCAATGGCCAGGAGGTTGGTAATTCAAGCATTTTTTCATTACATTGAGGCATTCCCTCGGTCAGAATAGTGCTCCATCCTTTTACTGAAATTCCCTGAGGAGTAACGAGTGGATTTATTGGCTGATAGTAATGGATATCATGACTGGTATCCGTTGAGTGTTCAAAAGCTGACACACACAACAAATCTCCTCCACTCAGAAAAAGAAAACTGTTTTGCCTAACCGCATTCACTTTGTAAGTATGTATGAATTTGGGGCATGCCCTTGTCATCTTTATGAGCCGGAGTAGAGAATGCTGTTGAGCTTGGAGTTCAACAAGAAGTTTTTGCATGTATATATTGCTTCTTCCATGGATTTTTCAAAAAATGTACTTGCCTTTGGTGATTTACAACAGGATTGTTTGTTTCCTTCTTCAAATGTCTCTCAGAAGATGTTTTTCTGTGTCATCCTTCTTGCAAGAGAAATGCATCTTAAACTAAACATGCCTCACAGGGAGATTTGCCATCTCTAATGGCTTGTCTTCCGCTGTCAGTGATAGTAAAAAACAATGAAAAGAAACTGGGAAGGAAGACAGCTTTTTGGTCTTCTAGCACTGAAAAGCCACTAAATTGGCTGTACAGGTTTAGGAGAACAAAGATTATTCAAGCAAAATTTATATGAATCCACTAATTGTGCATAATTCATACATTTGAAGGCAAGACTTAGAAATAACTGCTGTAAGAAGTCCAGCTTTCAAATTAAACAAACTTCAGTGAGTATACTGTTCTTAAGATGCAACTTTTTAAGGCTTCCATAATCTCCAACTCATTATTATGCCAAACTCTTGAAATTACAGTGTTAACTTGCATGAACAAGCACCATTAGGAAAAGACAGAGGAAAATGAAATAAAATTGCCTGGAGAAAATGACTGCAATGACATCAAAATTTCTTTGTTCTGTTTTGGGGGGTTTTGCTTTGATTCTGAGAGATTTTCTTGTATTCCCAAAAGTACAAACTGGCTAGTAATAGCATTGGACTGTTCCAGGGTCCTCATTCATCCTATATTAATATACTTAAGTGTCATGCCAGACTTTGAATTGAATCACTTGTTCTCCATCCATCCATCCATCCATCCATCCATCCATCTGAACTGTTTATGGCCAATGGATAGGGGCCTACAGTTTGGTAAACAGAAACTGCTCTTTAGTGTTTAAAACAAGACTCTTTCACCAGAAAACTATTCATCACAGTGCTGCAACTGTGCAGCTGTGCGTGAGGTGATTAGACCCTCTGCTGCAGTACATGTCTATTGGGCTTGGCGGCCTTGTAGTTGTGTCTGAGATCTGCAGGACGTTTGTCCACTGGACTACCTCAGTCTTAGATCTGCGAACCATGATTTTATCTTCTGGACTATGGCACAGTTCTGGGAATGGCGTAGCATGATAGCTAGCAATGCAAAGTAGTGATCTCTTACTGTCAGCTACATCTTCACCATCAGTCTCTTGACATTAACTCAGGGCTCATTAAATGGTTGAGTGAATGACCTGTCAATCCTACACTCATTCATGGCAGGCCTACTAACATATGCCAGGTTGTGCCCTTAGCTGATGTGCAAGCACACCCTGACCCTGTCTGCATGGTCAAAATAGATAATAATGTCTCAGATGAAGGGCAGTAAGCCACGAACTGAGAACTAGTGCTTTTTATACCTCCTCTCTGCTGTAGCTTGCCACATGAGCATCCCTAGTAGCCTGAAGTCATCAGCCTGTCTTTGCCCTTGATCTTGGTTTAGAGATGCTCAGAGACCTAGCTGGCATCTAGCACTGAGCGTGGGACCATACATCCATGCAGTATGGTCCTGTACATGGTCCTGTACATGGATGTACCTGTGGAATATATATGTGTACTGTATCTATTATATCTATTCTCTATATTTTTATTGTGTTATATTTTTATATATATATTCTGTGTAGATACAGATGCCCTGTGTAACTTGAAGATAGCTAGCTCTCTGGAACGCTGCCCTCTGTGTCCAGCTCCATAGAGCCATTCAAATGGGAAAACCAACACTATTCAAGGAAAGCAGTACCTGTATGAACAGTGTAGACAGGGATCTGGACAGGCTGGATTGATGGGCTGAGGCCAATTCTATGAGGTTCAACAAGGCTAAGTGCCAGGTCCTGCACTTGGGTCACAACAACCCCATGCAACGCTACAGGCTTGGGGAAGAGTGGCTGGAAAGCTGCCCAGCGGAAAAGAACCTGGGGTGTTGGTCAACAGCTGGCTGAATATGAGCCGGCAGCGTGCCCAGATGGCCAAGAAGGCCAACAGCATCCTGGCTTGTATTATCAGAAATCACATGGCCAGCAGGACTAGGGAAGTGATCCTGCCCCTGTACTCAGCACTGGTGAGGCTGCACCTCGAATACTGTGTTCAGTTTTGGGCCCCTCACTACAAGAGAGACATGGAGGTGCTGGAGCGTGTCCAGAGAAGGGCAACGAAGCTGGTGAAGAGTCTGGAGCAGAAGTCTTCTGAGGAGCGGCTGAGGGAACTGGGGTTGTTTAGCCTGGAGAAAAGGAGGCTGAGGGAGGACCTTATTGCTCCCTACCACTACCTGAAAGGAGGTTGTAGAGAGGTGGGGGTCGGTCTCTTCTCCTGAGTAACAAGCGATAGGATGAGAGGAAACGGCCTCAAGTTGCGCTAGGGGAAGTTTGGATATTAGGAAAAATTGCTTTACTGAAAGTGTTATCAAGCATTGGAACAGGCTTCCCAGGGAAGTGGTAGAGTCACCATCCCTGGAGGTATTTAAAAGACGTTTGGATGAGGTGCTTAGGGACATGGTTTAGTGGTGGACTTGGCAGTGTTCGGTTTACAGTTGGACTTGGTGATCTTAAAGGTCTTTTCCAACCTAAATGATTCTATGATTCTATGATTTATAATCAGGACATGGACCTTAGTGTCAAGCAGCCTTTGAATATCTCCCTCTACCTCAATATTCATCCTGGTTTTTCCTCTCAATTTTGATAAGAAACTGTAGAGCATAAAATTACAATAGTCTGTGCATACCTACTCAGATTTTTTAAACTTCCATAATAAGATAACCATTTCTCCAGTGTAACCATTAGCTGATTTTCCTCCATAGGCCATCCGTGCTATGGAGGACATTGTTCTTTGCATTAGCACTTTTAAACAATACCCAAACGATGTCTTTCCATTAAGACTCAACTTCCTCAAATTCAATTCTTTCCCAAAATTTTGGAGACTAGAAGAGAAGTATAGGTCAGCAGGTGATTTAAAACCCATTTATGCAACATTAAACTGTATGGAAACTTAAAAATCAATAAATTAATGGCATTCAAAGGTCAATTTTTAAACAAAAATTGGTATTAACCTATTCCTATGGTCATTGGCTGTGTGTACAAGGAAGGATAACAGGTACAATAGCACTTGAAGAATGAAAGCATATTTATCTCTTTATGTAATACAAATATAATAACTTGCACAATATGATTGATTAGAATGATGGAGCTCAGAGTGGGTGTCTAATAGATGATGGATATACAAAATATGAAACTGAGAACAATTTTCATGTTCATTTAACTTCTTTAAAGTGTTTTAAATTAGTATTAGAAACTAAATCAGGGAGGATTGTCAGGACTTGGTTGAATGATGCTTGCTCAACATGGATTATCTATCACTGGGCTACAGGTTATTTGTTGAACTAATGATCTAAAACATGAGCTAATCGAAAATAATATAAAACCAAAAGTGATCATAAAAGAAGCTGATAGCAGTATGACAGACAAATCACTCTGTGGGAACAAAATAAGCATGACCTATGTGTACTAGGCATTTGGGGGGGGTTGCCAGCACAACTTGTCATTGAATTTCTGTTTCGCACAGATATTCATAATTAATGGTAAGCCATTTTCTGCTCCTTGAGTCTCCAGATAGCAAGTAAAACCTCAGATAAAATCTTCAAATTAAATAGAATTGGATTTAGCCACTACAAATCAGATTGAAGAGGATATCATCATTGTTGCTGTGTTCCCATTACAGCTGGTGATGCCACTGAAGCAGCAAAAGTGCCTGTAGGATATAGCAGGCACATAAACCAATGCAGAGAAATCAATTGCTTCTCCAAGCCTCCCGTTGCATGTTCCATAAACCAGCAGTCTGCTGCTACTGCTCCCCTTTCTCTATGTGCTTTTCCAAGGAGGCTGGCATGGCCACTCTTTGAAATGTAGGAATGGTAGGGTTTTCCTTGGCATGGGAGAGAGGAAGATAAGGGTAAGAAAGAGCTGAGGGCTCAGGAGCAGGCAGACAGACACCATTTCTGTAACACAGTAAAGACTTCCCACTCCTCAAGGCTGAGGTGAGGCACCACAGTCTTGGGGATCTTAAGCAACACAGAGTGGTGATTCAAGCAACGTTGACCTTGATATGTGGTTGCAGACAGAAAACACTCAAGGAGTACTGCGTATATTCATGTCAGAAAAACTAAGCAAATGGCATCTCGGAATAGCTTAAGAGACTGCAAATCTCTTCTTCCTTTATCTGAGCCGGTTCTTGATAAACTAGGTGAGCCCAGCAACCAATAATACTCATAGGACACTTGCAAAGGACTTTGTTGAACAGGTCTGTTAACACATAATTGAGTAGATCAGTTATCTTTTCTTGTTTGATCTTTGGTGGCACAATTCCCTGTTTTGTCATGGATACTTTGTTTTTTTCATAAAATTTCTAAAAATTGATCATAAATCCTTTGTACCTGGTTGCAGAAAAAACCTAAAATGTCTGCTTTTCTGGGAAAACAGCTCTAGAAAATAACTTTCTTGGGGGATGAGAGAAATTAAATACTTCAATAGCTTTTGAACTTCATTTTCATGCCTTTTACACTTTAAATTTTCTTTTGGGTGTTTTTCAATCATGCTTATGTCATCACTTTGACAAGAATCTCAATAAAAATTGTAGCTTATAATTTGGTTTTCAAAGGCAATACTTTTCCAAAAACTCTTTCTCAGATGGATTCCTTAATTGGTAGAAAGAATAGATATCAGCAGATTTCTAAAAGCATTTGACCTGATATTATTTGCGTAAAATAATAGCATTATATGAAATAAAATGTAACCCTTCGTAAATGGATTGTAAACTGACTGAATGATACATCTCAAATTACAGGATTAACTGAAAGAAAATCACCATCTGAAAGGATTGTTATCAGTCATATCACCCAGAGATCTGTTTTTAGCTCAGTGCTGGTTAATATTCTCTTCTATGACACAGAAGAAAATATGAATCATTGCTGGTATTGTTTTCAAATGGCACAAACATTAACGGATTGGTAAATAATTATAAGCAGAAGTCAATTTTATAGGATGATTTGTATCTCTTGGTATTCTGGGTCCACATAGATGGAATTCTTCCATAAAGAGCTGAGGGCCTATGGAAACATCTATGGGGCCACAAAACTAGGTATCAAAACCATAGAAAAGCTGTGAGGACATGAGTAAATCTGTCTTGAAAGTAAGACTGTATTGTATGCACTAAATAAGGTGTGGAATACACACTGAACAATAAAGGGAAAACAAAATGCTGAATAACTGCCTGTAAGTGAGCACAGTTTATTTTAATCCACTGAATGAGACAGAGGTCCTGTGAAAAACTACTTTGTTCCTTTACCATAACTTTACAGTTTAAACCTATCAGATATGGTAAATTATGAAAGAATCAATGAGTGCCTATCCTCATGAATAAGACCCCAGCTCTCTCTGACTAGAAAAGCTTAAAATATTGATTAATCACAAGTATTTGTACCACTGTCATGGGCTAGTAAGTATGTCTCAGTTGTCTAATTTACCAAATTGCAGGTATTGATCCAAATCTAATACCTGAAGTTCATTATTCTTTACTGTTCTGTTTAAAACATTTTGATCTTTTACTCATAAAAAGGAAACCACTGCATTTAACATAGATAACTAGCCTCAGCATGCAAAGCAAATCAGTCGTGAACAATGGATCCACTGAAAATTACTGGCTGAATTAGTAGGTGGATATTTACAACAATGGTATTGATTCAAGCAAAGTATGTTTGGTTTCCAAATGATTCATTAACCAACAACTGTGATGAAAATGTAAACTCTATAAATGAAAATATTATCTAATAGAAGCATCTGCCTGCATATCTGCAGATTTCTTTCTGCACCCAGCCTCCTGATTCTTCAGTAGGCAGAAACTATTTTAACTGAAGCAGTACAACAGATCATAAACAATTTCTGAATTATATGAATCATAAGGAAGTACTAGAGAAAGCTATTCTGAGATTTCAAGGAGAAAGAACAAAAATTACCTAAGCCCTTGTAACAGAAGCAAAATAAAGGTGCTAATGCTGAAAGGTTTGAATCATCTTTCTTTTTAGATGAATCTTGCATTTAGAGCTCTCTTCACAGAATACTATTGGCAGAAAGAAGAGGAATAACATGATCAAGCAGAAAGAAGTGGCCCTTATTGAATTGTAATGAGTTTCAGGGACAGCAGATTATAAGCAAATAGGTAGAAATATGCCAACAAGTTAAGTTGAGACTTAGGTGATCTCTCTGTGTTCTCTTGTGTGTCCAAAGTATACAAGACAGGTGACTGATCTGGTGAAGATATTTGAAATTTAAGGGTCATTCATAGCACGATCTGGGCTCCTAATTTTTTATCTGTCTCTGCCCTGTTCCTTTGCAAAACAACCAAGAGTAAAATGTGCTTGCATTTGTACAACACCAAAGATGCTCTCATGCTGGACACCACAGAGGAAAGTAAATAGATGAAAACCCAGGGAGGATGAGGCATGGATTTATAGAAAATTACACAGAATTCATCAGTTTGCTTTGAAACCTCACATTGTTAAAAAAAAAAATGAAGCAACCTGTACCTCTAATAGTAATCCATGCTTAAAAACTATTCCACGCTATTCCAAAATGGTTCCTTGTGGCACTTTGTTTGCTACCTCTAATGGGTGTCAAGCAGAGAGAAATGTTTGACTTCTTCCAGCTCCCAAAAGGAAGAGGATAAAGAGATTGAAGCCATTATTTCCCTTATGGGTGTCAAATGAAAACAAACAAACAAACAAACAACCCCCCCCTACAGCAAGCTAATGTAGATGAGTCTGGTTTATGGAACTGCTGCACAAATGTCTCTGCCTCTGCCCAAGGGGAGCAGGGTGGGACATCTCCAAGAGGTGTGCAGGCAGTGTCCCTGAAGAGCTCTTAGGCTATTGGTAAAAAGCTCAGTTAGAAAGCTTCTGCTCATAATGGGTTTGAAATCTGATGTTACATAAATGTTTACTGCTCATTGGCAGCTTTGTTAAATTCGGTTGGAAAATGACGGCCGAGAAAACTGCCCCTGGCAGGTGTTGGTTAGAGAAAGCGAAGGTATGTATTGGAAGCAGAAGCAATGGGAGCTGAAACGGCGAACACAGCAGATCGCTGTTGAATAGTTTGACTAAGAGCCGTCACAGAGCTCCATAAATGCCGTTAAAAATTTAGCTCGAAGTGTCTAAGCCATTTTAAAATGTTCCACAGTCACTCAAGATCTCTAGAAAATATTACTCTGTATTTGAGGGATGTTTGTGTTTGTGGAGTGTTGTTACAATCGTAACCTGGAAGGAAGCTTAAGCCAACCATCCTAGTAAGCAAGGGTTTAGAAAATCTCTGTATGGAATTGAAATTACTCCCTGAGGAAAAGCACAGTACACATTATGGCAAGGAAGTGCTTCAGTGTCATTACCATGCAGGTCTGTTCAACTCCTTAGACAAGCATTCCTGTATGTGTGTTTTCTTCCTCTCCATTGACTGCATCAAAATTGGGTTAAAGCATCATGTTTTGCCAAACAAGCTCAGCAGAACAGAAGATGATTGCCCTCTGTACATGAAATTATAGACATCAGATGCTCTAAATATTGTAATGCCACAATAAAGCTACCAATACCAGGTAGTAAGGATACTTTTAATCCTTATAAAACTGGAGAGAGAAAGCTCAGCTCTTTAACAGTAAAGAGAAATGTGAGAGGTGTGTCATAAGATAGATATATTTATAAAGTATCAGGAGGGTAATGAAAATTCATCTCAAATTTTGTATGCCTTGCCCTTTTTTTTGGTGTGTTCATCCATGGCATTGGGTAGTAAAGTAAAACAACATTCGTTATGCCTCTCAAAGTTATGACACTGTATAATAAATTGACCTATAAAACTCTCCTTATCCTTTTATATTGATTACTATATTTTTTCTCTGATTGATGAGCAACATGTTAGTAATCTACTCATTTTCATCATCAAAGTAAAGGATAAACAAATATTTGCTTTTGTACATAAATACATGCAGTGCTATTTTGAAATATGCTGTCAGAATAAATATTGCTTAGGGTTTAAGATTATTCTTGTCCTAAAAAAAATTTTTTTCCTTTGAAAATGTCCTGATCCAGTTTGAACAAGGGTTTGTTTGCGTCCCCCCACAAAAAAAAAAAAAACATAGAAAAATTCTGGAGAAAGACAACATCTGATATGGAATACCATAGCTTTTCTTGCAATGAGCCATTACTTATTAAACTCTAAATTCTCCACAGAGTGATGGCAAGTCTTAAAATATGCATGAATACTCCATTGCTCCTATTGGATTTAGCTGTGACGTGAAACATGGGATGTGAAGTACCCTTCCACTTCCTCCTACCGCTGGCCATTAGGTAGTAGGGTTAAAATGCTGTTGCTGACACTCTTGTTTGTATTTGAAACACTCAGACCTTTGAGAGTGGAGAGCTGTTTCCCTGAGCTCTGGAAATGCTTATATGTATCAGATGATATATTGATATCACTATAGACTGCAAATTTACTTGTAAATCGTAATTTAGTATTTCACTTTAATGGCAAAAAGGAAACCCCAGTCCAGGATCAGGCAAACCTCCTGGGGCACATTCAACCAAGAAGGATTTTTCTTAAAATGGAACAGACGTTCGACTGCAAATTCACAAAAGGCAATAAAGTATTCATGACCTGTTCTACCACAGTATTTCCCATAGAGAGTCATTTAGACATGAAGAATATGCGTAACACAAATATATTTTTCCTTTTTGTCTGGGCCGTCCCATTTACTAAGGTTAGAGGACAAGGCTTATGCCCTTTTGTGTAATAGAAACAATTACTGCAACTTTTCAGTTTGCGTACTGTGGTATTTTCTGACCATAAAGTCATCTAAATCCCTTGGATTTCTCTGCTTGATGCTTAGTTTAATCAAGTGGATCACTTGGATTGTAGAAGAGCAGACAGTAGAGACAGATCCGGACTGCAAAATATCCGTAAACTGGGTTCAAATGTGAAAGCTAAGGGATGGTTAAGCCTAAAATTTGGAATCAGCCAAATTTTCTAGAACTACATTTCTAGTACTATTTCAGGTTTTTTAGTACTATGATACTTCCCTTGCTGCACAGCAACTTTGAGGAGGCAACACAGAATGACTATTTCATCTTCTAAGGAGCATCCAGACTCAGAATTGTAAAGGGCCATCATCTACCAAGATAAACCAAAGCAAGCTGCCACATTATTTGTAAGATAAGAAGCAAAATATGCAATTTAGTCACTATACAGTTCTATTAACCTGAACTCATGTTTCTTTAGATGTAATGCCACAGGGACTAGGCTTAGCATTAGCATTTCCATGCCCGTACAAGAAAAAAAGTCTGTATTTTTTTCCAATCTTGAAGCTGATGATAGTTGAATAAAGGGCAGGAATTTAATGACAGACTAAATTCTGCTCAGAGGTTGTGAAGCTCTATACAAGTCCCTTCACTTTCAAATAACCTTCTAGGCCTGGCTAAAACTTTGAAAACCTGAGGACCTCTGGATATACGTAGGTCCCAGCAGCTGTTTGATGGGGTATGAGACATATAACATGCTATCAATCCATTTTCTAATAGATCATAGCACAGAAACCATGACTGTGGTTTTAAGCATAGAAGATGCTTGTCTTAAAATCAACAGCTCAAACTGTGTCCTCCTCTTCTGCCAGCATGGAGACCCAGAGCCTGGACAGTCTCAGGACCATGTAACGCAATGCCTGTTTGCAGCATGCTAGATTCATTCTTCCATAGCCTTCAGAAAGGATCTGATGTCTGTCATGATGAAATGTGATGGAAAAGATACATTTTCGTCAAATGTATGAAATGGAAAATAAATTAGGAAAAAACTTGCACAACATGTCCTCTTCTTTTGTCAATGCTTTTTCACAGTAAAGAGATACAGTAATGGGGAAAAAATAGTATTTTGCATACATTGTTCATACCAAAGGATTAGAGTCTGATATTCATCCTGGTTACCACATGGATGCTTCTGCTAAAGCTGAGCTCAGGAGGCAACAATCACTAAAGGCTCTGTCATAGCTGTATGAGCACCAAGTTTGTGCTTCCCCAGCAATGTAAGCCAATGTAACCTGAGAGTACCACAGTGGTACTCAATTCCTTCCTCGTCTGAACTGATGCTGAAGTTCACCCAGTTGGGTGGTGAGAAGTTCAGGGATCTCTTCTGACCTCAGACTGAGCACTGCTTCATTTTGTTGGGTTAGGTCTCAGCTGGATGCTCTCCTGGCACCAGCCTGTGCAGGGCAAGAGAAGAGGAAGGCAGCCCCAGTTGGCAATTAGTCTGATTTACATTGCTGTGGCCATCACTCAGCCTCACTTAGAAGGGAGGCAGCCTTTTCCCAGTTCACCTTTCCAGGTGGTTCAAGTGAGCTTACACTAAACAACAACAACAACAAAAATCCAGGGAACAGGAGCTGAAACCCAGTGCTCCACACCATCTCCTTAGCCCTTCTTGTCTCTCAAAAATACTATAATTTTACACCAGCAGCTCAGACAAGACACCTGAAAACAATCCAAATCGATATGCATAGCTTTACAGGACTTTAAATTACTAACTTAGGCGTTGAAAAGAGCAGGTTTTTCTCATCACTGGGCAGAAATCAACATAGTTTCATCCCATTTTGGGAATAAGTAAAGTGAAATCCCAGACCTCCTGTAGTCCTTGGGATTATAGCTGTTGATGAAGTTGGGACTGCACCAGGAAGCTTTGCTTTATCAGGCTGCTGAAGGAAATGGCATAACGGGCCCACATCCTAAATCCTCTCAGGGTTCCTTTTTTATGCTCTACACAGGATTTCAGGATTTCTTCCAGCAACGACAATAAAAAGGTAACTGGGATTAAGCACTGTTAACTTGATGTTTAAGGGCTGTTCTGTTTATTACTCTGTCTTCTCACACCAAAAATAATAAACATTGAAGTGGTCATTTTTCCAAGAATTAAAGTAATGAAAAGAAAATAAGTGTATGATCTTTTGAAGGACAATAAATACTGTTGGCTTCCAAAGCATTTTAAAGAAATATGTGTACTTACTGTGTTTAAATCAACACAAATAAATCAGCAATCCAAAAATGGATTACTTATGACATTCATTTTTCCATTGTGTATTTAAGCCCTCAGGAAGATCCATTTTTTGTGTTCAGACCTTGTTGGTTCTTTGCAACTCTTTTTCTAATTTCCTTAAGACTGTTTTTCCACAGACATGGATCTATTCTGTAAAAATGATAAATCGGCCTGTTAGAGATATTCCAAAACTCTATTCTTCATGTCTATCTAGAGCACTGCAGTGCATGCTTCTTGGAAGCATTAATAGCTGCATTTCATTTTACTATATAAATATTTAAGGTTTGTAATTTCTCTGTTGCTGACACTGCCAGTGCCAATGCAATGCAATGTTTCATTATCAGTTCCTAGTATACACATAATCTTGTCAGACTTTGTTTCCAATAAATATAGCATGATATATTTTGAATATTTGAATAGCTGAGAGCATTCATATTGCTTTCAGTCATGACCTGCTTACAAATTTCCAGCTAAGAAGTACAGCCACATGGAACAATAACCTGCAAGTGTTGTGCCAATATATTTTCATTAGTCAGTGACACTTAGCTGCAAAAAAAAATTAAACTACATCCTTCAGAAACAAGTCAACTTGGCTCCTGGATCCCCACATTAGGATGAACCACATCCAGGACCCATATTGTTATTGTTTCAAGGTTGTAAGTGGGTAGTTCAAATTTCATCTGCCCATATTCATTCCTTCTTCAGTGATTTGCCAATCTCTTTCTCCATCTTTCGAGAGTTTCCTTGTGCGTGAATATCCAGGAGGAGCAGTCGCTCTCTTAGCTGTTCTGGGAAATCAATCTCAGAACAGGTATTTATTAATGGTCTCTGATTTTGAACTGGCTGTGAATTTTGTATTATTCTGCACCTTTCTGAAAGCTGCAAGGTGTTTTATCAAAAGTGAAGATAATTTGGGGGAAGTCTCTCCTTTCATGCTAGATTACAGAAAATGTAATTTTAGGTAATATGGGAGCACTTTGTGAGACTTCTGCTGCTGCATAAGTACATTCAGATCTACTGAATTGCTGTGGAGTAACACAATATTATGTGGGATGTACCCGGGCTCTAATGCAGAGGAAAGGAGGCAAGGGCACAGGTAAAAATTGAAACTGCTGTCCTCTAGATAAAGCATCCTAAACTGTGATAAATGAGAGCCCTGCCTGACCTCACAAAACAGAGGTCCAAAAGCCAACTGCCTGCTGACTTCCCCCCAGCCAGCCTAGAGACTATTCCCCCATTTTCCCTTTCACATCTGGTGCCAGCATCGTGGATCCTCAGTTGTCTGCTGATGCATTTCCAGAACTCTTAATCTGGAGTTGATTAATGCATTTCTTAATTTCTGTTTCTTGGAACTGAGTGATGGATAATAAGGGGGCACTGTCTGTCAATGAAAAAGGTTCCTGGCTCACACCAGGTTGAGGTTGTGAGGGACAACAATCAAGAATCATGACTTGCATGCATCCTATGAGCTCAGACTCCCAGCGGGAAAAAAATAATTGTCAATGCTATTGTTAATTTTCAGGATTTTAAACCTAAACTCAGAATTGTTGAAGTCTAATTTGCACTTTTTTGAATGCTTCAGATGTTGGCAGTACTGCTCTTACGACCAAGTACTCTTTTTGAGAGCTCACGGCCAATGCTTTCCTTATTGCTTGATTATTTCACTTCATTTCATTTCATTTTTCTTTTTTTTTTTCACCTGGCAAGTTTGTCTACATGTATAATTTCTTATATTTTTCTGGAGTTTGTAGGCATACAGCAGCCCAGGCAGTTACCCTACAATGACTCTGGCTGGCCATCCTGGACTCCTTCACTGCACATCTGCAGTTCAGTCTGACAATTTCAGAAAACTGGATTTACTTCTTGGGCAAGATCCAGTGGTGACTGCCTATTGCCCTGTAGCAGATCTGGTAAGTACATATATTTCACTCACATAATTCATTCACAGGGAGTCCAACAATTCAAGGAGTCGTCCATTCCCTTCTGTGACTGAGCTACACTGTTCAGTCATGCATGCACAGAAAATATGACTCACTGGCAATATGAGAGGCCTGTGAAAATAGATATTTGTAGATCTGGCCCCTAGACACTGAGTAAGACATCTCGGTACCTGAACTGTCCCGCCAGTGCGGTCCTCCCAGACTTCTGTTTACCTGCTAACTGTGTGCTTCGGCCTCCAACGTTACTGAACAGCTTCTGTTTATTCTTTTCTGCTATCTTAAATAGTGCTGGACTATGGAGAATGCAAGGGTTAGTTACACAAGAAAACAACTAAAAAGATATTTGGCTGCCAAACTGAAAAATTTGGAAAAGTCCAAATTTAGACTACAGTTAGATCCTACTCAGCCATCCCATGGGCTCAGGTAGGGACATTTCCCACCAGCATAAATGTCTTCCACTTTCCATGCATGCAACAAGCCATGTCCCAGGAGATGGGTTATAAAGGGAGGCTTTCTTTAGTGATAGTTGTATTGGAGCAACTGCAGCATTGGGCCCTACAGGGAATACAGGCTAGTCAGGTTCTCTCTCTGCCCAGTGGCTCATGGTTCATGGTCAGAGACCAATTAACACTGGGATGTGGGATACCCAGGCCCAAATCCCCCCAAATTCTCTGGAGTTAAGACTGAATTCTGTATATTTCACAGATGAGATGAAACTCCATTTTCTTAGGTGAAATCTCTAAACACCAGTATCTCCTCTTTGCTGCTGGGTTTTGTGCAAGAAAGGAACTATCTAGAGTTGGTACCAGGTCTTTGGAGAGAATCCATGGCTGTATATACCTAGAGGGAAATAAACAGCCTCCCCCAGCACTGCAGAAGTCCTTTTAAGGGCAGAGATTTCTAAGCCTAATATGTATATATAAACTTCTTAAGTACCACACTCTCCTTTAGCACTGAAGTAGGAATGAGTCCAAAATGTCAGGTTTGCAGTCAAATTTACAGTGCTGAGCAATATTGTGTAAAACTACCCCCGAAGTTCTGTAATACACAAACAATATTTTTAAAAAATTTTTATTAAACTTTATGTTGCAGAAACGTATGAAGATATGCAAGACTATAGACTGCCTTACTGAGAACAAACTAAAAAGAGGAAGACACCTCTTTTGTACCACGTAGCTCACCAGTCAACATGCACAGCCACACAAAGAACGTCATTTGCCCCTCAGAGCTCTCCTTCACTGCTTGGACCATAATTTGGTCCTTGCAGCTTGCTATTCAGCTCAGTTCCTCTCCTCTGAAACCAACTGATCTCTTACAATAATATTTAAATGGGTGTTCTGGGCTTTACTGGGCTGGCTGGTGAATAGCCACATAGTAAGTGACAACCTCTTCTCTCAAGGGTCATATATGTGTTCCATTTAGATCCACTACAATGAAAGGAGAAGCCCCTCATAATCATATTAACATGTTTTGAAAATATATTTCAGGTTTATCGTACTTTTTTTTGAGTTAAAGGCCAAATTAGTCAGCAGTTGTCCTCTAAATGCAGTACTCTTTTAAAGGTTCTGTTGTCTATTTATTCTCTCTTTGGAGAAAAAATGTATGCATGTATCTCCCATCCAAAGAGATAAACTTTTCTGTCCCAAGGAGCAGACTAAGGGCTTGACCTCTTGCTGGATGAATACAAATGTAGCCAATGATGAATTAGTCATGATGCGCAGATGAGGGGAAAGAGAGTAGAGATGGTGGTGAAGAATAAAAGATGTAGAAATATCAAAAAGGCAATTCAACAAGGACTAGTGTGCAATATGGTGGGGAAAGGAGCAGAGGGCTTATTTTCATGCTAGGATAGCTTTTTTGTTTCCACTTGCTGGACATTTCAATTGGTTTAGATATTTATTGGCTATAGCATTTAATCCACGATTTTTTTTTTGCTACCCACGAAATGACACGAAGAAGATCTGAGTAAACCTAACGTTTATGCATTTAAAAAGCCAACCTTGAAATCCTTTGTAGCTAATGGGGGAAGTCACTTTCCCTTCAGAAATCCTGATCGTGTTTGCATAAACCATGTGTGAGGCTGTGGTGAAGCACTGCCTCACGTGGCAGGTGCCCACAGCTCAGAGGCGTCATCTTAATTCACCCTGAATCAAGTCAATAACTTGTGCAAAAAAGACCATAATAAGAAAATATGACATGGGGGTGGACTCAGCCATTGGGCTGGCTTCAAATGCCTCATAGCCTTCAGGTTTAGTACCAGAGATACCATCATGATACTGAAGTGGTTTTTGTTAAATCTACCCAACACAGTGCATAAATTGTGCCACGAGATGCTGTTGTGGCTGACTGCTGAGCTCAGGGAATGGTGTCACCACTTGCTTTATTGTGCCCCACATGGAAAAGTTTATCATTGCTCTCTGCAGCCTCAGGGCAGGGGGATCTCCCACAGTCAGCTGAACTTGTCCTATGTCTTCACCCAGGACTGTAATGGTGCATTTCAAATCACCAGGTGCTCCCTGGCCTGAATGTACATAATCCAAATCTGCATTTTTGTGGACTCAGGGATGTTCTGGTCCACCAGAAAGCAAATGTAACCTTGAGTGTGAGACTGATTGAGGTTTAAACCCATCCCTGATTCCTTCAAAGCTTACCTCAAGGGGTAGCCTTAGGCGCAGACGTAGGACACACAGACCTCCCTGTAGAATAGGGGAAGTTCTTGGTAGAAGTGCAGCAGAGCTCGGTTCTGACAAGTAGCATTTCAATGGTATGAAACACCTTCTTGTGAGCAGAGCTGTCTGTAAAGCGCTGGTGAGACAGCCTAGGACAGAACTGATCATTAGTGGGAAATGCTGGAGCAAGCACTAATCAGTTCAATTAACATGGTTATTTAAGCTTTTTGCTTACAACATAATTGTCAGGGTAATAAAAAATAAGGTTGTGAGAAAATTAGCCAGCTACCCTATAACACTCCTACTTTTGCTTCATTATTTTAAGTCTCCTCATTGCCTCAACCAAACGTTACTAAGGCATGGGCCATGGTATGTAGATTAGTAATGTTCCAGATCACATCTTTCACGATAACATTTTCCCCTTTTGCTATTAAATGTCTTGCATAGCCATAGTGCCTGGAAAAATGTAAAAACAAAAAGGCAAATAAAAGTAAACTACATTCTTCTTATGATTTAACGTATTTCAGTACTAATGGTTTCTTTAAAGTAAAAAAGGTTTCTTCAATTAGCTTATTTTTACAGAGGTTATAAAAACCAGAATCTAGATTGATAATGGTAATGGTTACAGGATTTGTTGAGGCTTTTTTCTCAACAAACAGCCTGAAAAACAAACCAAGTTGATTCCAAATCTTCTGTTGACGAATAGGATATACAAAAGAATTTTCACCGTGGTATTTACATGCTGATTTCCTCATAATGTAAATGGAAATACAGTGTTTTCTTCAGCAGGGTAAAGAGAAATGGCTTGTTGTTAAACCATTCTATACAAGATGGTGAGTGGAGGATTTTTTATTTTTTCCAAGTACAGCTTTTTCTTGCTTCCAAGAATCATTCTGCATCACTGAAGTGGAAAACATATGTGTGCTCTTCTGGACTGGTAGGGTTTCCCTGCTCCGCTCCCTGCTGCCCATCGCTCCCTCACCAATGTCTGTGCAAGGCTGTGTGGAAACGACAGGCTGATCTGGCCCTACGCATCCTACCTTGGCCTTTGGGAAAGGGTGTTTCCCAAATTCATTTAGGGAATTTGAAAGATTACAGGAGATAAGTTATGAAATGAAGAAAGGATGTTTTCAAGACAAAACCCACTCATTAACTGCTAGAAAGCTGAGGATGAAAAAGGCAGGCTGCAAGTTTTTTTGGCATTAAACTCCACAGATTATAGCTGCTGTGTAGGTGCTGTTCAAATTAATGGCGAGTTGAAAAGAATCCATTTTAAAAAGGTGGCTTTTTAAAGGACCCATGGATTCAAAACGTGATTTCCACTTCTATGTGCAGTTCACTTGACAGTGCAGGTTTTTCACACAGGTTTGTGTTAATAATTTATGTAGACAGAAACTCTTACATGCCTTATAAAAATGGAACACAGCTGGATTTGTGCATTTACAATCCATCCTCTATATACAACTCAGAGTGAAAAAGCTTTGTGTGCTGAGGTAGAAATCATAGGGAAGCCTCTCTGTAAATTTAGTTCTTATTGTGAAGAATCTGAATGCACACTGAAGCAAGACCTGGGTAGCATTCACACTGTTTTTTTGGTTGTTTGCTGTAAATTCCTGTGGAGGACCTTAAGGAGCTCTACATCATCTCGTATCCTGTAAACAGACACAGTAGTACCATTTTAATGGTCTCTGTAAATGTATGTGGTTTATTTAATGGGAAAAAAATAATTTCTATAGCTGTGCCAGCCTTCCAGGTGTAGCCTGAAAGGAGTAAAGGAGGATTGACTCCTTTTGCCACTTAGCAGACCGTTGGATGTGGTTATTATGATACCCGAGAGTCAACCCTGGGGATCACAACTGCTCATCTTAACATATCTAATGAAGTGCAGATGGGAAAATTTACATGACAGTCTTAATCAAAGCAGGGAAAAGAAACTAAAATTTCCAGTATTAATTTGCTGGTCATGCTGATACGGAACTGCCATACAGTCTGGGGATGAGCTTTTCCAGCACGGACTTTATAGCTGCTGGGGCTGATCCAAAGCCCTTTGCAGTGAATGGTAGTCTCTGAATTACATGGGATTGCTTTTGCTGACTTAAATGGTCTTTGGATCAGGTCCATAATGGATTATTGCTTAATATAGTCCACAAGCATGAGAAAAAATGTTAGGTAAAACCCCAATGTAGAAAAGGAGGTATACCGCAAACTTCTGTCACTTGATTTCCCATTACAAAATTCCCTATTTAATAAATAGCATTGATTCAGATTGCAACCAACCACAGTCTGATCAAGCCTCTCATTCCTAAAACTAGGTCTTTTCATGACACTCTGCAACACCTGGGTTCCGTTTTTATGGGGCAGTGATAATGGTAGTGTGCACTCCAGACTGTCTGCTGGAGTGGCCTAGGGACACTCCTGGGCCTATATCATCACAGTAATCACCTGTATTTAATACACTGAAGTGAGTGGCTAAAACTCTGAACAAAACAGAAGCTATGTCAAAACTCCAAAGGATCTCATTAGGCAATAGATTATATCTGACCTAATTAATAGCATCTCGTGTGAGGATAAAGATTTCTCATTTTTATATTCCGTTCAAGTTAACAGGAATAATGTAACCATCCCTATGACATCTAAACCTACCTGAAAACATATGAATGTGGGACTCTTAGGCGATTCTAATTCACCTGGAATGACAGTTAGTAGACAATAAAAGACAGACCATAGTCAAAGTATTTAACAGTAACAGAGTGCATCAGGCTACTGAAATAAGCTTTTTCAGGAAGTTTTAAGTTCCTCCATTTAACATTTTGGCACTCCAGAAATTCCCACCTAATCCTAAATTTCTACAGCATGAATGCAAACACACAGCTAGGTAAGCCCTAAAAACACTGGGCTGGTCCCCGACATAACTTGACATCCCATTCACAGACACAAAATAGGCACGCCTGCCAAAATCTCCCCGTGAGAGGAAAAGCCCTCGTTGCTCTGAGTAGGCACTAATGGCAAGTAGGCATTAAATTAACGACAGTAGAGTCCTTTTCTCTCCCTTTCCTACCTCCCCTTCTCCCACCCAGGAGGGACGTTTAGCCAGCAGCGGGGCTGAACGCCAAGCAGCCCAGTGCTGCTCACGGTGGTCTCCAGCCATTGCTAAAAAGGACTGCCACCACCTCAGTCTTTAAAAAAGAAAACTATAAGCAAGAGGATACAAATATTCAGCCTCTCCGTTGGTAACATGCACTTTCTGGTTGACCTGAGGTGACTCTCAACCTAGCCCTGAGGGACAAAACAGAAAACTCTGTTCCTCAGTCTTTTCTGCTAGCCAGGAAAGGCAGTTTTCCCCACAGCGTGTCAGCTGCTGTGAAACGTGCACTGTGGTACCTAGCCCTCTTGCCTGGTGTGTGTAAGACTAGATACCTAGCACAGCAGCTGTGAATTCAACGAGGCTTAAATGTTAAGTGTTGCTGCTCTGAATATCGCGTTACTTCATCCCTCCTTTGGGAATGCATATCTAAAAGTGATGAAATTTCACTTCTGTGGTCTAGAAGGCAAGACACAGGTCATTTTCACTTCCTCTTCACAGTGACTGAATAGGTGGAGAAAGCTTCAGTAATGGATCTTTACACTGACCCAATGATGCCCGCTTAGCTTGTGAAAAGATTTTGCAGTGAGCTGTACGAAGACCTTTTGCTTAAATTCTGCTAGTCCCTAAGAAGTAGCTTTAAAATGGCATTCTTTCTTTATAAGAACTCTGCATCACTTGCGTCAATTTGCAAATGGAAGTATCTTGTTTTGTCCCCACTGCCACATCTGTTAGTTTAACTGTGGATCTGAATATCAAGCAGAGCTATTTTGTTCCTGGTGGACCATCAGCGGTAATACCGGTTCTCCATTTGCAAGTTTGTTAACAGAGCTATTGATGGGTATGAGTCAGCACAGTAGTCTGTTCTTTCCCAATTAGTTGATTTGTTCCATAGGTTTTATAGAAAAAGGGGTGGAGGGCAAGAAAAAGGTAAACTGAAATAACAGGGCACAGGCAGTAAGCAGCAAGTGCACCAAGGGAGAAGGAGTTTTACGACCCCGAATCCCAAACAAAACTCCAGGCTCAGAAAGGTGTTATTGAAGATTACAAAGCTGGCATGCACTCCACCACCCCCAAGGCAGGGCTGCCCCTGTCTGGCAGTGATGGGTTTATCATCTAGTGTCAAAGCCTTCAGCAGGGAACAGATACAGCCCTAACCCTCAGCTGGAACAAAATGGCATATGCACGTACTGATGCTACCTGAAGAGCTGGTCTGTAAGTTACCCTGCTTTCTGAGAAAAAGTTTCTTGTGTGCATTTAAGTACATTAAATATCTATTTACTTGATCCTAACAAATTTTAGACTTGGGACAATATCCAAATTTAACATAAGGAAACTATATAAAAAATGATGTGTTTCTACCAATTTCCTGAAAATCAGTGGCTGGCTCAGAGAGAGAGGTGTTCTAAATGATCCCATGGATGAAAAGGCTGCAGTATGCACCATCCACTGACCAGATAGCAGAGGAACCAGAGAGGCACGCTTGGAGGGCTCCAATTGCCTCCAAACATGCAAAGCCTCATTCTGCTCTCAGACCCTATTAAATATTAGAGCATTTGACTGCAGATGCAAAGCTGAGGAACTCAGGCCATATTACTGCTGCTGCTCATGGAAGTAGGTGCTAACCTTTGTGGTTATGAAAGAAATCTTGAAAAGCCAGGAGCAAAAGACCTGAGAGGTGTGACTTTTCCCATTCATCTCCATCAACTGTTAATCCTGAAATCTAAAAGTGACAATTTAATTACCAATGTTAATTATTTCACTGCAAACAGTTTTTGTCAAAACATAGAGTGATTTGCTCATCTGAAAATCCTCAACTGCTTTATCCTTCTGTGAATCTTATTTTTGCCAAAATCCCTTTAACTTCCCAAAACTTCTAGTTCCCCCATATTCCATAACCCACAGCCTACTTGAACCTGAAGGGACAGATTAAAATATTTTACATTTTAAATCAGTATGAATAGCCTAGGGTGACCGTGATGACTGCTGCATTCATTGGCTTTTTGGTCTGCCACACCAGCACAAAGCAGAACATGGTCCCCACCATGGGGTGCAGAAAACTCTGGCTTTGAGGTGCTTCTCAAAGCAGTCTGTTGAGTACTTTTTCCCATCTTGCAGGCAAAGGGCCTAGAATCTCATTTTAACCAGTACAGGATTTATCGTCTGTTAATAATTTGCCTTTTTTTTTTTAAATCCAAAATTGTTCTTTCATACACACATATAAACACACATGTAATGCCACACATGCCTGATTAATTTTGATATATCGTTCTCACAATGAGGAATTGTTTACTGGGAAAGATTTTTGGAAAAAAAATTGCAATAGTATTCCCAGGATTCTGTATTGCCAGCTATGGCTAGAATGGGAATTCATCAAATAGACAGATGCATCATAATTTTCCCCAAACACTATCAAGTACGATCATCACATCAGCCTTTCATTTATCATCACTCTGAAACAAAGATTTACTCCAAGCCCAACCTTTTCCCATAAAAAAAGAGTTATTTGCCCCTGTCAAATTGAGTATGGGAACATTAAAGCTGTTAGCATTTTCCTCCCTTAAACTCAATGCATGTGACTTGACTTGAGGATATGACCTAGTATCTCAGACAGAAATATGTTTCGTCTTCATTGAGAAGAAATTTGTTAAGTTCAAAGTTAAAACAGTGGTTTCTTCAGCATAATTCTGTGATGATGTTAATTTTGGCCTGAATGAAATGTCATTTATCACCATTAAAGCAGAAAATGGAAAACACACAAGCTAATTAGATAGTTTTCTATAAAAATATTGCTATTGAACAAGTAAAGTTAAAATGGTTTACTATCATAGTATGCCCATTTAAAATTAAGGTGAAATCAATGCTTATGATAACTCAAAGAACATTATGATTGTATTTGGAGCTTTTGGGAAATCATCCAAAAAGTCTTGTTTTGGAATATTTCTTCAACATGTTCTTGTTAATGCAGAAATGGTTGAGTGTCCTGGAGTTGTGGGATATCAAGGAGTAACAGGGTGATACGCTCCTTTCTGATCAATAAATGGCAGCTTCGTCTATTGAAAGCAGAATAAAACAAGTGAATTCAACACACATTCCTGTGAATGAATGAATTTCACCCTGGTTTGAGACTTTTCCTCACATTCAGACAAATTCAGATGATACGCTGCCCCATCGCTTTCAGTTGTTATATATCTCAACACCCTCAGGTCACAAAGTACTGGGAATTTCAGAAGCAAGCCAGTCAGGATTTCTACTGCAGAAAAGCAGCTTGGATTATTCACTCTAATCTGAACAAAATCTCCAACCTCAATTTATGACTGCTTCTCTTTGTTTGCCATTTAATAATCTTGGCAGAGCTCCATTGAAGCCGGCATCCTACCACATCCTAAGGTCAGACCTCATATATAGTAGATGGTAATCCCCCTGAACCAATTGACGGATGCATGGGTCTCCTTCCTTGTCAGAAAATAGCAGTTATAACTAGCAATCTGTACAATTATCCATATAAAGTTAATTTATCTCTTTGTACAACCTCAGTCACTAACCCTGCTTCCTGCATACGTGGGTGACACAGGCAGGATAACTCAGGAGAGCTCCACCAGAGCTCTGTCAAAGCCAGTAGAGTCATGCTGATTGATGCCAACTGCTAACCTCACTTTTCTCCCTTTCTCCTTCTCCCTCTTTCCTTCACATGTGCACCCACAGGATGACAGAAACTCATTGCTCATTACATCTGTTCTTATGCACTAAATCCAACAAAACTCAGCCCCTCCTCAAGAAACTTTGCTGCTTCCCACAGCTCCTGTCCCTCTGTCAGATCTGTAGTAGCCAGCCAGAGACAGTAATAGTCAAAGTAAATGTTGCCCTTCAGCTGCTAACATTTCCCCAGTAAGTTGCCTTATTCAAATATGATTTTACTGTCTATTACAAGTGTGAAAACCCACCTTCCCAAAGGCTGGAGGCAGCCTATGTCTTCATTATAAATGACCTCTACCATGATACTTTTGTTTTGAGTGTCCCCCCCTACCCCATCCATCCCTTATTACTGTCTTCTGAATATTTGCTATTTATTACTATTTTCCCTAAACCAGGAGTTGCTGGAAGTTGAGAAAATACATCGTGTAAAATTCTCACTGTATATTTCTCATTTCTTACAACCTTTTCTTGGGCATATTCAGAAAGAGCTGAATGGTCTTTTGGTCTTACCCAGCACATCCATTCTCACATCACTGAAGTATGTGTTAGTCTGTAGCCCACAAAAGGTCTTTTTGGTCTGCAACAAGGGAAGAGTTCCTCATTCCCTGCTCTAGAGGTGTTACTAGACGTGTGTGTGTCTGTGTAATACGTAACTCTTCTTCGGGCAAAAATGGCAAGCTGGTGTCAGTAGAGCATTTTGCAGCCAATCTGTATGCCCTGCATGTGTTGGGAAAACAAATATATGAATGATATTTTGAATGATCAATTTGTTTCATGTAGAAAGTGAACAAATGGAGTAACTATGAAGATGGCACTTCGGCAGCAATGATGGATTAAACTGTGTGTGCCAATTTGTATGACAAGAAACATCACTAGATGCAAGGCAAGACATCGAGTAACAGGAGAAACTTTTGGAATTGGGAGAGCCAGCTGACAAACATCCTTCCAAAGAGAGCATGGGAAAACGCTGCAGACAGCCTTAGCCTGTCAGAGATGCTGCAGGAAAGGAGAGATGACCTGATAAAAGCTTATATGTTTGCTGGCAGGCACGGCTCCCATACTGTTCTGCTGTGCTGTGACACCTTGTGTAAAGTTCCAGAATGAAACAAAAGAGAAACCTCATTACCACTCTCAATAATGCAGTTGCTAGAGTGGCTCTGTGCCAGTTTATACCAGCAGAGTCTCTGTGTGGGTCTCTGAGGGCTCCTTTTTTGATTTCTTCCCTAGAAAGGGAATTCCCACCGTCACTGTGTTGGGATAGTAACTGCTGAAAGTTAAATGACCGTCACAAGCACAAAGGACTCTCCACTGTTGCCTATGGTACTTACAGCTAAACTCATTGCCCATATATGTAGAGACCCCATTTGTTCCTGTGATGGTTTCAGGACTTTCCAGGAGATCTAGAAATGTATACATTCAACTGGGTCTTCATTGCAAAGGCTGAGTCTGGAGGTGAAAGGGAGTTCCCTGGAAGGGGCCATATGTGCCAATATGGATAACATGACTATTCATATTGCAGTTTCCATCTTTATTTTAGCCTTAATAGGTACGGGTGGATCCCTGCTTCCCACAGTGGGTTCAGATGCGAGTTGTGCAAGTAGGAAGGTAGAATTACTTGAAGAAATCTCCTCTAGAGACTTCACCTTCTCAGAGAGCATCTATGCCACTCATTGCTAAGTCAGTCCATGGCCTGAAGATCATCTCTGACTGTCTAACATGCCCAGGACCACAGTGCGAAATTATAATGATGGCAAAAATAGTTTTAAAAAAAAATCCAAGCATCCCTCTGAAGTCCAGGAGGTCAAGACTCTTGGACTAATAGGAGCAATTATAGAAGAAGTTCGTAACAGCATACTGTCACTTGCATTTGTATTCAAAGCGAATGATACGGTTTGACAGGAGCAATTGCTGGCCTTGGAAGAGGACCCTAATTCTAGCGCAGAGAAAGCTCTGGCTGGATTTTGGCTCTGATACAAGCACAGAGATCCCAAGGAGCGTAACCCCAATGCAGTACACTTTGGACTAGAACACTTCCAGTGATTACCCACTGCAATCAAAGAGCTTTGCCCTCCTGCAGGGAAAAGACAGCATCAGACTTAGGAGACAATAGGTAAATAAACCCACGTAGCTGGGTGAAAAATCTCCCTATTCTATTTAGCACTGGGAAGATCTTGGCTGGAGTTAGTATGACTGATATCCAGCATACATCAGTAAACCTGTGGGCTGTCTTGGGAGAATTTATTGAGCACTGGATGTGGATGCTGTACATGGGATGCTTGGGTTTATTTTTTTTCAAAAAAGAGAAGGCTGAAAAAAGAGTTTATTATTATTTTTGGCTGTATGATCAAGATATAGAATCAAAGCAAAAAGGAATTTTTTCCCCATCCCTGACAGGGCTAGGACAAGCAGCAGTGAGCTTAAACAGCAGCAAGGGAAATTTAGGATAGACATAGGGTAATGTTTCCTGACGAAAAGGACAGCTAACCATTCCACCACTGGAAGACTGTAAAGTGTAGGTTAGACAAACGGATCATGAAAGACCCAAGATCCTGCCAGGAAAAAAGACAGAGAGTAGGTAGTCTCTTCCGGCTCTGTTTTTTAAATTTCTAAGAGGTTTTGTGAATCTTTCTGTTGGACCAGCTTTAGCTGCTTGACAGTGTCTTCCTTGGCAAGCTACAAAGCAAAATTCCAGTGAAAGTGTCAACCAGCAGACACTATTTGCATGGCTGCAGAATACAGACACAGCGCTAGAAGATGCCCAAGTCTTTGGGATTTACAGCAAAGGAATTAACAAAAAAACGGGTCCTGGGATTTAAAAATGTCACTTCTGAGCCTCAATTTTTCTAAATAGTACCTCAGTCTTTCATTTTCTATTACATGTATATACAACTATTACACCTAAAAAAAATGAACAAGCAAATAAAAAGAGTGCTTCTGAGCAGCAAAGAGAAATGTGCTTTATAGCATTATTGTGTTTGCACTCAGGGGAAATGCAGAGATGCTACAGTGATTGCAGTGCTGGATGGAAAAGAGCATTTATTCTGAAATTATGAGAGTCACCTGTCCTTGAACCTCTCTTTCCAGGAAATCAATATTGTACCTGGCATTACGGATACCACTAGATTTTTAGTTAGCTTTGACATCTAGTTATTTTCAGCTCGTAATGAAGTCCTTCATTCACTAGTTCCAGTTTTTCCTGGGTTTTTGTACAAAACCTTTTTTTTTTCAGGTTTTCTCATAATGAAAATTGTTTGCTGATTCACCAGGTAGCTTTCTGACAGCTCTTGTGAAAGAACAAAAGGTGGCTTATCTCCTCCGTATTGACAATATCACTTCGACTTCAACATGTTTCCAAACTGCTGTGCTTTGTTTTCTGTACACTTTTAATTACAGCTCTTGCTCCTTTGGAAGAGTTGGGTTTGATTCCCTCCCTCCCAGGGCTGTCCTGTTTCCCGTAAAACTTTTATTCTTCTCTTCTCTTCTCTTCTCTTCTCTTCTCTTCTCTTCTCTTCTCTTCTCTTCTCTTCTCTTCTCTTCTCTTCTCTTCTCTTCTCTTCTCTTCTCCCCTTGCTATCTCGGTATTGACAGGATCTTCATTACTATCTGATTCTGTCACCTCTCATTCTTTAATGATGCTATCTATCTCTCTGTCTCAGAAAAGTGTTTTGAGGATCAGGGCTATATCTATGCAGGCATTCTGGAGCAGGGTCAGTGCCACCCTCAGATCCCCAGTCACTGTGCCCCCACCGTGGCGCAGGTAGGTCCATCATAGCCTTACTCCACGTGTGTCAGGTGCCTCTAGAGCTGCACCAAAGGCAAAGAGAAGTTTCGATTACCTTAATTTAGCAATTAGTGTAGTAGTGAGGGCCAGGAACATCCCAAGGTTCTTTAACAGCTCTAGCTGTTAGTAAGTGATATGCCTTAACTGCCGGGAGAGCAAGGACAGGCTGGAGGGTGGGGGCTTTGTCTCCCCTCATCCCCTTCCTTTTAGAAGCATTTTCTCGCTGTGCTTCCTCAGAGACAAACTTAATATGTGCTTACTAAACATACAGCTACCACAGGATGATGTTTCCTAGGCAACATTCCTATGGAAAAGCAGACTACTGACCATTCTCACCTTGCTTTTGTGAAGTCAAGAAATAATTTTATTTATTATTCTTCAAAAATGTGGTGGCCACTTTGCAGGTGAAAAAGAAGACAAAGTAGCCACTGGTATTTAAGAAAAGCCACAAGCTGGCCTTTACACACCGCTCTTCAGACAGCACAGCTGACAAAGTGCTCAGTAGGCTCATAATCATTCCTATGAAAATTAGCATCACCTATTAGATCTAGGTGTTCCACAACTGAATAAACCATAACTAGTTTTCTTATTTAAACTAGCTATAAAATCCACGTCAGCAGCCCTAGATGGAGGTGACGATAGACTCCAAGTTCTGTTGCAGGGGGCTTGTGCTGATCACTGAGGTCAAAGTAACACACTTCGAATGTGCACAGCACTGCACAAATGCTAAGCGCGGTTACTGAAGTGCTCCCCTTTTCACCACATCCATCTCTAGGGCACCGTGAAATTTATATTTGTGTAAGCTAACTCAACCCTGCCTCCCTGATAAGCATGGCTTTAAACTTAATTTTTCTTTTCTTTTTCGAGGAGGAGGAAGGAAGGAAGGAAAGCGCGAAGGCAGCATCGCACACTGATGTAATCAAGCATGGGAGAGAAAAACAAAACCTCTCCAGCAACAGGTGGCACCTAAACGAATGGTGAACAAGGCAGTTAGTCGATACGCTGGTCCTATGCTTCCTGGGCTGTCTTTCTTTCCTCAGAGTCTTAACTTGATGGACCGCTGCTTGCCCATTTTTTCTTAAGAGACAGCACTAAAGCCTGTCAGAGGAACTTGCCGTGTCTATTCTTAGCCTCCAGATCTATTGTGGGAGAAGAGAGGTGGGGTTCTTCTGCTAGCAGAGACAAAAAAGATCCAGCTGCCTGCAGGCTGATAAAAGCAAAGCTGCAATTTCCATTTATTTTTCAGTTTCATATATGTGGTGTTGGGCTGCTTCAGCTCCCTGTCACTGCAAGATTTGGCTTATATTAGCAAAGCTCATGTTGCGGGGAGCAGCAGTAGGTAACAGGAGAGCCACTGCCACTTTCTTTTTAGAAAAAATCACTCCTAAGCAAGAAATAACCCTCTCCTCACAATCACAGCAATTGTACGCCAGAAGCATACAAAAGAATAAAATAGGTGGCGTGTTTCAGGTGGTTCAGACATAGACATGACACTAAACTGAGATTGTTATTTTATACTGGGGACATGGGGATTCCTTCTTTTCTACTTTATCCTGAACAAGCCATGGGAGAACGTGAGCTGCAGCGGGCAAGGTGCTGGCCATCAGAGATCCCCACGGGATTTTCTGCTCCGGCTCTCCCAGCCTAGCAGCATTTACCATCACTGTAAAATTATGCGACTGGCTCTAGAGCAGAGTAGATCCATGCAACCCAGAAGCACTGACGGCACAATTCTGAGTACTTGCATGAGGGAACTTGTGGTCCTCACACACGGAATATGAGATGATATAGTTGTCTTTATGGGTCTTGCCTATGACCCTTTGCATTCAACAATCAGGAGGAAAAGCTCCCTCCCCTCCCCGGAGGGCTGATGCAGGTCACACATGAATGAAGGCAGCTATTTCACACTTGGCTTGCAGAGGGCACAGTGCACATGTCTGGGGAGCGGGAAGAGGAGGGAACAGGGGGAGGAGGAGGAAGGAAAACAGTGCAATGGGACCTGAATCTGTCCTGGAATAATTTGCAGCGCTGGCTGGGTCTAAATGCAATTCACTGAGGAGACTTCGTTTGGGTTTTTTGTTGTTTGTTTGCTTTTATCTTTATAACTTGTCAAAGAAAGATTGGGGCTTTTATTACTTTTTGAGGTTTTTGGAGTTCTTAAGTCGTCTTTTGTCCACTCTGTTTGGCTGAGTGTAGTTTGAGACTGCCTAGTTTATCTCCCAGTCCTAGGAAATCCCACAGGCTGCCCTCCCAGTACCTTTTAAAGTTTTGAGGTCACTCGTTAGATACACTGGAAAGGAACAAACTTGATTCATTTAGCAATGACCACCCAAGGCATACCTGGCAGATCAAATCCAGTGTAGATTTTGAAGAGATACACCTACTTCAGCTCATATATGTTATCACTGATTCTGCTGTACAGATCTTTAGGCCAGTAAAAGCCTAAAATTTATCCCAAGATCATCTCAGATAGCAGGGAAGCGATGAGGATAATTATTCATGTCTCTCGGTAAACATGATTACAAGCCATGACACTTGCTTCCATGAAATCAGAGAGATGCAAAGCAGGCTGAGTGAGTGAAAACTGCCTGTTAGAGGTATTATATTTAGATACATTTGCAGCTCAGGTTCTTAAAACTTTCCAGAAAGAAACGGAAACAATGTTCAAGTCTTGCTGAGGGAACAAGTTTTGAACCAATAATCTAAAAAGATTTCCCACAATCACATTTTTTTGAGAAAAAATTATATTTGGAGAGGTGGAAGAACATTCTTAAAAAGTGAGCAAAGGCAGCGAACGGATGCAGATGCATAATTTTGTTCCTTTTATGCTTTGGGCTCAAAGGCAGGTTTAATACGAGCGTACTCAATCTTTGAGAAAGGTCCCTTGGGATACAGAGCTCCTGAATGCAGCTTTTTAAACAGGTTATGGTCACTGTCTTGAGAACTGGTCACAGAATGGTTTCTCTCACACTTTGCACAGGAAAAATAGCTTGGGGGTGGTAAAGGTATTGGCACATATTTGGCATGGGTGGCTCTAGGAAGGCTGATGGGTTTCTTCTTCTCAGGACCCATCTTACACTCCTTGCAGAGGCTGGTATCCTTGCTTATACCAGGCACACCCTGACTGGGACGTATATCTGTCCCTGCAATGCCATACTTACAGCTTAATGTATTAAAGCCGGCGCACATTAATTTTAATTCTTGTGACTATGTCAAGCTGTAAATTGAGGTGGTTCATGAATCATTCAGCTGGGGAGGCAGCTTCCAGGAGAGAGGCAAGGCAGATGGTTGTGACAGCTAAACCTCCCCAGCCATCCCGGGTTTAACTTACACCTCTGGGGCAGTATTCTTATTTACTCTGCCTACTGCAGTCCTGCAAAGATGAAATATTACTGCTCTCCTGCAGCTTGTTCAGCTTTCCTCCTCCCAGGAGCTACTCAGAGCTGTCAGCTCACCCATATTTGTCCCTAACCAGCTCTGGATGAAACGAGAAAAGACAGATGAACAGCTTCAGCTGTAGCTTGCTGGTAAGAAAGCCCTGTTTGGACTGCAAGGGAGGAGAGCTTGGCTCAGCACCTCAGGCAATAATTCAGAGGGACAGGGACAAGCAAGGGCAGGGCACAAGGAGCTGAGTTTTCCCTGGGAAGCCTGGGCAGAGTGGTATCAGCAAGAGGTTATTCCAGAAGCTGGGGAGGAAGGTGTTGTGTCTCCCTTTCTCAGTCAAGGAGCAGTGTACAGAAGAACTAGAACGCTTCTGGAGGCAGGAGAAAATGTGGGACAAAGATGTGATGTTGCCTCATCATTATATTGTGTGGCTCACAAGCTAGCTCCTTGCCTCTGCAAAGGCGCAGTCCTGATCTGCCTTGTAAAGATTTTATCTTTAGGAAATCTCCTTTGAGAAGTCACACCCCCTCATTTCTCTGTCTCCCAAATACAAGGCTCGCTGTCTTCCTCTGCGTCTGCGAGAAGGAGGGCGGTTTCTCCCCAGGCTGTGATGCACAATGCATGACAATTCAGGCAGGGCTCTTGGGGAGCCCTCCTACTCCCCGGGCAACTCAGCCCTTGCCTTCCTCCTCATCCCTGAGAGGTAAAGCACAGACACCCACACAGCTACAGCTCTGGGAAATGCTTTCGCCGTGGGGGATCCGAGAGCTCATCGGTGGTACCAGGGTCCATCTCTCTGGTAGTCATTTGAAGCTCAGTAGCCCAGGGGTGTCCTTGGACTCTCCTTGGTCTCCTAAGGTTCAAGAAAAGTGTGAGGCATAGGTACGTACCCAAGGAGTGCCCCAAACCGAGTGCCTGACAGGCACTGAATCAGCCCTGCAGTATAACAGGAGTCTTTAAAATCAGTTAACTGAAAAGCTGAGGGAAGCCTCAGAATTTACTTAATTTGCATTGTATCAGTTTTGTAAATACCTCAGAAGGGATATAGCCAGAAATGTTGTTTCCACCATTAGATAGCACTACGTTTGCATAGTAATGAGCAAAAAGTGAAGAAAAGGAAAAAACGATGTTCTACAGTTGTGTTATGTCTCCTGCAGTTCAACCAAACAACTCCTTGTTTTGAGCTCATGAACATTTACTGTGCGTATATTTTATAGGCTTTGGGTAAGACTTCTCAGTCAAAGGATTTTTTTCAGCACATATGGGCTTCCAAATATAGTGAAACCAATTTGCTTTGAAAAGCAATCTATCTGCTAAAGGGCAGTTTTATTTTCCTTTAGGTAATGCACATCTTTTATGCACAGCAGGATCCTGAAATACAAAGCCCACCAATTGGGGGCAGGGAGAGACAGCATACTAAACCTAGTTAAAAACTTGGTGACATATTTTAAAATCTCAGAGGATCCTGACCTCAAACCTTTTATACCAGCTATTCCTAACTATTGAAGCTCCTGCCAGCACTTAAGCAAGAATGAGCAATCACTATTTTACTAGCTGTGTGTCTATTAAACAAAAAAATATTGTTTATACATTTGAAGGATCATTTGTAGACATTGAGAACACATTTGACAGTGATTAAAGAAAAGTAGGTCTGCCAAGAGTTCTGCTTAGTAAAACAATGAGACCTCTTCCACCACACCTTGTGCACTGCCCCATTCATCCCTGCCTGCCCCACACTTCAAGCTCTGCTCTCATGAAGAGCTGAAGCTTGGTTTTTTTCTCTTGCTGCCATACCTCTGGGACCTAAAGCCAAAACCTGGAGTTTAGAGACATCTGGGGTCTAGGTGCCATGTCCGGCCAGCTGAGGACACCAGGAGCCAAAAACCTACGGTCTGAGAGGGAAGTTGCCAAGAGTTTGCCAGTAGGAAACACTAGCAGTGAGATCTTGCTGGCAGGATGTGATACCTAAAGCTAAGTGTGGTATGTTAAGTGTCAAGATGTAAATAACATGCCCAGACCCTGATTGTAAGCAGTGGGGAGTCAGGTTCCAGTTCAGCTCCCCAGCATCACCTCCTGGTGCCATCTGAGACACCAAAGGGTAGCCAAGACATCCACACAGGGCTGGCTGATGTGGTGTGGGGCTTGGGGAAGATCTCAGCCTCCTGGAGGGAGGCAGGACGTAACACCAGAACAATGCTGCATTTGAGCAACTGAACCTTGTCCCTACTCAGTCCAGTCAGCAGGGTCAAGGGCGTTCGCCTACAACAGATGCTGACATGTGGCCTGGTCAATAGTTCTCCTGGCTCAATTAACTGTATTGACAGTATGGTCCACTGACCACAACGGGAGCATGGCTGCCAGGTTCTTATGTAGACAGCTACATTTTGATGTGTTAAATCGGAGCTGAATCTCACTCTAAACATAGTAATGCATCCAAATCCCTTCTTACCTCTGAAGTGTACATGCTCCATCCATATGGGAACAGAGCGGATGTCCTCTACAGACGGTAGGTATACAGCTGAATGAGGTTCGGTCTCCTTAAACAGCTGGTGAGGCTGGTAAAAGTACTGCTCTTCTCCAAAGAGGTTGCCATGCCCAGCCAAGCACAGAAAGGTCATGGGACACAAAGGTCCTTACAGGAGATGAATGTGATGAGCACTCCCATGGGAAAAAGGATCTGGTTCCTGATCCTGGACTGTGGGGCTTGGGGTTTTTCTGAGTTTGTTTGTTTGCTTGTTTTGCAGAGGAGGGGGGAAGTTAGTTGTGAATTGCAAAAATGCATCATCAGTCCCTGTAACTGGAAGCAATGTCTGACTCTTTTTCTCCCCAGGTGACTGTCTGAGTAAATCACAGGGCTAGAGAGCTCAGTTCCTACTCACCTGCTCTTGCTCTCTGTCATTAGTATCCCTAGCTTCATTATGCTGCAGCAGAAAAAGAAGGAAGTGAGGAGGAAAAACTGCGAGTGTTCTTTACTGCATAAGCATCCCTGTTTGAAGACACTACCAGGATAGAGAAGGCGTGTATTTGCTGGTGAAGGGATTCCCCAACCAAGAAGCATGAGCAGTGCCCTAGTCCCTAGGAGGACACATTACCCATTGTTATAAATATAGCACAACATGCAAACAGGGTCCACGCAGTAATATTACACCAAAATAATACCCTGTGGGGATATTCAAATATTTAAATTACTGTATTCTGAGAACCTCTCTGTAGGATCCGGGAAAGCTTCTTCTCCAAACAGTGCATCATTCCAGGCCCCAAAGATAGCTTTTGTAGCTGCATCAAGTGCTGACAAAATGGCACCCACCCCCTCCGCAGGGGGCTTGTGCCACCTCCAGCTGGGACAGGTCCACCTGAATTGCTTCCAGGACATTAAAAAGCTGTTAAATTTCAGCAACAGCTCTTGTCTTCCACAGCATTTTGACCTGTCCTCATTGTGAGAGAAAAGGTATTTTATTACTATTCAATAGCTGCCACAATAAATCAAACTCCATATATTAACAAGAGCCTCAGAGTCAGTTAAATATCAATGGATTAATAAAATATGATGGATAATGATTTCTAGCTAACATAGGCATTTTTAATTTTATTGCATGTTTTAATAAACAGTCCTCAAATTAATCTGTGAGGACGGTGTGTATTCTGAATGCATGCTTTCTGTCTTCCGTCCCCTGCCCTGCTTCAAAAAGCATTATCTGCTGCTGTCGTGTGGTGGTGAGCTCCTCTGCATATGGAAGCAAGTGCTCTCTGGTTATCACAGACTGACATTCAGCAGCTCAGCTGATGTGTAGATAATGTCAGCCTGGAAAGGTGGCAGGCAGCATCTTGTCCAGCCTTCCCTGTGGTAAGGAAAGATAAGCATCTCCTGCTGTCAAAAACCTTCTTCTTCCTTCTGTATGCAAAACTTACATCCCATTTGTGGCAGCTGAGAATGAGAGATATGCCCTTGGTTTAACATGCTTTGCAGTTAATCCTCTCCAAAGTGTATTCTAAAGCCAACTGCAGTAACTCAGTATATTAAGGGATTTGGTCAGTGACCATATTTTAATGGCCATCAGATTGATGGTGCCCCTCTTTATATTATAATTATCTTGTGAAACTTATGTATGCATTGCATGTAGAAGCAAAAAGGAAGGAGGGAATTTAATAAATCCCAGGGCCTGAGAGAAATGCAACCCTGGCCAGGAATGAAATGTGCACCATTTCATTAATTTTTGTATCATTACCTATCTCAACTTGCAGAAACAAGCTGCTTATAATTGTAATGAAGAGACTGACGTATGATGGTTAATATTTTAAGCACTTTACTTTAAATAGCACATGATGATATAAGCTGGAACTATTGTACTTGCTCTAGACAGTGGCCTGACACAATGTGATGATGGGGGGTGTTGCAAATCTAGCAAAAAAAAACCCAAACCACCCAGGCATAGATACTATAAGATAAACCATTTTGATACTACAAGGAAACATTTTTAATCCTGGTTTCCTGAGGTTTGTGTGATTGCACTGCGTGTGCCTGTGTCTGTATTTGTCTGAAATCTGTGGAATCAGTAGCCAATTTCAACCGACTTTGATGGAGGTTCCAAGGGTATCCTACTCTTGCCAGCTCTGTGAACATTGGGTGTCAGAGTAGAGTTAAGAGAGACCCATTTAATACCCTGATGAGGGAAGAGGGGGAGATAAAAAAGGAAGGGAAAACCAAAAAGGGAAAGGAGAAAGAGAAAAGTTCTCGTCTTACTAGACATCAGCACACTTGCTGCCGGACGCAGACCTCGCCACTTGCCTTGCCCCAACACCCGGCACCACGCAACCCAGCCTGCGCACGGCGGCTAAAAAGCAGCAGCTGGACAAACCCTGCCACGCACAGTTATACTCAACAGCATGAACACACCTGCACTTACCTCTCTGGGGTTCCCCGTGCTCCACTCTGGTGCCTCCACCACTCTGGTGCCTCTCCGCGGGCCTCCATGGGCTGGGGGAGAAACAAATCCATGGAAAATCAGGGATCTGGAAGAAAACGCATCCGACTTCCCCATCTAAGAGCTTTCAGCCACTACAGTAGCTTGACACGGGTCTCTCCTGAGTATTTGAGTGCAATTGGGCTACAACCAACAGGACTCTGAGAAGCCCTCACTCCTACCCCATGGCTAGAAATCCCTTGGAGAGGACGAAGGGACAGATCCGAATCTCCCACAGCCTGGTGGAGAGCTTTAACTGCTGAGTTATTGCACAGCAGCACAAGCATCTGCCCGCTTCTCTGAAAGAAAAGCTGCACAGCTCTAGAGCATGTTTTGCATCCCTCTTGGAGGCATTTGACAGCAAAAGAAAACCACAAGTTTTAATATCCACAGTCATCCATGTTCTGTATAGACTACCTTTGGTAGCTCTGCTCTTGACATTTTAGGTCCCACGGATCCTTTCTGTCGTACCTTGCCCCTCCTGTGCACTGCGTAAAGGACCCAGGCACCACACTCGGATGACATGGATTCCTCCAGCAAGTAGTGCCTGGCACTCCTGCCCCGTGCTAACACAGTCCTGTTCGCGAGGTAGCGATCCTGCAGTTGAAGAACAGCCTTCCCAAGCCCGCGGGCAGGCTGAGGTGGGAAGGCACTTCTGGAGGTGGTCGAGTTCAACCCCCAGCAATCCAAATGTGTCTCACCAGGGCTGAGTCATCTCCCTCGGCCTCCTGGTGACACTCCGCCTAATGCAGCCCAGGGTGCGGTTGTCCTCCTTTGCCGGTAGGGCACATCGCTGGCTCATGTCCAACCCGGTGTCCACCAGGACCCCCTCATCCTTCTCCACAAAGCTGCTTCCGAGCCAGCCGGCCCCCGGCACGTACCGGTGGGTGAGGTTGTTCTTCCCCAGGTGCAGGCCTTGGCACTTCCCCTGGCTGACCTTCACAAGGTTCCTGTCAGCCCCTTTCTCCAGCCCGTGGAGGACCCTCTGGATGGCAGCACGACCCTCCGGTGCATCAGCCACTCCTCCCAGTTTTGCACTAGCTGCCAAGTCTGACACTCTCCCACAGCCACACGCTGCTGCGGGACGACGCTGTGCCTCAGGGTGAGCTATCTGCATTGCTCCAGCAGTGCCAGCCAAGGCTGGGCCTGCTGCTTGGGGTGGTGTAGGCAGCAGGAGGCCAGGCCAGGAGCCTAGTCTCTACACAACTCTACCAGTAACTTTACAGTTCTAGACAATTTAGAAACGAACACCCAAGGTCTGAACTGCCTCAGGTGTGCAAGCATGGAGACCGTGCCCAGAGCCTTTTTTATGTAGCTCACCTTAAACTGTTAATATCTGCTTTGCAACTACTTGTCTGAAACTGTATTTCAGCTGAACTAACGGCTGTGCAGGACCTAACCGGTATTTTGTTGTGAGACATGCTAGATACAGCAGAAACCACATTTCTACCACCAACACAAATGCTTGCCTCCCCCATCCTTATGTTTGCTCAGGCCCAACAATAAGTCATCTGTCTTACATTGCTTTTTCTACTGGTAGCCACCAAAAATCAGTATGAAAAAAGAAAAAAGTGGGAAAACCTCAGAATCTGAGAATTTTAGGGAAGTGCTACTAGAAATATGGGTGTATTTTTAAGGCAGCTACATTTGGCTAGGTTCATGCAACCAAAAAGGAAGGTAAATTAAAAGTTAGTTATTTTGTTGGCATTGTGACTGTCTGTTTTACCTTCCCACAAGCAATAACAGGTTCTAAAACCTTTTTTGCCTGAACACATAGGATTTCAAACGTACTTTTACTGCAGGCGGAATAAACAGAAATAATGGCAGCTAAACAACATTGCAGATGCGTCTGGGTGAAAGGCAGGGAGGATGCCGAACCTCTAATCACACCTCTGTCAGCCTGGCGGCTCACCGGCTGGGGCGGCAGGACGGTACTCTCTAGGTGTAATGGAGATCTATAAATAGCCACATCATTATATAACCCAGCGGCAGTCTCATTCCCTTTCTAAATATAGGCTGTGCAGCAAAGGACAGTCTGGTGATGTGTTGCTACTGATACCGATTAAGAGCATGACTCACACTGCCCGGCTAATAAGAATGAAATGTGTGCCTTGGAGGTACCGCACTGGATAGGGTGTATTTATAGGAGAAAAAAAAAAAAAAAAACATATTAGATTTGGTTTTGTAACCAGTGGAGGAGAAACTAAAATCTAAGCGATTTCATAATGCAGGGCAATATTACATTATGTTTCTCTAGTCATAATGACTTCAAAGAAATGTGAAGCTGTCATTAATGAAATGTTTAATGTCTTGTGTTCTGTTCATAAAAATTTGTTTATTGCCTTTGAGTAATTACAGCAAACTCATTTGCGGGGTTATAATAATCTCCCATTTCCTAGGTTAACCTGGCTAGCATGCATGGGATGGGAGCTCAAAGGCGGGTCGCATTCACTCAGGACACACGTGCAGCGCTCCCACTATCAACCAGCGTCGCACGTGCAGAAGTGAGGGACAGTTTTCTGTAATGTATAAACACTCTTTATGTAAAGAGCTTTGAGATCAATGCAGCAAATTGCATCTAACGCACACTTTGCCCTTCAAACTTTAATTATCATAAATAGTGAGGTATGTATACACTTGTTCAGTCATACTGCCTGGGTGCTCCCTCACATCCAGTCTGTGCAATCAATATTGCCATTTCACACACAAGGATTTTACATCCACCTTTGTGTACTTCCAGTTAGGGTGCTGTCTCTGGGAAGCCCTTTTTGATGTCTCTAGTTCATTACTTGAGGAAGGTGAATGTCTCTCACTAATTTAACTTTGATGGAAAGTGCTGCAGTGGAGTCCCCTTGTAGCTCAGGAGGTTGGTCTTTGCTTAGGAGTGAAAGACAGCCTTCTGCAGTGAAGTGCAGCATAATTTTTTACCACCGTCTCCACCAGTTGGTCCAGACTTTCATGTCTTTCTTTAGAAACAGTTTGGTTGCCTTCCAGGGGCCTCCTTGTGCAGTAAAGCAGCTCTCACCAGGAGTAAAGGTCCTGAATTGATGTAACAGCTGTTACTAGAAAGAAATTGCTTGCGGAATTGAAGTAACCCGCTCCACCCTTTGCCTTAGCTAGGGACGTAGCGCGGGGAGCTGACCTCAGGTCTCCCATTTCTGCGGGACAGCCCCTGTTGCTGCAGCGAGGGCTCTCATGCTTCCCTTGCGCAGCCGCTGCTCCTGGCAGCGGCAGCAAGAGCGACTGCGGGCGCGTGCCCTGCTGCGGGCGGGCGGGCGGGAGCAGCGCCCCGAAGCCGCCCTGCCCTCCCGCCCAGCACCGGTGCGGCTCGGGGGCATCCCTTTGCCCTCCCCCTTTCTCAGTGTCTGGGGCTGGAGAATAATGTCTGAAGACGTCTGGCTAATGTTATTTACCAGTATCACTGTCTTCCTTTTGTCTGGCTCAGTATAATCCAGAAGCAAAACTACACCAACCCCAGCCACAGCAGGCACCCAGGTGCTTCAGCCACTGCATGAAGCAACCCCAAGGATGCTGCATGGGTCCCCCAGGAGATGTCCGTTGGAGCAGCTGGGAAATTAGAGATGCCTGTGTACCTGAATGCAGCTGGCAAAGATCCTGGTGTGAAATACGGGTTCAGGCACCCCAGCACCCCCTGGCCACCAGCCCCACGGCTTCTCCACCTCCCTGTCCAGTGAGCAGCCGTAAGGCCTGGCCCTTCCCTGCACCTGCGGGGAGAGACACGGAGGTCCTGGCTTTGCTCAGCCTCTCGTGTGAACATTGCTGTGAGGTGCTCTGTGCGTGAAAGCTCATCTCCTCTGAATTAATCTGTGTGGTACTTCACAGCATCATTTGTTTTCATCTTGTGAGTTAAGAGGTGGAAGGACAGACCCCTTGGTACCTGATGTCAGGAAAGACATCAGGTCTGGCTAATACAACCGGTTTGGGATACCCCTGCACCCTGACAAGGATGTACTCCAGCCCGGACCCTTCTCGGTGTCCCTGGGCACGCAAGGTAGTGCTTGCTGACCGCTGGAACAGATGTGGCTGTTGAGTGAGGCTGAGGTTTCACAGCTGTGAGGCCACAGAAGCATCAAATGACGTGAGCTGAAACTTGAGCCTTGACTTCCTTCTCTGGTATATTTTATCCACTGCCCCTTCAGACTCCAGCCCTACGGTTCAACAGTAAATCGACCATTTCCTCACAGCACCGCATGGTATTTTGATGAGGAAAATCTTATTAGGTTAGCAAGCACCAGAGAAGAGGGAGTGTTATGATCTGTTTTGCACAACTTCTCTGACTTTTCCCAGTCTCTCGTTTCAAGCAGGTAGGTGTTCAATTTGCACCTCCAGCACCCACAGTGTCAGTAACTCCTAATTTAAACGATTTAGCTGAGTTTCCCACCAAAACAACATTTTTTCTTCTTTTCCGTCAGGGTGTAGAGCTCTGTTCCAGCTGCTTCCCTTTGACAGATTTACGGTAATAAAAAATAAAATAAAAAACCCCTTACTTTTGCTTTCAAACACAAATCTTTTGTGACAGATTAGACATGGAGGGATAACCTACCCAGCCGGAGGAGTCAGGTATTTATCTGCAGGAGTGCATAGCAATATTCAGCAGAGACATGGTACCAGCAGCTTGATCTTGGTCATGTGAATAACCTTAAAACCCTTAAAACCCAGGGAAATGCTAAAGAGATGCTCAAAGGGAACTTGCACAGAAGTGACAAGCCCTATCCATCAGGAAGGTTTCCGCACCGAAAGCCTCACCTCTGCTATGCAGGTCTTGCTGTCCCCATCACTTCCAAGCGCCCGCACTCAGCTGAGGCTGTGCAACACGGTACCAGCAGCCAGCCCACGGCTGCCCCATGGCCTGCGGGATGACTCAGATCACCAAAATACAACTCTTGGGGGTTTCCAAGCCCAAAAACTATCACGAAACCAAAAGCTACTGTATGGCAAGGAAGAGCCAGACCCAAAGAGGAAACCTACCACTCCGATGAAAAGTCACGTACGTAAAGATTTGCAGTGTTCCTAGGTATTCCTATTTCTATCAGGCTTGAATGAGCCTGAAGAGATGCTAACCCTGATGGATATCGACGTAGAAGATGGCTTCCCACCAGACCCCGCTGTAAGTATTGATCTGTAAGGCATTTTTAGAGCAAACATAAAACGTATGGACACTTTTGGGTTTATGGTAAAGTACAGTGGCACACTGCTGTTTGCATTTAAAGTAGGAGGAGGCAGAGGAGCACATTTTAGATGCTCCGTTGGATCATGAACTTTCCAGGGAAACCAGACTGCTTCTTCAGGAGAGTGCAGTTCCTGTGGGAAGGCTCTGGGACAGGCATTCCCTGATGCACCAGGCACATGGAACCCCGCGCAGCAAGGAAACCCAGAGTAATTAGGTCTGAAGGCACATGCAAAAGGTAGCCTGCCGGCAGCACGATAATTAAGTCAACGTGCAAGCACCAGGAGAGCAGGGATGCTATTCTCTGCTCTGCTCTCTACCAGAAAGCGCTTGTAGGTTCTCCGTCACTGGACGTGTGGTGAGGCCACCCCACTGCCCCGTGCAGACTGCCTCACAGGCAGGATTCAAAACTCGCCCGGCTCTGGCATCTCCCCAGTGGCTAGCTCCCGGCAGCTGGGCACCCAGCCTGCTGCGGCTGCAGGCAGCACCCTGCCCAGGCTGTTCACTTGATCCTCCTCAAGGCTCTCAGGCTCCCCTCACCCTGTCTGTAAGCCCCCCACCCACACCTTTTTGGTGAAGCTGCTGTGACTAATTTACAGTCTCTTCCCTGATTAATTATTTTGGAACGAGTAACAAATCATTAAAACCCAGGCCTTTTATTGATAATTTGCAAATGGGAGCAATGGTTCGATACTTGGAATTGAACATTCGTTACAGCCTCTTCCCCACGACTATACAAAATATGGCATTTGTTGCTTGGATCATGTAGGTTAAAACTGCATCTAGGAAGAAAATATGCTTCCCTGTGGCATGCTGCAAAGGCATCTTGTCTTTTACAAAACAGCTGCAGGAGGAAAGGAAAAGAAGCAATATGTTGCCTAAAACTAATATGCTCCTGCTCCTGTGGAGAACAGAAAGGTCTTCCTTTATTAGCTGCAAGAAAAAAGGTTAAGGTGCAGGACAGCATGGTGATTCAAACCTTACAAGCATGGACTGGAATTTGTTGAATCTTCCAAGCTAATACACAAACAGCCAGGCCAAAGTAAAAGGATCTACAAAGCTGAAAAACATTTCTGCTTAATAAAAGCTAACTTACTAAAGCTGGGAACTGAATATCCATCCTGCCCATCCCTCCGTCCTGCTGAAAGAACCGTAGAGGCCCTGCCTGTGTCCCCGTATGCCTCCGAGACCTCTCCAGGTGTGAAAGCCTCTCCCACCCCTTCCACTGCTTTTGGCAAGACGCGCCATGAGCCTGCCTGACTCAGAGAAGCCCAGAGCGTGGAGGGATTTAATACGATGAGCTCACAGACAAAACAATCAGGCTACCCTTTCCTGCGGCACAAATCCCTGACAGAGTATCCGATTGAGCAATGGAAGTGTGGAAGGAAAGCAGTCAGGAGAAACAAACAGCAGAACTGGTTGTGAAGATGTCTGAAAGGCTCCGGAAGATCGCAGGCAACGTGACACTTCCAAAACATGTTACCTGTCTAACGTAAGCAGGTCACAGAGTTTCCATAAGCTCTCTGTCCTGCACGGTCCCTCATGCTGCGGCGACGGCAGCATTCCACTCGGGGCCATTGCACCGCCCTGCATCTTTCTGCTGATGCCTCTCACCACTTACCGCCTGCAGCGGGACAGGCTGCACTGCTGCTCGCTCTTAATTCCCCTCAATTTGCACTTTTATGCGTTTCCGCTTTCTGCCTTGCTTCTTCTTTGGACGTTTTAACACTTCAAACCAGCTACCCTTCACCCAGCATGTCCCCCTGTAACCCACTAGTGAAGGAAAATCCCCTCCACAGTAGGGTGGCAAATGGTGCTAAACGTGAGTGAAACTAAGCGATGCCATGCAATGCAAAGCAATAGCTTTGAGCGTTACATTTTCTTTCTGTGCTTAGAAATGGAATTTCTCTTTTTTGACAAAGAAAAGCCAACACCCTCCACACCCTGCATAGCTGAAATTAATGTAGCAGAAAACGTGTGCTAAAACGCTCTAACCAGGCAAGCAACCTTAGAAAGGCAAAACTTGAATATATTACCCTCTATGAGCAAAATGCCATCACAGTTCATTCGAATGTTGGAATTATTTAAAACCTGATGTATATTAATCCAAAAGTAACTCTAAATAGATGGCTCAGCAGCTATATTCTGTGTTGACCCCCCTGCTAAATCTAAAATAGGCTTTATTTTATTATAGTAATAACAACAAAACCAGAAGCTTTAGCCTACATTTGGTGTTTGAACGTACTAATGCCATAAAAATAATACACTGTAAGATGGTCCTATGCTGTGCAGGCTATGCCTTGAAGAGACAAGAAAAAGGAATAGTTAGGCAAAGAATGATCACCTTTATTATATAGCTGAGGAACAGAGGCAGTGAGTGGCTAGCTGTCTTGCTCATAATACCATAGGAAGGCTATAGCTGAGCCTAACCAGACCTAACAGGGTCTGGTTGTCCCAGACAATATGCTCTCACTACACTGCCATCTTTCTTCACTGATGTAAATGGCTTATTTTAAAAGTAGATTTTCATTGGCATCCATGTGGTTAACAGACACCCAAGTTCTCATGGCCGACTCATACATTAAAGCTGAATAATCCTTCTTCCTCTGCCACAGATGACTGTTGTGGACAGCCGCAGTTATAGGCACTCTAGCACTACAGTATAAGAAATACATTAATTTTAGTAAAAAAAAACCCCCAAAACCACTAAGGCGTCAGGACCTGAACAGAACATTAAGAAAAGATCTTATCATTAACTCTATGTGTTCTTATACTGTCAGGTGACAGGTATGTGATTCTGTAAAATACTGCTATAAAAATCACGAGATTAAAAGCATCAGTAATCTCCCTGATACACAACAGAAATATAATAACCCGGGGGAAAACTGTTCAAAATGCATCTGAGTCCAGGTGACTACAGTCAGAATTGCACACTGTGTAAAGAAGTTGTTGTATGTTGCATCAGTATTTTGGTGTTTTCCCTTTGCTGAGGAACTTTCTTTCATTAATGTGGACAGAGCTCTCACTGCATGCTCAATTTAATCGAGCAAAATCCCTATGATAACAGACTGTAGCAGGATAAATCTTCCTTTGTGCCAGCTGCTTTGTTTACATAGCCCTGTGCTAACATTTCTAGCACTTATGTATTTTATCGGAATATTTAATTGGAAATGTAACATTGGGTACAGGGACTACAAAAAAAGTAATGGTGCATTAATTATAATTTTTTTTTCCTAAAAGTTGCATCCAGGCTTCTAAATGATAATCTAACTAAATTGAGAGGCAGACAAGAAAATGTGAACCACTGGAGTCTTATGAGCAGCTGTTAAGGAAAGGAGTGATGGCTGGGCACTAAGAATAAAGCACTGGAAGAGCAGACCTGATGCTCCAGGTGGTCTGCGTTCCTCTAAACCACTATAAAGGGGAAAGCAACCTCATCTCTGCAGCTCCCTGTGAACTGACCCAGAAATACACACACAGACCTGATTTTGTGTTGCGGACAGTTTTTCCACCCGGAAAATGGCTCTCCCTGAGATTTCCTACTCTCTAAAGCCTATCCATACAGGCTCCACTAATAACTGTTGCTCGACTGAGGGCCAAACCATGGCTGACACCAAAGTTAGTGTCAAGACTCTGTCGCTTTTCCTTGGTGCCAGATTTTCCTCTTGTGCTTCTGCTTTTGCCCTCAATGTGCTCATAAGCTGCAGGAGCTGTGTCTGGTGTTGATGCCTCACAGCTGACTGACAGTGGATGTACAGCAGGACGGTAATGGTCCCTCCACTTCCCACAGCATTTCTACCCAACCTTTACTTTCCCACATTAGCTAGCTACTTTCCTTGTGAAATAAAATTAATGGCCCAGGTGCAATCTATTTCACATCTTACCCAGACAGCTGGTTTTGGCAGCACTTAATCTGAGTGTCAGGTGTTCTGCTAACCAGTTTTCAGCTTCTAGTCCTCACCAGGAGGACCTGAGCCACTGTTGTCTTGTTATACATATAAGTTGCTCCCATATACATTGACAGCTAGACATCCCAGTCAGGTAAAAAGGCAGTTCTTCATCTCAGAGAGAATACAGCTATGGATTCAGAAAAAAGGCACAAGTGATAGATGAAAGAAATCTGGAGAGGACAAAGACAAGGCAAGGTGACAGCAGAACTCATCATTTCTTCCATTTTCCAAGCAGCTCCGAGGGCTGGCTGTGACCGCTTTGCAGCACTCATCACACTGCAAGCAGTGACTTCAGGGGCACCACTTGTATTTAAAATATTATTCAGATGAGAAAGGGTGTCATATTCTTGCCCTAACTTTCCCAGCCAATCTACCTTTTGCAGCAGACACTTATGCTTTCATGAAATTGCTTTTCTTTTTCCTCTCTTACTAGTCATAATTGTACATAAATCTTTATCACTGTTAAAGGAGAAGCTGCTGCCCGAGCACTCACACACCATTCGGGGAGCGGCACACACACCACCCGAGACTTTAACTGCTGGGACCAGAGTCCCTTGGCAGCGGGCAGCTCCACGGAGCCGACGGGTGCCCCTTTTCGACCCCTCGCTCACACACTCACTCACTCTCGGGCGCTTTCTCTCCCCTCTGGCTTGACCCTAGGTTTCCCGAAGCAGAGTCTCCGATACGACGTACGCCAGACGAATTTATTGATTGGTACAGCAGTGAAAAACAGCTGGGTGCCTCTGGAGAGGGACCCTGAATGAAGAAATCCCTGGGCAATTATACCCTTACAATCTAAGTTCCCCACCCCTCATGCGACAGTTCGGCCCAATAGTAATATTTGGGTCTGGGGTCTTCCCATTCTTCACTGGGTCCTTTCATTGTCTCTAGGCAGGCTGATTCTTCTCTTATCTCTAAGGCTGCAGCTTCTGCTGAGACTGCAGCTTCCTTATCTTTCTGGCTTGCATTGGTTTCGAGGGCCTTCCTTCATGTAGCTAAGTAAAAGTTCAGTATACGGTCAGCGAATCTGGGTGAAAGTTCACAGCTTGTGGCCTAAGACTTTAACAAGCCTTGATACTAATGCTATGTATTGGATTCTGTTTGAGCTAGAAAGTGACTCCTACAACAATCACAGAAGTTTGCTACTCCAGTGAGACCACCTTCTGCAGTTTAAAGAGCTGAGAAGCACATTACATTGTTAGTCAAAAGGGCAGGAGAAAAAAGATTTGAGATTTCTAACTTAATTTGAGCTATTCTGTGCTTGTGTTGTGCGATAACGTTAAAAGTAAAGTGTGGGTGGACACTGGCTTTGTAGTGCATGAACTTCTTCAGGCCCTCTTCCCAAGAACAAGGCAATAATTCACTTACTGTATGAGCTACCATGCAGAGAATGACATTACGTTCCAAACCTGTGGAAGAAAACCAAAACATAGTTAATGAGGAAATATGTTTTCTTCTGTGTGTGTGTCAAGGCTTGAAGGCCAACTGATTTTTCAGAGAAGTCAAAAGTAATATATATCTCATCAGCGTTTTGAAATCCAGGTCCACTGATACTTTTTCTTTGTAACTGTGGGCAAACAGGCTGCTTTCAGAGTTTCTAGGACATTTTTCTCCTGTTGCAAGTCAGATTGCTTCAGTATTTCTAATGGGAAAAAAATTATTTCTGGGGGAGTTGGGCAACTGAAGAAAGATCAGATGGCAACATTTCTCTAAGTACAACATAAAGAACAATCTAACCGTTCACATTTACAGAAGGCTGGATTCTTAGATTAACATGCACATTCAGAGAGGAACACAGTGATCTTGTAGTAGAAGGGTAGTGCAGCTCCTTACAAGGTAATGCAGATGAAGTAGAGACAAAAACTTCATACCAAAGCTTCTCCTCTTCAGATTTAATTTGGATTGCCCATGGTACCTAAGTCTTTCCTTTTTGTAATATACTGTAATGCTTGGGCCAAAGCCATGGTGTCTGGGTCTCTGCTAGGGTAAAGCTAATGCAGATTTTCAATCTAGAATTCCCTGCATGGGCAGTTTGCCGTCTGCCTTTGCAGACTACTGCCATTTTAGATCAGACTGTCAGAAGGGACTGTGTGTGAATTTTAATTGTAGCTAAACCAGAAAATCACCTACTTGCTCTTTCAGTTGTCGTGTGCACTGGACGAGTGCATTCCAGATTTCAGTGCCTTCTGAAAGGGTGCAAATTCAAGGTTATACGTTGGATTATCCATTTGTTCTTTAAATCTTTTCCTCTTTTCTAGCTAGGTGACATGGCAGGGCCCATAAATCTCTTAATATTCTAGCTTTACCACACAGCTTTTACAAACAAGGTCATACAGAACAGAGGAAAAACTTATAATTAATAATTATCAAGACCTGCTGCTGTGTGGGCTGCAAGTCCCTGCTCAGAAATTAGAACCAAATGATTCCAGGCTTTAAAAAAGGTACTTAAAATATCCAACGTACTTAAACTAACTCCTCTGAGAGAGTACACCAGCCCCATTAGCTCCCTGCATGTATTTTGCTCCATGCTAACACGTACCACACGCCTCAAATCACAGCAGCTGGGTTCCTTCCCATTGCGCTTGCCTCGCTCCCCACGCTCCCTGAAACATCTTTCCCGTTCCCTGTGCCTTGTCTCATTCTCCTCCCCTGTGTTAATGCCAGCTGATCTGGAACAAACGCATAGATTAATAGGCAAAGCAAGTCAAAAAAGGGAAAAGGATTCAGGCAAATAACTGCAAAAATAAGTAGTGCAATCCTAGTCCCTTTAGGAGTTCTCCAGGTTTGTTTCAGTCGCTAGTAGAATGAGGGGGAACTACCAAGTGATGTAAATCCTTATCTGGGGTATTTCTGAACAACTTGATTGAAACAGTAAATATATGGTGGCATTCATTATCAGAGCGTGAAAGTCAGCCAGTGAATTGTGAAGGATGCATAGATTTTGCGACTAGGAGGCACCAGTAGGTTACCTCATCTGACCTTGTACATAATCTTGGATATTGAATTTGTCCCATGTTCCCCTGGGAAATCCAGTAGTTTATTATTCTGTAAGGAATTATTTTCTAGGCAAATGTGTTTATATAACAATTTAAGACTTGTTAATTTACCAGTGACTTCCAGAAAGAAATTTACTTTGGGTTTGGAAACTTGACAAATTGATTATACATCCTCATAAGGGACATTTGGAAGGGGTGGACCAACATATTCCTAGAGAAGCACTCCCTGGGAAGGTCTGTCCTCTTCATGGAAAGGAGCCCCCGTGTCTCAGATTTTGTATATTCCCTCATCAAACATCGTATTTGTCCTTTGCCCAGAGACAAGGTCTGTGGTTAGTCAAATAGTACTTCAAAGGCACCTACTTTCTCCTAGTAAAATAATACATTAGTGACTCTTAAATTGTGGTATAATCATTTTCACCTAGAAAATAATTACTTATATTCTTCCAACAGATAACAAAAGGGAATCAGATTAAGAGCATTTATTCCATAAATAAAAAGTAAGATTGTATCCAAACATCTGTCACCAAACTAAATGTTTCTGCAACCCAAATCCATTTGTTAATTGTCTCCCCTCTGCCTGGAATGCAGCTGTTTAAGTAAATTCTGAAGCAGCATCTCTGTCATTGACAGGCATCTGTGCAGGATCAGTGATGTGCAGAAAATATCCTATTTATAGAGAGGCAATCATCCCTTTCTCTTCTTCCCTCCTCCCACCCACAGCTCTTTGCAGTGATATCAAGGGAGTCCCAATCCTGGTATTAATTTCTTTTCAGCTGAAATGCACCCATAAACTTTAGTCGAGAACAAGTGAGTAAAGAAAAGTGAAGATCATTTTTTTTATGCTGAGAAATATTTTTAGATGCCAACCATGGAGATTTCCTAATGTTAGAAAAGGGCAGGATTTGTTGAAATAGAAAGAACAGAAAAATAGCATTTTACAAATAGTATAGCATCTATTATTTATCAAAGCAGTCTGTGGGTAAAGGCCCAATGTAAAATATGTGACTTTGAAGACGAAACAAGAAGAGGTGGCAATTATTACGAAACCTTTTTGTATTTTCTTTGTGAAAATATTTTATTGAAATATAGCCTTTACCTAAAACACTCTTGCTGAAAAAATGCTCTTGTTCTTTCCAAATGCTCAGGCTTTTAGACGAAAAAAAAATCTGTATAATGTTTCATAGACAAAAAGCATTTTGTGAAGAGACCAGTTCTACTTAATTATCTATGGCTTTCTGTTGAGCTAGGATGCTCCCATTGCACCGCAAGCACACTGCATCATAATCTTATCACATAGCAGTTCCTGTGTTCCAGCCCCAGAATAGCTGGATTTGATTGAGTACTCTTTAGGAAAAGGAATAGGAAAGCTCTTGAGAAGCTTTGTAATGAAACATATACTAATTATAGTGTTATTTAAAACGTTTCAAAGTGTACTTTATTTTACAGTTTGAGGGACTATTCAAATATTAAAGATCATATATTATTCACTTATGAAGAAAATGAGTTATTACTCTAAAATGGAACATACACAGCAGGGCAGACAACTCTGTCATGACATACTTTATCACCCGCTCTTACCCACAGAAGAATGAGTTGTGAATTTGGAGGCATTCTAGCTAATAATTGTTCTGTTTCCAAGAAACTTGTGCTCAACAGCAGGTTTTACACAGGGGATGTTTAAGTAAAAAAAAACTCCTATGAAATGTCTTTAACACCAAACAAATGACTGCATAGGTCCAATGTGAAGGGAAGTTAATTGGGTTTCTGCTTACCATTGTCTTCAGAATAGTATTTTTACTCAACTTTCTGCATTGCCTGAAATAAGAAAATCCCATACTCTGGCTTTCACTTCTCTAGTCAGAATAGCAGAGGATCTTAGGATGACTTTGTGGAAATCAGGGTAACTTGGTATAGCACAGGGGTTCTCGTGGCTTTCCTGGACCTCAGCAAAGCACATTGCACAAAATGAGTCAATCGTTTCACAATTCAACAATTTAATTTATATCTCTGTTATTGTGTGCAAATTTTTCACGTGCACAGTCTATGCTAACAGCCACAACTTCCATTAGCAATATTTCCAAATAATATGAGAAATTTGCAATGATCAAGAGATATAATTGCTATTTGTAAACACATATTCTACAAAATATCTTAGTTCAGTTCATATCAAGGTTAGTGTTAGCAGTATGCGTAATATAGCCCGCTAATTGAAATGAGTATCCTCTACAATCAGCTGAAGACCTTTCTGCAGCACGGGTGGGGTGATCTGTTGGGTTTTCCTTGCCTAAGAATGAAATCACAATGTTTAAAAATATTCTCCATGGAATCAGCTTGCAATTCAAGCTACACTAAAAGACAGTACCACAACTGACTATTCTGTAGGCTCCCCTCTTGTTATTCATGTCAAATGTTTTTGCGTCTCATGCAAACATTCAGGCTTGGTTCTACTACTGCTTCTGAGCAGCAAAACATTTGAACTAGGCTTACATCGCTAATTTCACCAAGACCCTACATAAACCCTCAAAAGAGAGTGATTCATTTTCGCAACCCTGATAAGCAACCCAGCAGACCAATCTTTTTCCCTGCCACGCTAAAATGTACAAGAGCCCAATGTGACTTCTTGGTTGTAGTAAGTACAACCAAGTACTTCTTGGTTGTGAGTTCTTGGTTGTCTAAGTACTAAGTACTAAGTACTAGTACTAAGTACGAAGGTGGTCTTGGTTGTCAGTGTGACTTCTTGGTTGTCTAAGTACTAAACAGTTAAACTCTAAAGAGAAACGCTGACAAGTGCACTGTTCACAACTACTAGTGCTCGTGGGAGAGACAAAAGGGAGTCTGACCAGACACCTACTTATTTAAAAGCCCACATGGCAGAGCACATCACAGAGACAGTCCTGAGTCCCAAAGCAGCACTGCCCCAGCAGAAAGAATGCCAGGAAAACATCTAGCAGAGAACAGCTTGAGGCTAAACTCTTTGTTAATTTGCTTCCCCACCTCAATATTTTCCTTTTACTGAAGGCTTTTACAAGCACTGTGTTTGTCAATGCCAGACACAGATAAAAAGCCAGGACAGAGATTAGTGGGAAACTGGCCAAGGGTTACTCCCTAGGTTCAGTCAAGTCCTTGCGTCACGGAGCATGACAACTTAAATATTTAAAAGCAGTTACATAAAACTGAGACTGCATTCGTGTCCCCTGCAGCAGCAGGTGACTCTGCCCTCTGCCCTGGCCAGGAAGGCTCATCTTTCTGGCAGGGAGCAGAGAGAACATCATTTAAATGAGCTCCTTGGCTGCCCGTGAAGATCTGCCCCACAGCAGGCTGGGAAAGTGCCACACCACTTCGAAGACAACCCCACCTGCTCGTGATGAAGGACAAAACGTCCAGCTTAATGCATTGTCCATGTGTGTGGCTCTCTCTGGGCTTCATGTCTTTCCTCCTAAATGATGAGGCCACAGGTGTATTTGAAAGCCACGGGGTAGATAAATGAATTTGCTGTCTCCCTGTTTTTTTAAGTTTGTGTCAATTTTATTTTATTTTGCCAACAACCCCAAGAAGGAGTTTACTAGCTGACCTTTCTTAGATGTGTTGTTACATGTCTGGAAATAAATTACTAGACTTATCTGTTGTCTTCCTTTTTTTTTTTTTTTTTCCTGTAGCACTTTGAAATGTGGGGGCTGGAGAGAGATAAGTGATATAGGTTTGCTGGACTGACACAAATGTAACAGGGTCACAATTTATGACTCAGCTCATTCATGGTAGATCGCATGCTCTTGAGGTGCTCGATGATTTGTAGCCGATGTAAATTGTGATACTTACTGTGCCATTAGCAAAGCCATTATCTCTGTCGTGAGAACTTGGTATCAATATACGTCAGCAGAGACAGAAAGAGTATGGTGATCTTGCTGATACAAATGGGTTTGTGGAGAAGCATTCTAGGATGTCATTTGATGTAGCCCTTTGAGATTCTGAGAATAGCCATTTTATTAATGAAAATCCTGAAGTCAGGTAGCTATGTCCTTTGCAATTATTAGGTATGTAGTAATGGCCAGAGTGTATTAGCATCCTCCCTCAAAAAAGAATTTTGCAAGTTGCAACAAAGCTGTTTACTTAAAAAACTAGCCTGTAACATGATGCTGGCAGCCATTTGCTAGATAATAACTAAGAATTTGTTGAGATATTATTTATGGTCATGAAAATGAGTGCTCAGAATTAATTAATTTTATTCTGCAATTAAAGAAAATGCATTTTGTGGAGAAATGCAGTACTAATTAGAGCCTCCTACCAAAGAAGAGGATCAGCACCATACATTCAGGTCACTGAGCACAGACTGGGTGTCATAGTGGGTAGCCAAATGTCTGAGCTAAAGCTGGGGTAAGCAAGCCACCGACTACAGTCAGCTCACAATAAATAGCCACACAAACTATTTATTCAGAGTCAGTTTAAAAATCATTGTCCTTTGACTGACAGCTCTAAAGATTAACTTCACTAAATAAACCATCTTTTAAGGTTGTTCACCTTGCTATTTTTTCAGGAAGGACTATTCAGACAAGAGCACAGCTGAAAGCACCACCTGCCCTTTCTCAAAGATATTGGTTTGAGCCAATTCTTTCAAAAATTCTGAAATTCTTTCGAAGCTCTGGAGCATTTTATATGGCATTTTGGTCCAGATCACTCTGGAAACAGTTATCAACCATGAAATGCTGATCTCTCTAACGAAGGGTGCTCAGATTGCTCACTCGTAATCTTATGTGCATGGCATTCACAAGCATGTAACTATTCAGGATTCTCCATAAGGCTCTTAATAGCATTACAGTCACTGTGTTCGGCCCTTGCATCAGCTCCTTCCCCTGCCTCTTGCAAGACTGGCTCACCTCGTCAAACAAATCCCAAAGTGCTCTTGCATCTACCCTTGCAACTAAAAAGTCAGCAACCCCATACCTAAATTGACTGACCAAAACTGTTGCTCTGATGGTGGTCTCTAATCCACCATCTTCTAGTTTCACACAGTGTTCCTGTTACAGGACTAACACTGTCAGACAACCATAGAGTAATTCAGGTTGGAAGAGACCTCTGGCAGCCTCCACTCCACTTCCCACACAAAGCAGGACCAGCTAGAGCATGTAGCCTGCAGTCAGGGTTTGAGTATTTCCTAGGATGGAGACTCCACAACCTCCCTGGGCATTTGTGCCAATGTTTGACCTCCCTCAGAGTGAAGAATTTTTTTCCTACTATTTATTTACAATTTTCCTTATAGCTATTTCTGTCTGTTGCCTCTTATCACTACACCCCTCTGAGCAGTTTGGCTCTGTCTTCTCTACACCCTCTCATTAGATAGTTGTGGACAGCAATAAGAGCTCCCCTTCACCTTGTCTTTTCCAGGCTGAAAAAAACCCAGTTCCCACAGTCGTTCCTTTATGTCATGTGCTCCAGCCCCATGACCATCTTGGTGATTGGAGCTGGACTTGCTCCAGAAAGTCCATATCTTTCTTGTAGTGGGGAGCCCAAAATTGGGTGCAGAACTTTTAATGCAGCCTCACAAGTGCCAAACAGAGAGGAAATACTCACTTCCCTGGACCTGCTGGCTATGTTTTTGCTAAAACAGTGCAGGATATGATTGGCCTTCTTTGCCACAAGGACACACTGCTCACTGATACTCAACTCGTATAACCAAGATCCCTAGCTCCTTTTCTGCAAGGTCACCTGCTAACCAGTCAGTCCCTGGCCCATACTGTTGCAGAGATTCTCCTTTCCCAGGTGCAGGACTTTGCACTTCCCTTTGTTGAACTTCATGAGGGTCCTATCAATGCACTGCTCCAGTCTAGCAAGATCTCCCTGAACCTAACTTGGTGTCAGCTGTGAACTTTCTGAGACTGCACACTGTCCCATCATCCAGGTAATTAAAAAAGACATTAAACAGTCCTGTCTCAAGGATCAATCCGTGAAGACCATCATTAGTGACCACCAACTAGATGCACATTGTACTATTGATTACAATCCTTTAAGACTGGTAGTCCAGACAATTTTCCATTCATGTTATTGCTTATTGTCCACCTAGCCAAACCATATCTCATCAATTTGGCTATCAGGATACTATGGGAAACTACACCAAAGGCTTTGCTAAAGTAAAAATATACAATATCTACTACTCTCTCCTCATTGAGAGTAATCTGTCTCATCACAGAAGGCAATCAGTTTCATCAGGCACAATATGCTGTTGGTAACTCCATGCTGGCTGTTTCCAATCACCTTTTTGACATTCAAGCACCTGGACAGGACCTCCAAGAGGACTTGCTCCATAAACTTTGTCATGCCCTTCCAAAGCTGCTATACAGCAGCCACGTGGTGATGTTGGCCCTCTCCCCTGGTGCTCCTAGAGACATCCCATCTGGTCCGTCTGGCTTGTACATGTCCAACTTGCTTGAGTGCTCCCTTACTCTATCTTCCTCTCCTCTGGGTATTGCTGTATTCCCCCAGACTCTGCAACCACGTTCAAGGGTGTGAGAGGTCTGAAGGCAGTCTTCAGTAGCAAAAAAGGCAAAAAGGCACTGACTACCTTGGTCTTTAACATGTCCTTTGTCTCTCGATCTCTAGCTGTACTTAGCAGCAGGCTCACAGTTTTCTTTTCCTTTTGCAATTTTATTATAGAAGCCCTTCTTGCTGTCCTTCATATCCTTTGCTAATTTAAACTCCAGCTGCTCTTCTGGTATCTCTATGTTTTCTTATATTACAGTAAATTAGTTAAATTCTTCCCATTGGTAGGAAGAAAAACTCTAAGGAAGAACTCACTGGAGCCATTTACACAAGGGAACTAGCCAAATGCATCTAAATCTTTCAAGACTTGGAAGCAGCACCCAGATGGAAAGGGATAATTTCCAGATGTCAACCCTCCATGGAAGATTTCAAATCCTCAAAGAAAACAGCTCGTAGAAAATACATCTTATAAAAGACATTAGAGAGAGAGAAAATTCATTGTTCTGTTTTGTTACCGTGCATCTCAAATCCTTTCCCAAACTCAGACTCTTGCTCTATATTTTTATCTCACAATGCACATTAATTACCAATTGTATTTTAACATTCTGCCAGCACATTATATCTATTTTCACTTGGAAAATTTTTGGGTTTTCCCCCTGGGCCATTAAGATAAGCACTTTATTAATTAAGCTGCCCGGAATTGGATTCAGATGTTTGGGAGTGCTACCACTTCTGTCAAGTGTGAGACATCATTGTTTGGAAAGATGAAAAACAGCTCTGGAAAAAAAAAAAATTAAAAAATCCGTGGTTGAGCACACACTCAGGGGACAAAGCACTGTGTCCTTCAAATCCTTGCTCCCTAAGGCCTTCCTAGGAGAATCTTGGTGCAAACAAATTTTTGGAAAACAATAAAGGTTATATTCCTATTTGTCTTCCCAATGAAAGATGACAATGTTTCCAACATGTAAATATAAAAACCCTAGGAGAAGATAAAATGTGTTCTTGATCTTTCCTTTAAAGATTCTAGTTTGCTGCCAGGCATCAATCTTCATATTTCGTGTGAACTACGCTGTAGCTCATAGAGGGTTCAACATATTCACTGTCTTTGCTACCAGGAATTTGTGACATTTTCTCATGAAATACATCAGGTGTGAAAATGGCAGAAAGAGAAAAGAGTGACTATCAAAGGCGGTGCTGCCTGGACTCCTGTCTTTTTTTCAAGTGACTTTCCAGGCTTAGGTTGTCACTGTAAAGTTAAGAGAAGAATTTATATCAGCTATCTTGCCAAAATTATCTCCTCTTGCCTTTAATGGCAAATGTTTTATCTCTTTTTCTTTTAACTTTTTGTAGTGATGTATAGAGGGAAGAGTTCCAGTTTCACTCGATTCTCCACTAAAACAAAGCACACACCCAGTCACACATTTACGTCTGCTACTTGCTGTATTGATGCCCAGAGCCAGCCTGGCTCCTCCTTCACCCCTGCCTTCAGGCACACTGCTCTTCCCATGGTAGGGACCTGGGAAGCAGGTCTCCAGTTATATTCCAACTTAAAATGGCAAAATAGTACATCGCTTTGAAGCATTTATACATCATCTCTTGCACTGTTGTCCACTGCTCCTATGAAATACTCTTCTGGGATGATATGACTGTTATCATCTTGATTTCCTACAACGTGCATGTTTTTTTAGCTCTTGCAGCCTCTTCCCACATCAGCTTGAGAATCACCTTTCTGTTTCTCATTTCATGTGGCTGATGACCTCCTGGTTAATGACTGGCTAACCACTTCAGTCAAGGCCTGGGAGCTTTGCCTGGCAAATTAGAAGGCTTTTATCGGGGGTTCATTTTAGATCTTCCTGTATTCTTGCTGCATATCTTGACCCAAATCCCACCCAGGACCTGCTTTCTTAACCTCTCTCCTTTTCTCTCTCTCCTTTTGTGAGCTTGAAAGAACAGCTTTTAAACCCTTGCATTTAAACATTTATGAGCTCTATCACAGATTCACAACCCTGTTGTACCACACTTAAAATCCTATCGCTTGTGTGTCATCTTGACATGGAGAGCAGGGCTCTTCCCGTTCCTGTACTACATAATCATAGTTAGTTAATTCCTGCCACAATTATCTGAAAATTATTTTAAAAATCACGTATATCACACCCAACTATTTTCAGGACTAAGTGTTCCTTCTAAATAGTTGTACTTGTTGGTAATATCCACCCTCTGCACAAGCAGAACCAAGCAAGTCTTGGGCATAATTCAGGTGCCCTCTGAACTCCTGGGAAATTCAACTTTGATGAGGAGACATTCAGTGTTTCTGTTCTTTCGTTTGGGGCTTATCCCACTGTACTCTTGACACCAAGGATATTTCACTCCGTCACACCAAGAGAAGGACCTGGACAGAGACCTCTCACCTTCAGCTCCACCTGATCTGTCTTTGTAGCCTGAGCTGATGCCTGATGTGACACCGGTCCAACAAACTGATGTGGAAATGCCTTAGAATGAAAATTTCCACAGCTGGCATCAAACCCAGACCAGCCATTCCGTAAGCCCATATCTTCACGTGTGAAATCATCTCTCTCCAGCTGAAACATCCCTAGTGCACCGCCCCGTCCTGCCCGCTGGTTAGCAGTTAGGTGCTTTGGTGCTGCCGTACCTGCTGCCGGTGACCCGGCTGTGGCAGGGGCTGCAGAAGATAAGCGGTATGCCTGTGGTCTCCATGCTGATGTAGGTCTGCCCCTACCCAAGTTAAGCATTCCTCTTTGGGATTCCCCGTGCTTTTGGCAATGTAAACTCTTGAATAACATTGTGAACACCAGTCTGCTAAAAGTTGGGCTCTGAAAAGTTTTGACACTGGGGAAGGGCTAAAAAAAAAGCACCTCATTTTCTAAAAATACCTGGCTCCAAGTCATTTTCGCAGAAATGTTATTCTCTGTAGAAAAAAGAAAATCTCATTTTTCAGAGGCATAGAATTTCATAAACAAAATGATTCCCCAAAGGATAAGAAAAGGCACAACAGGAATTATTCTTTGGTTCATTGATTTTAAGGCCATAAGGGACCATTATGAATATCAAGTCTGAGCATCTGAATAAGGCAGGCCACAGAATTTTCCACATTAATTCCTCCATTAAGGCCATACTTTGTAGTTGAACAAAGGAACAGGTTTTAGACTGGCATCCAATTTGATCCATTAGCAAATGCCACTTCTCTCTCCAATCCCCCTAGTATTTTTTTTTTAATAGATACACTTAAAGTAATTTGAAATCTTTTAAAATTAATGTTCAACTTCCCATCAGAGCTGGACCATTTACACCTCCTAGAAGAGACCATTTGCTGTGAAGAGCACAAGTGCTCAGACTTGGGAAGCAGGTAAGAGAGAGATGAGTCCTGCTGAGAACAAGCCCTCTCACTTCCAGCTGAACACAGGGTAACCTAGGAGAGCAGGAAATAAATTAGGGAACCATTATTATTGGCAGAAAAGACGATGCTAAACTTCAAACCAGAGTTCTCCATCTAACACAGAGCAGAGCAAAAATGGTAAGCACAGGGACAGCTCTGGATTCCAGACAGAAGGCACCACCTTCTGTGTTTTATGGTCAATACTCCTACACCTATAAAAGCAGGCAGAGAGCAAGGCTGGACCTGGGCAGCCCAAGTCAGCACACAAAGTCCCACATCTCTCAAGGTTTCTGTGATCCTTGGGTGTGCCTGAAGGCTGTTCACTCCTCTCGTGCACCACGGGGAGGTCACCCTGTGTCTGCGCCGTGGCGAAAGGTCCTGTTTGCGGGTGGTCTGCGGGAGGTGCTGTGCGAGCCGGCAGTGCTGGTGGGGTAATGCACGATGCAGGGCTGGATGTTAGGAGACGAGCCAAGCCTCAGACCTCCAGGTGGGATATGCAGAAGGTGGCTGCTGAGGCAGGGAACGTGCTGCTGGTGCTCTGCTTTCGGGCCCTGATACGCACACCGTTGGGGAGAGGGTGCAGGTAGGAGCAGGACGTTGGACAAATCCATCCAAAAGCCTTTAGGAGTGACAAGTGGCAAACTCCCACCACACACACACGCACACACTTTTCTTTTTTAAGGAATGGTGTAGGGTCACCCCCAGGTTTAACCAGCAACCAGTTGCTCCCAATGACACAGAGAGGTGGCCTTTTGCAGCAGTGTAGCCCCACGCTCTTCCCTTGGCTGTGCCCCTATGGCCCAACTCAAAAGATGGCACTGGAGAGCTGCTTTGCAGCAGTGACAGGAAGCACACAAGGAGCAAGACAAGAACATCAGACCCTGAAACTTAGGGGAAGACTGCAGCAGACCTGCTAATCCCACTTGAAAGGATGGGCTCATGTCCAATTACAGTTTTTTTTCCAATCCACTGGGAAAGCCATTACACTGATGGCAATTGGATTGGTGCAGCCATGGCAATCTTGAAAGCATTTAGGATACCTTTGATTAAATGATATAGTGGGAAAAGACTGAAATTGCTTCTCTAGCAAAAGCCCAGCATGGATAGTTTTTTAATTAAAATGCGCTAATATGGCACTTTTATTTGTAAAATCACATGGAAGGAAGAAAATAAAACTGAGGGATACAAAAGAGGGAAAACACCCCTTTGTTTTCTCTTCTGGCTGATTATCCCCACACTGTTTTAAAAATCCCTTTGCTTCCCTGTGTAATCAGGTTGATTAAAGTCCTTTAAAGAAATAAAACAGCTGCACAGACCTCCAAAATCATACTCTTCTCTACTGCGTGTGCATTGTATTCTTTTCGACAGCTTTGTTTTCAAATTATTCCTTTCCCTTCATTGCCTCTGAAAGCCTATTACTGGATTTATTAAAACAAAGCCGAATAAGCATGCTGAATACAGACACAGCGATTGCCTCAACACATGTTGTTCTTGCAAGGAGTACTGTGCTAGCAGGTCTGAACTGCCGGCTGTTGCCGAACCGACTGCAGAACAAAGGAAAACTCAGCTGAACTAATGAAAGTGTTCACTAAAGGAAGGCTCCATATTTTGCCCTTCTATCACATGCTGAAGAGCTAAAATAATAATTATTAGGCTGAAGTCAGACCATGACATTTTACTTCAGCCCAGGCTAGGAGGAGAAATGTTCCTATATCGTCTCTAAGACGACCTGACCCTTCCCACTGTCTCAGGCTGGGACCAGGTCGTGCTGCTAAGTGCCACCGCTGCAAGCTGTGCCTCCCAGCAGGTTAGCCCGGCTGGGGCAGCTTGGGAAGGGGCCACGCTGCTTCCTTCCCGCTCCTGCTTGGCCTCGTTTTGCCTAGCTGCAGCAGGGAGAGCGGATGAGGAAAAGCTGGTGGGCAGGCTGGAGGCAGAGTGCCCTACAGACACGCGCCGCACCTGCACCCTGCACGTATGCACGCTGCGCACATGCGATGCACGTACGCACCCTGCACGTGCACCCTGCGCGTACGCACGCTGCGCATATGCAGTGCACGTATGCACACTGCACACACGCACCGCACATACGCACACTGCGCACGTGCAATGCACGTACGCGCACTGCACACGCGCGCTGCACGTATGCACGCTGCACGTATGCACATTACATATATGCACGCTGCACGCCCCCTCCCTGTTGGCGGGGCCCGGCTCCAGCAGGGCAGCGACGGTGACAGCAGGCCAGCAGGGGCCTGGCATCCGGCTGTGAAATGGCGGGGAGGGAGGAGAAATGCATGAACCCCGGCGGCCGGTTCGGTGGCACACCTGTGCTTGCACCAGTCCTTGCACCAGTGCTCGTGTGAACCAACACGTGCCCAACTGCAAAGACAGGTCTCTCGGTCCCCAGCCCCCTTCTCCCTCCCGGTTTCATTTGTTTTTGCGCAGGCAGGCTTCCCTGAGGAAGCAGGAGGTTTAACCAAACGGAGTTAAACCTGACGCTGCGAGGAGGTGCACCGCACCCACTGCTGAAGCAGGAACTGGTGCTGGAGCCGCTGGCGACTCCTGTCTGGGCGGCACGGGGGTGCCCTGTTTCTTCCCGAGCCCTCCTTCTGCACTGCTCTCCCGGCGGTGGTGGGGTTTGCTCCTCGCTCAGCCCGTCCAGCCTTTTGCGTCATCGCAAACTGAAGGGAGACACACCTGCGGGCAGAGGCGGTTCTGCAGGCGCCCGTGGCTGTAACGCTGCCGGAGCGTGCACAAGCAAGACGCGTGTGCTTTTATGACTGGCCTCGGTCAGTCTGGTGGCTCAAGTCTTCCCACCTTTTCGATTTTCACAAGAAATTTACTCTAATTTCTTGCTCGGGACAACAGATGTCTTTGCGTTGCTAGGGGGTACCACTTAAATGCCTTGGATGTAGCGCAAGGTGCGCAGGGCACGCACTCGCCGCCTTCTCACCGAGCAGCTTCCCCTGCCTGCAGTGGCCCGCACGCCTCCGCCCTGCCCGCCGGCGCTGCCGGGTTTCCCTCTCGCTCCCGTAGCACCAAACCTTTCCGTCTCATCATGGAGACAAAAACACCCCAGCGGCATAAATAAGCCTACGCTTAGCTTGATAGGACGTGTTGTGTTTAATGGTTAATAGAGCCTTATCTGGGAAAGTCAAGTTGAAAAAACTACTTTGCAATTCTGAAACAGTGATAAAGTAACTCTTAAAGTGTTTAAAAAGATGAAAATGCAATACCTGCTAGATAAGAGTAAACAGAGTCAGTCCCGTGCAGCTGACTGAGGACAGGGCAGCTTCTGAAAATCCCAAAGGCTAGAGATTTTCTTCTAGCCAGAAGAAAACGTGTGTCCCAAATAGTTTTAAATCAGTAAAGTCTATCTGCAGTTATCCCGATGGAGTAAAATGCTGGGCCCACGGATGTTAATCGCCCAATGAAGCCAGTGAGGTCAGGGTTTTACCCTGAGAATCTATTTATTTAAAAATAACTCATATTTGTGACATTTTTATATACACTTACATAGCACAGACTAACAGACTTCCTGTCCTGTGCCCATATATATATATTATCTTTTATAGCAGTACTTGTACTAATGCTTCGTAAAATGATTTGCAAGACTACAGAAAAGAGTTTCTAATTTCTCTTTATTGTCCTATTCAGAGGTCAGTCCGTGTGGTGTTCTCCTCTCTCCAGCGCTAACCACCGAAGCCCCGTTCTAGCAGAATGACATGAAAGCATATGCGTTAAGTGACGGATTAAGAGCAGCCCTATTCCACAAAACATGCCAGTGTTTTTGAGATGCAGTGGCACTGCATTGTTTTGCAGCATGGACCTATAAAGGCACCATTGTTTTCCTTTAAAATGCCATGATATGGAGATTGGTTGATTTCTATGCCTGTTACGTGTGCTTGGGGAAAGGAAAAAAGGATGCGTAAAACTAGAAGTCAGTGGCGGAATTGCAGACAGAGCCCCTTCTTGGGGGCTCTGGACACCTTAGAAAAGGCAGATAACCCCTCCAGCCCAGTGGCCAACAGGGCGAGCTCTGTGGTGCTGGGAGCCCCACAAAGGACTGAGCTGTAACCCCCGCACGCTTCCCAGTGAGTTGCAGAGGCAGACAGGTCTCCTGTGCTCAGGCTTTTCTCCCAGCAGAAATGATGTGGCAAGGTGGACCATTCTCCTGGCCCGGTTAGGCAACTGCTTTTCTACAGGAGCATTTTTTTAAATTGCATGTCATGACATATATTCATATATGCATTTTTCTGTAATAGCTGTATTTCAGAAGATAATTTTTTTGCTGGTTTTACCTAAATACTTAGCTAGTGTTGAAGAGGATGTGACATCATATTTTTTCAGATTCCTGTACTGAAATCTCTGCTACTTACATTTCAGAAGGGGAGCATGTATCATCCATATAAAACAACCAACACCGTCATTGCTCACAGCAGCGCTGCTATGTTAAATAAACTTTGTGGTAGAAAAAGTTTTAAAAAAACTTTTGAAGCTTCTCCCCAAGCTTTGTTAAACGAGTCACTTTTTCACCAGTTCGAACAGTAGATATGGATGTGATAAAATTTTGAGAGACATTTTTTAAAATCTGCATCTAAGTTCACGCCCGCAGTTAATGTATGCATTTGTGTATGTCTAACCTTGTACGTAAAGCTCTTTCAGCTGTGGTACTTATGGATGATTAAAATTATATCATTATATCTCTTTCTTTGATCACAAATTAGTGTAACACATTATCTTGATTCTCAGTAACTTCCAACTTTGATGTTATGTTTAATAAAACATAATGCTGTATTGGAGAATCCCTCGGGAATCTTTAATTTCTTTTCTTTTTTTAATATATATTACATTTTAAATGGGATTAAATTGTCTGATTAGTGAAGCAGGCTTTTGCTGTAGCAGATAAACCCTGAATTCCTCAGGGTGATCTACGGCCATTGTTAAAGCATCTTTCCAAGATGCTGGCAAGCTCAGCAAACCCGGTGAGAGTTGAACAAAATATTTTCCTCGTGCCGAGGCTGGTTTCATGCTCCAACCCCAACCTTTGCTTTGTTCATTCGTCTTCCTCGCTGCAAACCTTTACTTTTGCCTGTAGAGATGTTGGTAAGGCTGCAGTGTAAAGTAGGTGACAGAACTGATGCAGGCTTTCAAAGATGAAATCTCCCTGCCACCCTAAACCCATGAGCTGTGTGGAGAGTTGCCTGCACACAACTATGGGCTTTGAGAGGCTGTCTTGCCACAGAACATCATTCAAAATAAGCAGCAAGGCCAACTTCAGCCATCATCCCCAAGGGGTACAATTGCTCCTCACTGCTCACGGGCTTCGTGTTGCCTTGAGGTGGGCCAGCACCGCTGCTTATGGGAACACAAGCAGTGTCAGGAAACTGGTCGGAGCCCAAGAAATAGGGCACTTAGCCCAGAACAGCCAAGTCGGTAACGCGTAAGGCCTTGGCACAGTCCCTGTGCCTGAACAGCCCTTGAACAAATGCTTGGTCAAGCTCGTGAAGTACACGCTGAGGAGGAGCAGCAAGCTAAGCTACCTACAGTCACGCCCCAGCCTGGGAAGGCAGCGAAACCACTCCTTTGTGCCGGCTGGGAAGAGATGTCGCTGAGCTGCACTTCAAACTCGGGCATGGAGCCAGGGTTATCCTATTGAAAATACTTCTGGAAAATGCTTAAAAGCAATTGAAAAACAGGTGAGGCTACAAAGGGTGGGCTGAGACAGGAACGGACTGGGGCAAGAGGAGAAGATAGAGGCTGACAGGCAGGGGCATCTTCTCCCACCCCTTCTTATGCTCTGGCGGCTTCTGGTTGGGATAGCTCTGCCACCTGCCCTTCTGCAATTTCTGCAGCATCCAGCCCTCGTCCACAGTAGCTCATCCTATGTTCATTTTAATTGTCTCCAGCAGATTAGTGGGGGCAAGTGGAGCTTAATAAACTCTGGCTGCAGATGACTAGACGAGTCTGAGAGAGGAGGTCCTTCTTAGGCTGTCAAGCAGTAACAGTAGCCTTGAGAACCTGGGGCATGTCATTATGCTCTTTATTACATTTTATAAAGGCGGTATATTACAGAACTAACATTGTAGACTTGGACAGTAACAGGCCAAGCAGCTTTTGCCATACTGCAAGCATAGGAAAATTCTTCATTACTTTGGCTTTTACTGGCTAACACAGTTGTCTTTAAAAAGTCAATCAACATATTATGCAAGAAGAAAAATTAAAAAGTAGAGTAGACTGACTAACAAAACAAAAATCCAGATTAAAAAGACATAAACACAAAAGACCTTTTAACTCACCTTTTAACCTTAGTTCTGCCTCTTGAGTCGTCAGGCTTTTAATATTTCTTTGGAGACAGATACATATATATATATATCATTGCTGTAAGATACACTTCTAAGCATGTAATTTGTTGAATAATACTCAATGAAAAGTTATACATAAACCCACCTGATTATTTTATAAATAATTCAAACATTTAGTGTTACAATAGCATAGCTACATAAAGAATGCTGAATTCCCCCTGCACAGGGCACGAGGCAGAGCTTTATAATGCAACTGAGTTTTTTGGTCCTTCGGCATCCAAACCTAGCTTGGACATCATTTATGTGCCTAAGCAGTTTACACAGGTGAATAGCACAGCCGCCTTTTCAGAGAGCTACTCTTGTGTAAAGCTAATTCTTTCACAATGCGATCAGCAGCAATACTCACAGTGTATAAGGTGGTGTTTTAGTGTTTTCAGGGTTGGGCTATAAAAAGGAGGTTTACATATTTTCAGGACCCAAAGAAGGGGATGTGGGGCAGGAGTAGGGGTTGTTTCTTTATGTCTACACAGTAGAACAGTATCTCCAAATTTACACAGGTAAAAATGATTTGTTTATAGGTGATCCTTCCCCACCTGCTCACTGGAAGAGAAGAAGATTACCGAGCCAACAGGAAGAAACATTTCACAATATGCTTAAAGGAAAAAGCATGTTGACAGAATTACTGGCAATTAAAAAAAATACCAATTTAAAACCTCTGGGACAAGAATACATATGATGAAGGATCTGTTTGCATAGATGTAATAGGTGAGCCTCATAGCAACACAGCAAGGCATTGCTAGCATAGACCCAGGAGGCACGATGTGAAAACAAAGCAGGGCCAGGGAGTCTGATAAAACAGAAGCAATGGGACAAGACCTCACAAACCATCGCTATGCTTTAGCTGTCTTTGGTGACCACGTTTTAAGAATGTGTTTAATTACTTTCTGCTTTGCTTTCCAACTTGTACCTCAATAGCTGACTCCAAAGTGAACTGTAAATTGCATTATCAGCTGTTTGGTTTGAGGTAAAAAGTGGGCAAGCGAGGCAGGCCAGGATCCTCACGTGGGCCTATGCAAGACCTAAGCCCAAGGCACTGAAAACCTGAGTCAACAGCAAGGATTCCTCAAACGTGGATACTACTGATGAATGTGCTGGCCAGCAGCAAGGACTTCTGGCTTTCCTGGGAGTGTGTAGACCCTCTCTCAACTGCTAAAACCAGGGTCCAAAATCTGGCCATGCCCTCTCTTACTCCCTCCTAGCACATCACGCCCAAACCCTCCAGCTCCCCGCTATCCCCCCAGCCCAGGACCTGCCACCCTGCCTGCTGCAAGAGATGCCCTAGCAAGGATTAGACAGTTTTTTAGTGGTTCCTGTGCTGTTGGGAATATGTATGCCACAGTTCAAAAATCCTTGGTATTAAACATGAAAGACCAGAGCCTAGCAAGGAGCAGCGAGGGTGGCATTTAAGGCAGCAAACATCAGGCGTTTCAGAAGAAATCGCTATCCAGTACAGAGAAACAACCCCATAAACCACAAAATGACAGAATCTGTCCCACTGGAAAATAGCCATGAGAGGAACTCTTGCAAATGCATCTCTGACCTGAGAGATAAAATTAGAAAACTGAAAGCTGACTGTTGTGAAACTGGCTTTGCATAGTCCAGTAATTCAGAAAGTTTAGATAAGTGTTTCAGTTGTTGTCCTGACTTTTCTGAGGACAACGACCGTATTGGTACTACCTTTAATGGGGCCAGGGTGTCACCCCTGAACTTAGTGCTGTTGATCCAAAGCAGCCAACATCAAGTCGTGTCAGTGCTCATATGAGCACAGGAATTAATTCAGTACAGTACTCAATTTGCTAAGGAACTTTCCCATTAGTAGGCAAACAGTATCACTTTGCTCAAGATCCATACCTGCTTGTTTGAGGAAAGTCTCTCTGAAAATACTGCCATCCAAACAGTTTATGTGAAAAATATCTCCAGGAAAAAAATTTAGTAGTGGCAATTCAAATAACGAACTGTAATCCCTGGAACTCAGGAATAGAGTTGGCTTGAAGGAAGCAAAAGTGCTTTTCCTCTTAAGAAAACTTCGACTTTTTCAGGGAAAAACTGAAAAAAGAAAGTCCTGGTCCCAAAACATAACATTTTGCTTCTAAGAAGTGGCAACAGTGCCTTGAGTTCAGGAGTCTCAGCTTCCTTCTCTCTGGAAGGTAGCTTGAGGGCCTGTCTCCTTCCATAAATTATGTTTCCATGAGGTCCCCCTTTTTAATAAAGAAATATAGGAAACTAACCCCATTTGCAAAAACTTAGTTTCAGTTGAACATTCCTCCACCTTGACTGTTGGAAAATATTTGACCAATCCTTGTAAAAAAAGTTTATCTTACTAACATTTCTATACTGATAAAATAAAATTTAAGCAAATAGAAGAATTTATATATTTTTGTATATATATATAAAAAAGTATATATACACACAGAGACATATATAGATTTGCAGTAATTAAATCAGTCTAAAGAAACTCTCTCTCCATTTGAAACAATTCCGCCATGTAAAAATGAATTAATGCACATGGTATAAATAAATACCAGTTAAATATGTACCTTTCTGTTGGGGAAGAAAGCTGTTTTGATTTTCTCTCCCCCTTAGAAATAGTTATGTGTTAAAGTTTTTCTGCTGCAATAAAATATGTTTTTTTATGAATATTGTTAGAAATCAAATGAAAAACTCAACTGGCCTGCATGTATACTGTATTTAAAAGTTCTCTACTGCTGAATTTCTCTTTTTATCCAGACAAGTCAAATGCTGCTGGTACTCTGTTTTTCAGTCACATACACTTCTTTCCTTAAAATCACAAGTCACACTGCCCTGTCCAGAACATGAGGACAAACATGCACACTACTTACATTCCTCTGTAAGACCCACACACTAAGAAATCCCTCAATTAAAACTGGTATAGTATTTCAGGTTTAAAAATAAATGTAGGTGAAGCTACCTTCAGCACAAGGTAAAAATCACCCTTTGGGAAAAACCACTGTCCTCACTGTAAACAGGAATAACTGCTGTAATATTTCTGAGTATCACGGTGCTGGGAATTCCCTTTGCAAGCCTCTGATTTTCACCATACATTGATTTTTATCATAAGCTGTTCTAAAATTAGAAAAGGCCAGGATCTGACAAGTATCCTTTCTGTTTAGTCCTAGCAGATGGAAACCATGAGGTGCTTTCTCAGCTTGAAACTGTTCCAAAACCTGAGGCACTAATCTGACATATTAAACTGAATTTATATAAAGTCTTGTGTCTTTACATCATGCAACATCATTTATGGCATGCTGGGCAGTGACAGTTTAAGTTATGAAAATGCTGTATCACACAGCAGATCAGAGCTGGCTTTATAGCGGGTCTCATGAATTTCTTCATCCAGAAAGAATGAATTTTGTGTGGGAGCATTCTGCATAGCACCCCTGCAGAGCAATGGATTAAAACTGGTTTTTAACATTTACCTCATGCTCAACTATAAATCAGGAATTAGAATTGCTAATGGCAGTTACCCATCAACAGCAATGCAACTGCAGGTGAACAGGAGTAGCTTTACGGATAAAAGGAGTTCCTTTTTTAATTATTAAAGAAAACCTATCCTCTTCTCCTATTTCAAAAGTTTCTAGGCTCTGCATAGAGACTGATTCGATCCATGCAGGTTATCAGCACGGATAAGGAAGATGCATTTGAAGTAACACCTCTCCAGATTGCAGAACATTATTCTGAAACTCTAGGAGTGGGCTTGAGCTCAGGTGCAGCAGTTCACATTGCAGACCCCTCTTGACAGAAGACCTGGAAGGGACCTCTACCACAGCCGGCAGGATTCTGCCCCTCGGTTCATCGTCGTATTTGTTGGGCAATTGAAAGCTTTACGGAACTCTTCAAAGTTGCTCATGGCACCGATAACTCTGCAAAGAGAAAAGAAGTGTGATCGATGTGTAGATTGTCTTCTCTTAAACATCACAGGCCTGTAAATGTTTCAGTGTGTTCACTTCAGGTTGAATTTTCAGGCTTCCTATGTCATTTTTCCACTAATAAAACCAAAAAGTTCAGGAGAAGCACTCCCATTTAAAGTTAATGTGAAGACAATCTTGTTTCGTTCAGTGCTTTGAGAAGCATCTTACTTTGCTAGAAACTCATAAAAAACAATTGCATTTTGTGGATACTATGTCATTTGGAACAATTTTCTAATCCGACCCTTGGCAGCAAAGGTGGATCAGCAATAGCCTTGCACGGTGGAATTCTTCTTCCAGCAGCTGCCAGACTGCTGCAATCCAGCAGGCAGGAGCATGTAGGCATGTGGTTGTGCTGGAAGTGATTTGAATTGGCTTGTGCCAGCCAGACTCTTGTAACAACTCCCTCTGCCCACCCATGTACACACACACACGCACGCTGGCTCCCTCGGACTTCGCAGCTTGAAGCTGGGGTCAGGCACAGCCTCTCTTACTGGCCAGCTCAGCCTTACAGCCATGAGCATCTCAACTCCTCTGTAGTTTGGAAATATGTTTTCTGAGGCTTCTGCCCTGAGCAGCTCCCAAGTTCTCTTGCTTCCACCACAGATGTTGTCATACTGAAAGAGCAGCACATCCCTGCCTCACACAAGCTAGACAATGTGTCTGCATCCCAGACTGGCACCTTCAGGCGTAGAAGAGCTCGCTCCTTGTATGCAGTCATCCTTGGCTCCTGCTTTCATGTCTGTATTATTTCATGCTGTCAGAAATTATTATTTTACCATTGCTAGATTGGGATTGTGTTGTTTGCTGATTTTTCCTATGCTTTTAAGCATCTTGGAATTTACTAACCTGAAATTTGCAATGGTATTAAACAGCATCCTGAGTTAAAAGCAGAAAAGTATCTACTGAGATATTAATTGTATGCCTTTCCACCCTCTTTGTTATGCAGTGGGAAGGCATTTTTCTCCATTGCAGACAATCAGCTTCTCAGCATAGCTCAGCATGGTAGAAAACATTCTTATTGCATTGATTAGAATTTCTGTGGGTAAGAAAATTTGCAGTCGGCTGGTGCAAAAATGTCTAAAGGTCAGTTTTGTAGGGAGAATTGCAAAATGATGTTAGGCTTCAAATAAGATATACAGCTTTACTGTAAAAGCATTGTAAATACATATTCAGGGACTGGAACAGCAAGAGCTGGTCATGCAGAACTGCTGCTGAAGTTGGTGGGAGTTCTGCCTGCCATGCCAGGGATTTCACTCTGAAACCAGCATTCAAAAATAGTGAAGACACATACTAATACTGAAAATCTGCCAATTAAAAATAAATAACCCCTTATGTGTCCATGCACGTGACTTTTCTACCCATGGTTTGATATTGCCACACATTAATTGTGGAATCAGAGTGGGCTGTCTGGATTTCATCCCGTTGAACTACAGTAGAGACACCTTCCCCTGAACAGGTCACCCTGGGCTCCCTTGGCAGTCAATGGAAAGATGTACTTGCAGAGTCTAAGTAATCCAAATTTATTACTTACAGAAGGATTATATATATGCATATATATATATATATATACACACACACTTTCAAAATGCCTATTCTTTTTTGACTGTGAAGAGAACCTGGGGTGACTAGCTCAGATGCTCAGGATATGTGTTGCTCATTTCTATCATCTTTTATAGTTACTTTTTATAATTACTTAAAAAAGGGCTGTTTGGGCTTTTTGAATAGCAAGGGCTGTCAATGTTGAAACTAGCTGTACTGCTGTTATACTCATAATGGTCTTGGGACATAAATGAAGCAAAGTTGGGGGAAACAGGTAATATAATTTGTTAGCCCAGTTGATATGATTTGCAACAAGACACAAGCACCACAGTTTCTCTTCAGGTCTGAAACAGAAGCCTGTTTGAGTATCTCACATAAAAACTAAGAAAATGTTTTTGTATGTATTTTCTAGACCCCAAATTCATCTAATCTTCTCTGGAATTTTCTTTCTGAGCCTGATTCCTTCATGAGTTTTCCTCATGAATGCTCTATCCCCAGGCTTCCCTGTATATTTTGTGATTTGCACCATCTCATGGGAACATAGCTAAGTAATGATTCAGAGTATATAAATATATGTACAGGTAAATAAATCTCAGGACTTTAAAAGGCAAGAGATGGTTATTTTACCAAAATCTTAACAAGGGTAGGAATTATAAAAAAATATTGCTCTGAAGATCAACCTGATACTCCTGTCCTCATTGTCATGATGTATTTTCAGTTGTTAAAAGGCATGCAGATGTGCATACTACACTAGTTTTACCCTAGCTAGCTGGTGTTACAGGTATTGCAAAGGTACAGTAGTGCATGTTTCAATGCAGAGTATAGAAGTCTACCAAGACCAAGCATACACATCTGCAATGCTAGCTTATATTAAATTTGTGTCATCATGTTTCCAGTTCCATTATTTCTTAACCCATTCTGGTTATAAGTAGCCCAAGTTGTGTTATGCATACTGTGTTTATATCTTCAGCTTTAGCATGGCTGTGTCGAGGGAATATGTCAGACTACCTATGAAGCAACCTCACAACTCCCCTGTGAGGGCAGCGTTGCTAGTTTTACTTTACTAAGAGAAAACTGAGGCAAAGGGGGCACGTATCATCTAAATTTAGCCGTGGAGAAGGTGGGTTCCCAGCTCCCTCTTTAGCCAGCAGAAAACGGTAGGAATCTCCAGAAGGCAACTAATCCCGTGTATTGGAGACACCTCCGTTATGAATCAGCTTGTGGAGTTAACATCCTTCCCCCAAATACAGAGGTAATGTAGCACTTGGCTGAGGACAAATACACAATTCTTAGTGAAGTAAATACAACCAACATGAATCCCAACAGAAAAAAGTTGCTCTTGGTCACACAAACTCTGTGGAGAAGCAGAGGAATAAACTCTGGCTTCCTAATTCTTATGAAGTCTTTAAACCTTCCTCCTTTTCCAGCCTTTCCTTCTGGAGGTTCAGGGGTGTCTGTGGTTAGGAGAGCCTGTGGGAGGCCTTTTGGGCAAGGACGCAGGCACACTGTTATGGCTGGACTACTACAGCTCCTTCAAGCAAAGTGTCTCTTGAAGGGCAACTAAGAGTTCAACCTTGAACTGAACTTACAGGGCATGTTCTGCTTTGCATTATCTATATAATTCAAGGTACTCACTTTAAAGCTTTTCATGAACTCAGGCAGATTAAATCAAGGACCCTCCTAATATTCACTGTTTTCTAAAGTAGAATTGCATAGAAAAAAAAGTGATAGATTAGATACTTTAGATACTCAGGCCATGATTATAGAACATCACAGGGATCAGAGTGTGTTCTGGTTCAACTGCTTTTGAAGGTAGATACAAGACCCTCATTTTTACAGAAGAGCATTTGCAATAGTGAAAGGTAAGCTAATAAAAACAGTTCAATTTCAATCTAAGCCAAGAGCACAGTCCAATTTTGTGTTTGCTCTTAAACCCCTCTTAACATGCTAAATTTCTGCACTTGTGTGCTGCAGTGATTGATTCTGTATATATACTGAGTAAATACATTATTTGCACTACCTGAACTGAGGAGGGCTGTGAGCTCCAACATATATTTGCTCTCTTGCAGATTCTGGTCTAAAGGAGTTGCATCTTACCTAATAAAAGATAAAAAGTAGAAATAGGTACGTTATCTGGGATGACTTTGGAAGTAAAGTAGAATGTAATGTCACTGTTCTTAAGATGCCTATTACTTACAGAATGCACAAAATGGAAAGACACCATGAACTCCTATTTTGTTTCACCTTTGCTAACTTGCAGTTTTCTGTTGGTATATTCTCTTGTTTTTCAAATCCCTTAATGGATCCAGTCTCCACCCACTGTTATTCTCCACCCACTCATTCCCATCATCTAATCATAGCCACTTTAGTAGTTCTTTTTTTGAAGTTCTCTATAATTGTAGCTTGCTTTTCAGCTTGTGCTGCAGCATTTCACGCCTTAATAATTACCAAGCATATTTTTTGGTCTCAAAGCTATGTAATGTGTATGAAAGGTAAAAAAATCTCATTTAAGCAGCCCCTACCTTACCTAAGCCCCTGTGTTGAACGTTTCCTATTGACAAAATCCTTTAAGCCAGTGTCGTGGTTTAACCCCAGCCAGCAACTAAGCCCTACACAGCCTCTCGCTCACTCCCCCCTGGTGGGATGGGAGAGAGAATTGGAAGAGTAAAAGTGAGAAAACTCATGGGCTGAGATAAAGACAGTTTTAATAGGTAAAGCAAGAGCCGCGCACAGAAGCAAAGCAAAACAAGGAATTCATTCACTCCTCCCCATGGGCAGGCAGGCGTTCAGCCATCTCCAGGAAAGCAGGGCTCCATCACGCGTAATGGTTACTCAGGAAGACAACCACCATAACTCTGAATGTCCCCCCTTCCTTCTTCTTCCGCCAGCTTTATATGCTGAGCATAATGTCATATGGTATGGGATATCCCTTTGGTCAGTTGGGGTCAAGTGTTCCAGCTGTGTCTCCTCCCAACTTCTTGTGCACCCCCAGCCTGCTCGCTGGTGGGGTGGGGTGAGAAACAGAAAAAGCCTTGACTCTCCTCATATAGGGAGTTTGTCCCAACTGTCTTAACCAAATAAATAATTCCTGATTCTCTCCCTTGTTCTACATATTTTTATAAAAAACTCACATCCCCTATCAAAGTTTTACTACAGCATATTTAGGGTACAGCAAACAAAGATGGGAAAAAGAACCCTAAGATTTGCTTCACTGCTGCTTAGTTTCCTTGAACAACGTGCTCAGTAATGAATGGCGATGGTACACTTGCAACAGGAGTCTGTGGTGGAAGCAGTCAGAAATTGCTGCATATGGCAAACACCAGAAAACTGGGAAGCTAAAATGGAAAGAGGTTAAGGAATCACTACGTGCAAGAGCAGCCTTGCAGTGGATGTAAGCAGCAAGAGGAAAGAAAGCTGCCATGACAACACTGTGCAAAACGAAGAATAATTTCAGCAGTTCTGGAACCATGGCTACATAGATGAGGACAAAGAAAGAGAAAAGAAATAATAGTCCTGGGAGAAGAAGTCTCTGCTTATACCCTTAAAAGTCTGGGTTTGGCTGGTGTAGACTGTTGAAACAAAGCAGTCTCATCTCTGCACTGTACATTGTGCAGGTTAATAGATGGGGACTTGAAACACATTTGTAATACTCACATGGGCATAACTCAGAAAGAAAAGCTGGTTGTGTGTGAACTCAAGGCCTGGGAGTAAAGGCTCTTCTTCTCCTCCCCTCTTTTCTGTAATCCATCTCCTGTATGCCTGATAAGAAAGAGATACCGAGTGCCTTTCAGAGACGTGGAGCCTAACCACAGCTTTTTCTTTTTTTTTTTTAAATAATACTATGTTTCAGATATTTTTCATCTACTTACCCTGAAAGCCTCTCGCAAACCTCCATTATCCGCAATGTTTTCTGCCAAAGTCCTCTTGCCTTTCACCTGGCAGAATGAAAGAACATCAGTCATTTAGACCCATTTCTGAACTTCCTTCTTGATCAACTTCAAGAAAGAGGGGAAAAAATAAAACGAGGCCAGAAGGACCTCAGCCAATTTCAACCATCATATCTCTGGTTAAGAAAACTGGGTTTCAATGTGAAAACTGTCAGTAAACAATTCTGTGTGATGAGTTATCCTGGCTCTGGTCCTAGATCTCTGTAGCACAAAACATAGTAGATAAAATGCACTCAAGAATGCAATCCCTGAACTTTGATCTGAGCATCAATAATTTTCTCCTGAAGACTGTTTTTCCTTTGGTTACATGTGAGGTCCAGTAGCCTCTTTCTTAAACTTTTATCTAAAAGGTTATATTTGTTTCTCTACATAACTCTTTATATACTACTGGGATGCTAAAATAACTTTTAAGTCATAACATAAGACAGCATAATTAAAAATAACTGTCAGAGACAGAACTGAAATTGATAGTATATTCAGTGCTCTAAAAATATCTGCGAAGGAGATTCACATTGCTTTTCCCCAGTATTGATTCCAAAAGCAAGAGCATAGCAACAAGAATATATTGTGAGAAGCAGTGCTATCTAAACTTTCTGAAAAAGCCAGTCTTCTGGTATTACCAAGTGCAGTATCATTATGAAGAAACTCTAATTTCTGCAAGTGCAGCATTATCTCTGATCACCCAGCCTCCTAGGGTCTTAGTGTTACCAAACTGTATTTGTAATTAGGCAGTTTTACTCTCTGCTATGCCTGAAATGAGCAAGGTAATTGAGCACAGTTTTGAGCAGATCTCTGAAGGTCAATGCTGTCCTGCAAATCCTCCGACGATAGGCTCTCCCATGCCGCAGGGATGAGTATAGGGGGGTTGGCGTCAGGACCCACCTTAGTTTCAAGATGGTAAAAGAGGGGAAAATGAGGCAGAAGATGTAAAAGGACCTAGGGGATACCCAGGTACGTGTGCACAGCCCCACCACTCAGTGGAGATGAGCCCCTAGATTGTACCCAAGGTATCTTGCTTGATGCCTTGGGTCCAATGTTACACACAAGGGTATAACAAAGGAGAAATGGGAGCAGTAGAGGAAAGTGGAAGTGGAAGTATTTAAAAGTACTGGAAGTATTTAAGAGACGTTTGGATGAGGTGCTTATGGACATGGTATAGTGGTGGTCTTGGTAGTGTTAGGTTTACGGTTGGACTCAGTGATCTTAAAGGTCTTTTCCAACCTGTGCGATTCTGTGATTCTGTGAAGTGCATCCCTTTCCTGCCAGCCCTCCCTCCCCTCACGAGCCTGGAGACGGAGGTGGGAGAGAATTTTTTAGGAGAAAAGATGCTGGGACACCAGGGTACATGCACACACATCAGCTGGCTTTTTTTCTGGTCTACCTACTCATACATTTTTCTTGCAGTGGGCTTGTGAAGTTGACTGATTTAGAGCATAAGATGAGAGTAACCTAGCAGTGGCATTTGGGCTATAGGTCATTTTAATAAGTGGAAGAAGTCTTTCTGCTGATCTCAGGCAGCTCTGGGTCAGGTATCTGAGACTACTCTGTGCAGACAGTTTGTGACAAGGCTCAGGGACCATGATAAGTCCTTATTTGATCAGATGACATTATGTGATTACTGCACTCTGAAGCTATTTCTATATCCACTTTTTCTTTCATTATACTTCTTTTCTGGAGATATTTTTATTGTAAACTGAATGAGAAAGAAGAAGAGTAAATAGGTTTCTTGATCTATGTAAAATATTCGCACAGGGGTAAAAAACCTGCAGAATGTACAAATATTGATGCAAATGACAGGCAAAAAGCAGCTCTTTGCATGATTAGCTCTTCATACAGAAGCTATAAAATATGGCAGAAAATATCAAGATTCTTCTTCTATCATCTAAAAAGTGCTTTAGGTTATCCCACGGAAATAGGAGGAAAAAGCCTTACAGATGACAAGGCTGTGGGTAACAGGATCTCTCTAGTAAGCCCATCCATGGACTTCAAAGGCAATAGCTACACTGGAGGGAAATTCAGATCTACCCCATCTCAAGAGACACCATAGAAGGTAAAGGAGATGGCCAAGCCGATGGCAGGACCATGGAAAGGACTCAGTCACATCCTTGGGAAAGGTTTTAATGACCTTCTTTAAGTGGCGCTTTTGTATTGACGGCTTTTGTCCTACAGATATTTAGGAATGAGCCTGAGAATTTTTATTTGTAAATTAGCTTATATGAAGTACTTCAAGTCTGAGTTGTTGGACTGCAGACTGGACCACAACATGGCCTTGTTATCTCTGAGACTAATACAAACAGCCCAGGGAAAGTGTGAAAATTATTGCTAAGCATGCAATGTGACCTCTCTATTCTTAAAAGGCAAAGACGTAATTGTACTTCTGATTCTAAAATGTAAGTAGAGGTGGTAGAATTGAGTAGGGGTGTGGTATATGTTTTATCCTGAAAATTAAGATTAAAATCATGTCCCAGCCAACATTACTGGAATTTTAGCTATTGATTTCAGAAGGTCTGGGATTTATCCTATTTGTCCTTCATTTTGGACACTTACATAATGTGCACATTTTCAGGGAAGCCCATAACTCTGATAGACAATGAAACAGAAACCATTCCCTTGCACTTTCTTTCTCACTCCTTTTCTATGAGCTACTGCTATCATACTCCCTTCATTTGAGATACAAATTGGGTCTGCATGCACACGTGGAGGAAATAGCAAGAGTTGAATGTGAAATAAAGTAGAGTTTATGCATCCATTTTATAGCTGTAATAAATAACAGGCAGAATTGCTAAAGGAATCTATAAAACATGCTATTATATTCTTCTTTTTAAAAAGAGTGGCTTCTCAGTTTTCATTATGGAACTCATCTTGAGAAGACATTTAACATGCTCACAGTAATTAGACAGGCCCTGCTGAGTGGCTTCATCCTCTTCCTCTAATTCCAATACGATGTGATTAGGAGAAGTGGTTTAACCCTGTCACCAGGATGTGGGTAGTGGTATTTGACTGGACTAATCAAACCTGACAGACAATTTTTATCACAATTATTCACTTCAAAAAATGATTTGTTGTGAGAAATGAAGTTGGTAGCCTAGCCTAATATCCCAATATGTTGGGGTTTGTAAAAAGATAACTTAAAAACAAAACAACCCAAAACTTCTAAGGCACCACTGCTTTCAGTCATTGGTGTTTTACATACATGTAAGCCAGCTCTCTTCCAGTAGTAATTGCTGTATTGATTAATCATGCATTTTGTTTTCTCTTTAAACTTTTCTTCAGAGTCAGTTGTCCACCAAGGGTCTAAATTTCCATTTTTGTCATATTTCCGACCTTAGAAAAGAAAGAAAGAAAACAAATGTTTTTGTAGGAGAAAACCCCATACTTTTCCAGTTTTGGAATCTATCACCTGCACAGAAATGAGAGGTGAATGTACTCATGCAAGTGTGTGTACAAAATAGATAAGATCAGTGAACAAAATCTTGAACCCACTCAAGTCAGTGGTGAAAAACTGGCATTCTATTTATTGTCATAATTTCCATTTTCAGAAAAAAATAGCAATGACTAATGAGTGCTATAGTACATTTTATAATTACATAATGTAAGAGGCATATGAGCTTTCTTGTAAGTATAATTGTGAGTATTTTTCATCCTCAGCCCACATGTCTTTGATTCTGCAAACCTGATGATAACTAATTCATTATTAATTAATTATACACTTGACCAGAAAAAAAATCAATTTCATGGAAACTTCTGAAGTTTCCATTTTTTGCCTTGGAGCAAAACCAGAACTTTTGAACCCTATTCATGGAAGCAAGGAGAATACATACATCCCATTCCCCTGTCTGATGGTTACAGCCATGGCTTGTGGAAGATTCAGCCTCAGGTCCCTGCTCCATCTCATTTGTAGGAAAGTATCTAATCTCCATCATGTCTCCAGCCAGTCAGAGAGGAACCTAAGATTTGCTTCCCTAAGCAGACCAGACACTATCTCTTGCCCAGGCTCTTACCTTCCAAATATAGAAATAAATTAGTCTCTAGGGAATTTGTCATCTTGAACAAGACAACACACAGGGAAAAAATAAAGAAATAAAAAGATGAAAGAAAACATCTTCAGCACTTGGTATCATGTCTACTGGCTGCTCCCTACCTCTCTTTCCTGCAGTCATAACAAAGAATTAAATCACAGAGCAAGGTTGCATCCACATGGTCAACTAAATCTGCTCTCAAAAAAAGTCCTAACATGTCTTGTGTCTACCTTTCTGCAACAAAAGACTATATAAGACCTGACTGCGAGACTTTTAGGAACAGGGGGTCAGCACTGAAGACTAAGTCCAGGCCTTCCACGTCACACTGCAGGATGGAAAAATCAGCTGGTACTCAAGTGCTGTAATATCCTCTGTAGCAGGGTCTTTTAACCATGCTATGCTCAAATGAAGATCAGTTTCAAAAGCCAAGTTTATCAAATCAAACTATCGACTGAAATACACAGACGTACCTGCTACATCATAACCTGTGTGATATGGAAGTGGTAGGGCAGATGGGAGTTTATGAAGAAACATTTTGCCATTCAGGAGTGTTTGCTTACGCAAAATGTTGTGGAGCAGTGCCAACAGGATACAGGTTTCTTAAAAGGTATTCAGAATAACGCAACATAAGCAACCTAACTTTAGTTAGGCAGTGAGCTAGACACCTGCTTTGCCTTAAACTCCCTATAGTTTCAGTGGAAAGAGGTTTCTCTAGACAGTGAGTTAGAGCGGGATGTCAGTCAGACACTCAGAATTGCTCCCTGGAGAAGGAGGTTTGTGTTTCTCTCTCTCTCCCCCCCTCTCTCTCAGGAGCCCGATTTTAAAAAGCACTTTACTGAGATAGCCAAAGTTAGATGGTGGCAATGCCCCACTCTACCCCGGTCTTCAGGACAGTTAGTTTGACGTTTTCAGACCACTTCTTTCTTTCTTTCTTTTTTTTTTTTAATATTTTGCAATACATTTTCTGTTTCACATTTGTTCCAGTGTTGTATTTTAGTATTTGTACGTAATTGTCTTTTGAAAAAACTCCAAACTGAAATGAAAAGTTTTCTTGGAAGTCATTTTTATCAATCAGAAGTTATCCCTTTGCCCTTCCCACTCCCCCCAACCAGGATTTTCTGAATCTGTTGTTGATTTAGTTTCCATTCAAAATAAACAGAAAGTGTCAAACTCGTGGTATTCTTTACCAAACAAAATCTGGTTCAGACAAGAAAGATTGTATGTAAATAAAGAAAAAAATACAACTTTATATTTTCTTTCACACAATTCAGCATTGTTAAGAAACAAAACAATAAAAATGCTAACGCATATACAAGTCAGCTTTCTAATCTGTCAACTCTGTTTAAAAAAAAAAGTTATCAACATATGGAGAAATACTCACCATTGCTATCAAATCCATGAGTAAACTCGTGGCCAACGATTACTCCTATGGCACCATAGCTTAATGACCTGTAACACAAAGAAGCAGTTTCCTCAGAAAGTGTCCACACTCATGAGCATCAAAGGACAGAAGACAGAAGACTCAAACAGATTTCTACCTCAGGAAGGATCATTATTTATTTAGACTGTCAGTGGGGTGGGAAATGGGACTAAAAATTATACCTGCACAATTTTGACTTAAATTTGTTGAAAGTCTGAATGTTAAACTCTTACTTGTTTAAAAACAACCTTTAATATAAAACTTTAAAAAGCATTGTGATGGTTCACTCTTCTAACCAAACCTCTTATTAGCATCATACGAGCTCCAAAATGTCTCCTTCAGCTGACTGCATTGTGTATATTCTAACTGAAAACAGGACAAAGTTATAGGTGAAATTACTCTTTTAGCGTCATCATGAAAAAAGAATAGATCAAAGGCTGAAATTAGGTTCCATAATGCCAGCTGCAATTATTCTTCACCGGCATGCAACAAACAGACTTGCAAATGACTGACTCTATAAAGCATTAAACAGATCTCCCTTCCATTATAAAATGAGAGTCATACAATTTCTTTGTACCTGCACAGGAATAGGACATGATCTACAGTCAGTTCTAATACACCTGAGAACCAGAATAGAAAGAAATATTTTCTGTTCCTGATTGACAATTAATTACATTTTCCTTGTTGTGTCCAAATAAACATGCATCTGGGAGAAATAGGGATGAAAGTGGGAAAGGTTCAGGGCTTTTTTATATCAAATGCAATGGATATTGCAGGAGGAAATTGATGTACTAAATGCATCTTTCGTTGGGTAAGTTGTTCTTTGTGATTTTAATTATTTCAGCTATTGAGATGCCATACTTCAAAGTAGCTTATAGTATTTCTAACACATTGTATTGAAACAGGAGAAAGGCAGAGGGCTTTGAAGTAACATGTTATTACTGGACCTAATGATCCATAGCACGCTAATTGCTCATCTCAGTCATGGCCAAAAAGTATTATATGATTTAATTCCCCCTGCTCCCATGACAATTCTTCACTTTGTTTTTTTCTTTCCTGAAAGGTAATTTGCATGTGATAAAATCTTCCCTACTGTTCCACCCCCACCCCCCCCACCCCCCAAGTACTATGGCAAACCTTCACTAAAAAGTGCTGATTAAAATTATACATTTCAGCTATGGAAATATCATCCTTTTGTGTGACAAATTTGTAATCCTGTGTAGCACACAGTGATAATTATCCATACTAAATGTACTGTATTAGACTTGTTTTCCACATCTGAAGTAAAGTGGTTATACAGGATCTTTTGCAGCTGGAGAAGTATAAAAAGAATGGCACAAAACACGTAAAGAGGTCAAGAAGAACCAATAAGCCCTATTACTAAATACATCTTATTTTTCCTCTAAGGTTCTCGGTCACCATGAGTGGCAGGGACAAAGAACAGGTTGGTGCCTGGGCACTCCCCAGGCTTTCCCCAGCTCCAAAAGATGGGGTGAAGTTTGGGGTGAAGTTTGGCCTTTGCTTCTGTGAACACCCTTCAGCATTTTGTCCAGCTCAACAACATTTTGCCAGAAACACTCCCAGCTCTGTTCATGCTCTTCACTTCTGGGGCACAGCTGGACAGAGGTGGAGGGGATTAGGTGCAGCCCAATAGGTGCTATATCAGAGGGGAACTTTCTGGGACTGGGGAGGCTCAGAGGACTGTAAGGAAGCTACCTCAGTAGTTTGAAGTCTCTATTTCAATATATCTGTCACTGAAGACTTGTACTATGAATGATGGCATTTGAATGGTATTTTATTTCATGTACTGAGAAGTAAAGTGATAACTTAGCTTACCTTTATGCGAATAGATACAACTGTTTTATAGTGGTTATGCTGGAACTGGACAATAAAACACCACTAAATGTTAAATATTTTCTAAATCAGTTTTCCAGCAAGTGCTGATGACTTTTTGATGATTTTTCTGTTCCAGTGCCATGTACTGTTTCTTTTAAGCAGACTGAAAACAGATCCAGAATATTTCAAGGACAAAAGCAGTCTGTTGTCTGATATAAAACAGCTACATTTGTTTACTAAATTTCATTTTGATACGTACTCAAGCAAAACCAATTTAAGCTAAGGTAACCTTTAAAGAAGAGAAATGAGCAAAGTATAATTCTTTGAAAGAACCACAATTTTATCACTATGGCAGAAGGTCAGGGTACAGAGAAATCTCTTCAGAAAGCAAAGCTGGAAACAGATCTGCAATAACCACAGCAGAAAATAAGTTCACCTTAACAAGAAAGGACTTTCTTCTATCCCCAATTACCACTTGGAAAGTCACCTGGCTCATAAGAATTCTCTTTGAATGCAAATTCATTTGTTCCTAAATTGAATGTGTCTCTCTACATATATTGCCAAATTTCCTGTTTACAAGGACACATCCAGATTGGAAGATGGCAAACCCAAAATGTTCAAAAAGTTTGATTTTTTTTAAATAAAGATTTATTAAGGATATGTTTCACCCGTAACTGGCTTTATATAACTGCAAAATAACTTTCAGAAACTGCCGTCAGAAACTTTTCATGGTCTTATCCTGCCCCAAAATAGAAAGTTATTGAACTGCACAAAAGCAGTGATCTTTCAAAATTAAATATATGTGACTTATAATTGCTCTTCCTCAGCTACAATAGCACATGGGCCTGCTCGGGCAATCGTTTATGCGCATGGAGATATTCTCATGCACCTCAATAGGCACAGGCGAAGGCCCAGTGTTAATCTTAGATATTAGCAGAAAGTGAACAATAAACTGATAATAAATGGCTTCTCAGGGTATTCACTTCTGTTCAGGAAGTGTTAGTTACCTGATGTACAATTCTTTTTAATACCTGCCATGTGCACACTGCTGCATCTGCATGCTATAGCATTGAAACACTTCCACTCAGGTGCACTTAATTAGCAATTCCTGTGAGAAATCAGTCATCAGTTTAAGGCAACAGCAACACATACAGCTCCCAAGGGTAAGAAAAGTTATCGCACAAAGCAGCAGTTTTCGACGTCTGTTTTTTTCAATAATAAAAGCAGGATGCAGCAGGGAAGAACACACAACCCAAGGACCAAGCTTTCCCTACAGAAGGACAGCACAGTATTCCTGTGCACTTCCTGTTGGTCATCTTCAGCAGTGTAGCCTTCTTCTCCATGCCCTCTTCTTTGTCTATATGTATTTCCAATACCTTTCCCTGTTATTCCTCATTTCCAGGTGTATGACATTCCCTGGTGCAGTACTTACCTAGGATACTCTGTTCCCCAAAAGAAAGGCTTTTGCAGTTCTCCTGCTGGGAATCCTGCAAGAGCAAAAACAATAATAGTGACGTCCCTAGTTCAGTACAGCTGAATAACAGTCACAAGGCCCAAGGGTTTGGATTTTATAACCGTTTTTGGTTAGTTTCAGAAGGTTTTGCTAGAGGAGCTTTCCCTCAGCTGGTAGTTTCAGAATGCAGTAGAGGATCTTTGAGAAGAAGCAGAACTCCTCCCTCCTTCAGGACCACAACGGCAACAAGATGCTGCGCTGCAAGAATTTTCTTCCATGGCTACAAGCATGTCTGTGTGTGTAAGTGCATGTGTTCTTGTGAAAAAAATACCTAGTGTTTCCTGTGAAGAAAACTGTTGGATTGCCCTCAGATGTGTTGACAGATCAACAGACAATATATAGGTAAAATGCAACAAGAATTCAGGAAGTGTTAGCTTAGTGAGGCTTCAGTGCAGCAAGAGACATATGAAAGTGATAAAATGTAAGCCTAATTCTATATAGTCTATAAAAATCAAAGGTAAATGAACATACTTCGGCACTTTGGTAAAGGAAAGCTGTACGCTATTAACGCTGTAGAGTCAGTCTATCTACAGGAATTACCTGGCTGCTTCTGGTAGACGAACTAGTCACCAAAAACCTGACAAAGGAGACACTAGTGAGTGATGATCTACTGATGTTGCACACAGTAACCAAAATTGTTCCTCAAATTCAAAGTCACAGGTCTATTTCTAATTCCCAGATGACATTTCAGTGCCACGATTCTGAAGGCAGTGGAGCTGAACGTGGTAACAGTTTAACAGCCCAAAGAACTGCTAAATAAAACAGACACCTATGGTCAAAGTTTTTATATGCTGGTGAAAAGTGTCATTCTTCCAGGCCCAAATGTGGAGTTTGCTGTCTCGTGTCACGAATTCCCATCTATAAAGCACGGGCATACACCTACTTTGAAGGTTACCCCACACGGACATCACGTTGTCAAGGAAGAACCAGTTTCCTCAGGTGATTTGCTTGCTTTCTCAGGAACCTCTGCTTCAGGTTATGGGTGTCTCTCCAAGAAATCACCTGGCCACTCAAATCAAAACAAAAACCACATTCACTTGATTCTAACCCTATTCAGTTTTTTGTTGATAGATAGGGTATGGATTTCTTTATATCTGAGATAAATTATCAGGCAAGATTTTTGTCCTTTCCTTACAAAGTCTTTAAAGACAATATGCTGAGCATAATTCATGTCAAATGATGTGGCGGGTGTCATGTCCTCCTGGCCTGCCCATCTGCTTTTTTCCGCTGCTCCTCTCTGGCTGCCTTGACTACCTATTTGCAATTAGCTTATAAAAAGTGTGGTTTTCAAACTTATTTTCTGAGTGTTTTTTTTCTCTTACTTCTCCAGATGCTGTTTTGTTGTTTCAAGCATGTAATCATTTGCTTTTCCAGTGCTACAAAGCACAATTGTACCAATGTCAAGGACAAAGTTTTCCTGATCTAACTCTCTTTGCCTCCCAGTGCACACAGAAGAGTATTTACTACGTACGTTTTTAAACATCTCACAGCAATGGTACACTCACGCAACTTGATGAGAATTGCTTATTAGTACACTAAATTAAGAGCTGATGTTAAGAGCTGGACATCTAGTCTGAACTACATTGCCTGGTTCCTTCCAAATATTGAACCTCAGGAAAGGTTTTTGGACATGCCAAAGAGACCATCTAATGAAGGAATCATTAGAGTCCGCTAACCCTGAATGATCCTCTCCCCCCAATAGCAGATGAGAGGAACTGTGGCCAAAATGAACAAATGAGCCCATACTGAAGATGGTATAAACCGAGGTAGCACAGTCACCCCACAGATCATGTTTAGGGATCACACAATCCTGTGTGCCTGTCACGGCACCAAGAAGCTATCAAGATCTTGTAAGGAGCTGCAATTATTTTGTCCAGGTATTGTGTAGTGAATTTGCATTTGTCTGTGTGCCAGGTAGAGGCAATATACATTATTTACAGTAAACTAGGTGCAAACCTTCACTCAGGCTTATCCATCTAAGAAATATAATCTAAGGGTGTCTTCATAGGACATTGCTGAAACACAGTCAGGTGTGAGATAAGCCATGAGATAAAGTTTTCACTGAACAAGTCATGTGAATGAACAGGAAGAAGCTCCAATCCTGAATCCATACAACAGGTTGATAATTATTTTACTCAAAGTCAGGATCCATTTTAGGTAAAACACACCTGAGCACAGAGCTTGTTGAAGGAGTGGTTTCTGCTTCTGGGCAGCTACGTGAAACACCTTTGTAGTTTGACTGCACTAAAGGAAGCTTAGGAAGTATTTTCAGGCCAAAGCAGAGTCAGAAGGCAATAGAATGTGACACACATTTAGGAAAAACTCTGGGAACTGGAATGTATTACCCACAATAGGATTTTTTTTTCTTTTTTAAGAAAAAAAATTACCTAGTTTTGAAAGTGATTCTTGGGCAGCTAGTAAAGCAAAGGTGTCCTGTTCTCCAGAGATTAATAGCACTCAGTGAGGGAGGGTGCTTGTCCACTATTGCAACACTACAAGGAACAGATTCGGATTTGGCAATGCAGGGCACCCCTCTGTATGCTATGTCTCCCTCAGGCAGGCATCAACCAGATCATCCTTGGAGGGAACAAGGATAAGAATGTCCTAGACCTAGAATCTCCTTGAAATTACAACAGGAGATAGATCCCCTGACAGTTTCTTATTTTGTGCTGTTTTGAATCCCTCAATTTAGGCAATTCCCTTGTGAAGTGTGTTTGTTGCTTGCTTGGCATATTGTACCTAAAAGAATTAATGACAAAACTCAGAGAGCTCATAGTAGGCTGTAGAAGCAATAAATACTAATGGGATTATTTATATGCCACTAGAGTTCAAGCAAGCAAAGCACTGATGTGGAGGAGTAAGTCTGCCAGACTTCAGAGAGTTTCATATCTGAAGGAATAGATACAGGCACTGGGAAGGTACTTTAAGCTAACACTTCCCCATAAATTTAGCCTGTAGTGCATCTTTTCATGCTTTCTCCCTCTACACAGTCCCAGAAGAGGGATACAGGCTGAAAGCCTCTCTCTCCCCGTACACTTTATTGCTAGTGCAGGCTCAGAGCCTACACTCAAGGCCATTATTTACCAACAACACATGGAACGAAAACTGTGTTGCCTTATTACAGACCCCACACAAACCTATCTGCCATATGTAGGACCTGGGCTTGCAGAATCTGCCTTGCCTACCTTCTTACAACCTACCTACTTCTGGAGCAATGTCACGGGACTGCAGCATCATTCTGAGATAGGCGCTGGTGTCACATGCCACGTGAGCACTGGAGGTCTGTGGACAGCTGAGTTCAAGCTGTCACAGAACAGCACTGATACCCGACATCCATGCATCTTACAGGTGGCAAGGTGGGACAGCCAGGCTAGATCATCCTCCAGATGGACTTTGTGCCACCGATCACAACACTTTAGAGCACAGCAGTTCTGATCACAGCCCTTTAAGCCCAGTAGTTTAACCAGTTTTCAGTCCACCTGACTATCTACTTGTCTAGCCCATTCTTCAGCAGTATTTGAGAATGTTATGGGAGACAATGCTGAAAGATTTGCTAAAGTCAAGATGAATCACATTCACGGCTCTCCCCTCACCCACCGAGCTAGTTGTCTCATCACAGAAGGCTGGTCAAGGAAACTGTTTCCAGGATTTACTCCACCATGTACACAGGGACTGACGTGAGGCTGACCAGCTTGTAGTTCCCTGCATCCTTCTTCCTGAAGATAGGAGTGACATTTGCTTTCTTCCAGTCCTCAGGAACATCCCCCAGTCACCACAACCCTTCAAAGATAATCAAGAGTGGCCTCACAATGATGTCAGCCAGCTCCTTCAGCACTTGTAGGTGGACCCTGTCAGAGCCCATGGACTTGCATCTGCCCAGTCTGTTTAAATATTCCCTAACCTTCTCCTCCTCCAGTGAGGGTAAGTCTCCTTGCTCCAGACTTCCCCTCTGGTCTCAAGTGCCTGGCATTCCTGAAAGCCAGTCTTGCCACGAAGGCAACGAAGGCATTGAGTACCTTGGCCTTTTCCATGTCATTTGTCTCCAGGTCCCCTGCTCCCATTCAGCAGTGGGACCACATTTTCTGTAGACTTTCTTCTGTTGCTGCTACACTTGCAGAAATGTTTCTTGTTGCCCTTCACATCCCTCACCGGATTCATCTCCTTTAGGCTTTAGCTTTCCTAACCCCTGTGTCTGGACCCTTGAACAGTGAACCTTCGCTGAACTTTCCTCTTACTCACCTTAGTGGTCTGGAACACAGGGGCATTTCAAGCAGTGGAGTACATCTGGCTTACTTCAAATATTTCACCCTGAATTTATGCTGATCTTGAAGCTCTGACAGCACTCTACCTGCACAGGACTACTTTTAACTTAATTGAAGGCTTCTAGCTTCATTTTATCCATTATATCAATTTTCAGCCTCTCTCTGCAGCAAGGTGCTATAAAGTTTCTTAGAATGTATTTCAAATTTGAAACTTTTTTTTTTTCACTTTTACAGGGGCTTTACTGCCATTAATGAATCCATTTACCAGCTAATACCTTTATGGTATTATTATACACATTTTGCAGATGTATGCCCTGAGACTCAGTGTAATATTGTTACTTCACCGAGGAGACACAAGCAATCACATTTCATCTGATAGTTCACTGAAACGATGCGGACCGATAATGGATGAAGTAAACTAAAAACACATGAGATAGCTCACCAAATTGTGAAGAAATTTGGAGTTCAAATCTAAATATGAATTCAAATTCTATAGTTCAATTGCATTAGTCAGTCACATTGCATGATATTTTTAACTGAGGAAGACAAGATCTGCTAAAGCCTTATTCCAAGTAGTGCATTTATAATTTCCAATTATTAGTTGGTTTGTTTAAAGCAACTTCTGACAGGCTAGTGAATCCAGTATGTAAATAGTGGATATGGGAGACAGCTGTGCTAAATTGTAACTGTAACTAATTGTAATTCTGCCGATTCTTGTACTGGCAATTCTCAGATGTATTTAAAAGCTGTAACTTGTTTTTCAAGTGTCATTGAATGGAGAGTTTTAAAGGTATAAGATATAAGCAGAAGACTAACTGCTGGTCAGTAAACAAAGGATATTGAATTCACATAAGGAATTAAACATGAAGACAACTAGGGTGTTGGTTAGTTATCTAAAAACAGCACGAAGGTCAGGATACATTTGTTTAAAATGGCTCCACAGACTTCTGTTTGGACAACTGAATCTCTTCCCAGTGCCTTTTGAGATCACTTTACATGTCCTGCTTGGGCTGTAGCTGCCAGTCTTGATGGGCAAGGGTCTTCTGCAAGTTCTCCCTCAGATATGCCAGACATGAGGAAACATACTGGATGCTGTAAAGCATCCCAGACAGCTTTGAGCACCTATATGTAGGTGGTTAGGATCAAACTCTCTGCCATAACATGGACCTGAATCCTATGCTTAATTTCAAGTTTTATCCTGTGGACAAAGAGGACAGAAAACATAAATTGTGTAAGGGACAGTAACTGTTCCATGTTTTGCATAAGTACAAAGCTTAACTTTCTGAGGAGTAGTGAATAAATTCATTAACAGATAAAGAGAAGCGATGGTCTTTAAGCAGAGGACTCAGCAGCCTTTGGTTCGATTCTTGACTCAGTTTCTGCTTCACCTGACAAGAGGATCTTTGCTGCTCATGAAAAAGAGAGAACGTAGCATTTCCCAACCTCAGTGGGGCAACGTGAGGAGAAACGTGTGATGGTTTGTGAGGGGCCAAGAAATACTGTATGCTCAGGGACTAGAAAACAAGTGAAAATACCTGTTTTTTACGTGAAACTTTAGTCTTTATTTTTAAAAGGAAACAATTCGCTAGATTCCTGTCCTGGTTTTGGCTGGGATAGAGTTAATTTTCTTCCTAGTAGCTAATACAGTGCTGTGTTTTGGATTTAGTATGAGAATAATGTTGATAACACACCGATGTTTCAGTTGTTACTAAGTAATGTTTACACTGGTCAAGGACTTTTCAGCTTCCCCTGCTCTGCCGGGTGCACAAGAAGCTGGGAGGGGGCACAGCCAGGACAGCTGACCCAAACTGGCCAAAGGGCTGTTCCATGCCATATGGCGTCATGCTCAGTATGAAGCTGAAGCTAAACCACAGCAATTCCCCAGAAGAAAAGAAAAGAACAAAGAACCTTTTATTTTATACTTTTATAGAGAAGAATTTTAGGAAGAAATAAAAAATGGATGTAAGGATCATACATCATCTCACTTGTGACTGTAATTAAGTAAAAGAATACTGGTCATTAGTAAATAGGGAAAATTGAAAATGAGGGCTCACTTAAGGACACTAAAGCTTACTTAATAACAGGGCTTAGAAAGTGTTCAGTCCAAATCTGTTATGTTCATTAACCTCCTGGAAACTAACAGCACACTTGAAACTACTTCATCGATAACCTTCCAATTAGTCTAGTTCTTAAGGGAAGAGAAAGTGCCCCTACGTGCAGTCCCCTTGTCCTCCCCCAGCCACAGCACCGTGTGCTGTTTGCCGGCACTTCCCTGGCTCCTGGCAAGTTAAGAGTTCTCCCTTGCAACTCACAGCATCAGCAAGCTGACAGCATCAATATCTGCATGCCGCTTTCTATAAAGATGATACTTATTGGCTAATATGAGCTCTCATCTCTGGTTTTCTCTATGAATGCTAATTCGAACATAATTTTAAAATTCTGTTTTAGATTATATCTTCTTCCTGTAACATGTAATGAAGCCGCTCTCTAAAGAGGCCTCTTGACTTTCACTGGAGAACTGCAGTACAAGCAGAAATGACTTAGAAGGAGCATGAGTATAAACTTATAGAGATAGTATCAACAGTAGTTAATTATCCAATACATCTATTCAAGCTTGCACCTCATGAGTGTGTTGCTTATATTTGCCTCAGTTCACTGTAAATCTCCCTTTCATTACTGTTCACAACCCACAAACGTTACTTTTTTTGATATACTCTAGAGGCATGTATGTTTATACTTGGAAAGAAAATTAAATACACCAAATGTCTAATGAGCATATCCCTTCTATCCTTAACATATTCAAGGGCCAATATTTTAGTGCTGTAATGAAATAAAACCTTTTCTTCAACAGAAGTATGCTAGCATACTTTGATCATCACTTGTATCTATTTTCAGCACATATTTATTGACTGCTCTAGAACTCATCAAAATAAACGGAGTCTTTGGGAAAGTGTTTTTGTGTTCCAATGATGATAATTAAAAAGATAGTATTCATGCTGCTTAGATTATAGGAAGTGTGCTTAGATACCTTTTCAGAATCTAAAGGCAATGACATGTACCTATTGTCCTTGTTAAGTACCTACAATTAGGGGAAATTGACTAGCAAATACAAAGAAAATTGAAAAATGATTCAAACTAGAATTGAAAAATTATTAACAAACATTAGAAACATGCATGGTTGTTAATCTAAGACACTCTGAATCATGGAAAAAGAGGAAATAAATAAATAGAACCCATGTATAGAGAACATCAGGAGTAAATTTGTATAATAATAAGATTAATTATAAGTACCATATTTTATAACTCTGCTCTTTGCAGCATACGTTACCTTGATACATCCACTTATTTCTCCTTTGGAGGTATTAACAGAATTGTTGGCCATTCAAGTTATCAATAGTTTAGTAATGAAAATTAAATGAAGCAATAGAAACATAAGGATGTTTGCACTAAAGTGCAGCAAATTTTGTTACAATCTACTGCATATGCAAGTTTTGCTGTATTCTCCCAAATCTAATAATTTCCTAAATCATCTAGTTTCTACTCTCTATTAATTTTCACTTTTAGTGAGGAAAGACCTTTTCTTTCAAGTAATTGAGTAGTCAGGTAGTCAAGTTAAAAACACTAACAGCTTGCCCGTATATGAAGATTGCATGGACTTGTATGGAGATTGCAGTGATTTCTTGTGTAATGCTTATGTCAGTGATACAGACTACAGAGACAGAAGAATTTGTAATCCTTCCATCAGGAGTGTGTCAGAAACCTCCCTGTGCTCTGAGCACAGAAAGCAAAAGCATATTCCTAAAGTTCAGAAGTGATCAGGACCTCCACATTCTTCTCCACTTCTGCAGGTACCTGATGACAGCTCCTTTTCAGAATCAGTTCAAGGCACTGATGTTGCTTTTTCGCTAAACTCTTTCATGAAGCCTTCAGTGACTAATCAAGTTTGGAGTTGCTGTGGTTGTATTGATAACATCACACAGTACATTTTCATTTCCAAACTGAATGGTCTTAATTTTTAGAATCGACTTTGGAACCAAGTATTTTCCAGTTAATGTAGAAGCTGCTTTCCAGAAACAATTTCTATTATGCATTTTAAAATTCTCATTTCTCAAATTCTCCTTCTTAGTAAACTCATTCACCAAGAGCAAAAATAGATGGGCCTTGAACACACTAAAATCTAGTTTGCTCACTGAAGAGCAGGGGCATTCAAGTAGATGAAGAGCCTATCTGGTTCATTCTCTTATTTCCAGCAGTGACCAGTAGTAGATGTGTAGGGAAAGAGCACCAGGCACCTATCTGTGAGGTAATTCTTCTACTCGTATATCTTTCTACCTTCCAGCAATCAGTAGCAGAGGGACCTGTCCTGGACCCAGTTTATATCTGTCTGTTCTTTTGTTCAGAACAGAGCGCCCTCTTTTTCAGATCATCTGCTAATACAGTGACCAGCACAGATCCTCGTAACATACCCCTCCAACTATTTTGAAAACAAATAGTTTGTTCCTACCTCCTTTTCTTATCAGTCATTAATTTATGAAAGGACCTTCTTTCTTACCCTATGACAACTTCCAGTCAATAGCATTGGGAAAGAATCTCATCGAAACTGTTCTAGGGAAATAAACATAGTATATCAAGCATACTTTCTTGCTTTCTGAATTTCAAAAAACTCTAATAGACTAAGAAAGCATGATATTTTTCTAAAAGAAAAAGCAAAAACCAAGTCACGTTGACTCTTCCCATTATATCATATGCTTACTCATTCTCTCTTATTCATTCATGTTGTGGTCACAACCTGTTTCCTTCATAGAGGTGCTAGAATGACTTTTTATGCAGATCCCTCTGGATTATCTTCTGAAAAAAAGGATTTTACTCCTGTCACACCTATTCTTCCTGTGCTAAGGCCACTATAAGTGATAAGCTATACATCAAAGCTGGTTGTTTGGCAGTTTCTTGTCTAAGTTCCTTTGAAATACCTGAGAGAATATTATCTGGTCCTTATAATTGTCACAGTTCATTTTAGGAATTTCTTCTAAAGCACCTTCTATTGACACTACATTTGAAACATTTCCTGGGACTTATCTCCCATAAGAAAAAGCTCCAGGATAAGAACTTCCCAAACTCTTCCAATGCAAAGATTTATCTTATTTTTATGCCTTAGAGACTCTCCTCTTTCAGTGTACTTGAAAAAAAGGTTTTATTTTTAGTTCTTATGCTCTTAGCAAGTTGGTCCTCAAAGTCTTTGTGGGCTTGCTATATACTGGGTATATATACTTTGTGGGCTTGCTATATATACTTTACATTTAACTTGCTAGAGTTCACGCTTATTTCCTATTCTCCAATGACTCTCTGTTGTAGAACTTTTTTCTGTTGTTTAACTGGGCCTTTAAAAAGGCCACAGTTTTTGCAGCATATTACCAGCCCCTACAGAACTTTCTATGGATTATTACTGGAAGCATAGCTGCAAAGCAGTAAGGTAATAACTGCTGGGCATGAGATTTGCCCAGCAGATACATCATGCAATACGAGTGTGCGTAGGCTCACAAACTTCAGTCTCCCACAGTGCAGTTCTTTCCCAGCAGCATTAATGGGAACTCAGTTGTGATGTGACAAATACTTATCAGTAACTTCAGACCCGAGCACGTTCCTCCCACGTTTTACAGGGACCTCTTCCCCTGCAAATCACACCGGCCAGCAGTGGAAGACCATTTGTACTGTGCCTTTCTGTGAATTTTCCCTCCTATTGTGCATCATTTTTAGGGCGTGATTATATTTGTACCTCTCTCTCAGGTAGGAGAGGGTTTTCTTCAGAAGGAGCCACTTAAATTCTTTTCCTCTTAGGAACAGTCCTAAAAGGACGGTGAGCAGCACTATCCAAACTTCAAGGTCAGATGCCAGCAGTACAAGAAGGTCAGCAGTTATGACAGAAAACACAATTGCCTCTACACCCATGACTGATTGGTTACGTTTGACAGCTCTCTGCTTCGTGACACTGTTAGACACAGAGAGTGTGAAATTTAGCTTCAGTGACTCCAGCCTCTCGTTACAGCTTTCTCTAATGTGCCATGGCAGAGGGGCCGAGAGAGCTGAACGCTGCTGAAACTTGAAAGGACCCGATATTAAAGAAGACATAACAGCGATGGTTCTCATTTCGCGCTGACCGGGCTTCCTCTCTGCTCACACGATACATCTGGAGAGCACTGGTGGCCGGTGCCTAGTGCAGCAGGAACAGCAGCTGTCACGCTGCACGTGTACCTCAGAGCCGTGATCAGCTCAGGGAAGTCTGCCTCAAGTGCTCCCTCAGATGATCAACAAAAATGTGGCTGCTTAATGATGGCAGCCCTCTAATTAAGGTAGAGCGGTCTAGGCCTAGAACTAATTTTAATCAAAATAACTGCCTAATTATCACACACACTTTACAAATGAGCTCGCTTAGACACAAAAGAATTTAAGTGAGTGATCTGAAGGCAAAAATTGTTTACAGAAATCGGTAGGAGCAGATACCAACAGACCCGGATTGCCAGTCCTCTGCTGTAACCTCTTCAGTGTAATACACTCATTTTGTGCCTTTCAAAAACTACTTCCCTCTGCAACCAAAAGAGATTTAGGAGAAAAAGGGGGAGTCACTCAGTGATTTTTGACACACCTGTCCTTGGGGACCGAGACCACAGAGGTTATGGCAGCCGCCTTCCAGACCCTGACAGCACAGAACAAGAAGGCTGATTTAAGTTGCAAAGCTAGTAAGAGCAAAGAGAAGTGTCAGGGTAAAGATAACACTGTTGTACACAGAAATACTGGTATATACTTTTAAAGCCAGTTAGAAATTTTCTGTGCAAAGTCCCCTTAGAGCAAATGGGAAATGAACATCCAAATCCATGCACATCTTTGAAAAACTCAGCTCTTTTACCTCATATGTTTCCAAATCAGGATTTATGCTACTGAAAAACAACCAGTAACTAAAATTAGCATAAGACAGGTTGTACTGTACAAGATAATGTCATCAACTATACAGGTAAGAATGTTAAGTTAACTGTAGATACCATTCCTTGTCCTTGAAAGTATCGAACAAATCTGCTGGACACCACTTCTCAGGTTTTCTGGTCTATATCACCGTCTCCTCTAGTCATGTTTATTGCTACATGTTTATTAATACTAGAAGACTGAGTTGCTATCACTTAAAGAGTTACTGTATATTTATGGAGGTATGTGTACACATGGTTTTGCTACAGAAAACAGAAGACATACATTAAGCTTTAATAAAAGTGATTTAAGCTAAAATTTGCAATGAACAGAGTACACACACAAGCAGTCACTGCAACTCAGCTGGCACGGGGTAACTCATTAAGCAACAGTAATTCAAATTTGTGGGACCCCTTGCTTTTCCAGAACTATCCTCTCACTTTAGATGTCTCACAGCTGAATCACCAGGTCTGAGGTTTTGATTTTCAGTCACAAACACAAAAACTGTACAGATATTATCTGAAGCTTGACACATACATTTCCCAAACAGGCACTTTATAAGGAGGCTCAGAAGTCAGATATACTCACTGATCTGGTTGGTAGATGCACTATAAAAAGCATTTACAGTAGTTGGGCTTGTAAACCACCTGTAGTAAGAGCAAAAGAAATTGGCTGTCAGTACACTTACACATCTTTATGAATAGAATGAGCAAAGATAAAAAGTGAACTCAGTGGAAGGAAGCAAAAATGTGAAAGACCTAAGATACATTAAAGTTAAGTTTTTCTCCATTTCAACACATGCTACCTACACCTTCTAGAACATTGAAATCTATTGTTTAATGGCTTTATTTCAAGTGCATACAGTCAATAAACGTTCAACAGGAGCAATTGTTAAGCTTGCTATTACCTAATCTGTTTTATTTCTAAGTGACCGTTGTGCTTGTGAGGTCTGCCATGCTGATGAACTGAAGTTCACCCAACAGAGGCTACAACACTGACAGCAGCTGTGAAAACTCTCTTAGCTGTCTTTCAACGATGTGTGGAGAAACTCCCTGTTGAAATTAGAGGAGAGCATTTTGAAATGAGTGAAGTGGCTTCAGACACTTTGCTGAACAACTACTTGAACAATTAGGATGATGCCAGCAACATGGGCAGGTGCTTTCTGGGAATCTAAATTCAAAATAAACAGCTTCACTTTCTGTACCCTACGCAGTGAACACGGCTATCAGTGTGCTCATAGACAAAGGGACCTCTTACAAGGCAAAACAAATTTTAAAAGGATTATTAGTGTTTCTTCTCATAGTTAGATTTCTCATACATACTGGAGGGAAACCTAGATTTGAATAGCAAATAGAATTTACAGATTTCCTTAGCCTAAGCTCATCAATATTGACAGTGGTTTCACACATATGAGTGGAAAATCTCAACTGGTTTCAGCAAGAGCCAAATCCCCTCAGATGAAACTCTGAGTTCAGTGAGTCCAAGATTTCACTTTATGATTTCATAAGGAAGAACTGAGATAAAAGAAAAGTAATAAACATGATGAGAATTAGTGGTTAATTCATAATAAATTCGAAGCAACTCTAGTAAATGTCCAAACAGGAACATCCTGATGTCTTTAGCAATGCATTACTTGGAAGTTTTGTAAAGCCAAATGAATTCAATGCAATTGCTTTGGAAATTTTCTTTCAAAGAGAAGAGATGGGAGCTGCAAAACAAAGAGTAAGACAAAGGAAGATCTATCAGAACATGGAAAATGTGTGATGTCAGTGACAGTCACGTACACGATCTGTGCTTTAAAATAGCACCGTCAAATGAATGAGTTATCTGCAGATCCTGACTTTTTCTGGCAACTGATGTCCCCACGTAAACCATGCAACAAAGGGGAGAGTTTTAGAATGGCAGCATTCTGTCTTTTATCAATAAATTTATCTGCTTCTCTCATCTTCAAAGCTGAGCAGCTTATTTTACAATGCAGCAACTAGAAAAACTAACCAATGAAAGCAAAGGGTGATGTCGTGTAAATATCTTAACCGTCCATCGCATTATAGGCTCTAATTGCCACAGATAACTCTCCCTGTTTTGTTTACTAGGAGATTCTGAAGGGGAGCAGCAGGGGGAAGTTGTTTTCTGGTGTGCTTTCTGTTTCCTCTGTAATACAGAGATTAAATGTTAGAGGTAATGTAGTAAGATAATGGAAAATTGAAGAAAGAATGCTTATGGTGAGGGGATAAAGAAAAAATTAGGGGGCTTAATTAACTACATTTCAATTTCATGTTTGTTCACAGCAGCAATCAGCTGAACTGTTTTGAAGAATTCAAGCCAGCCACTTGTGTGGTGGGATCTGCTCTCCAGGCTTAGCAGTAGCTCTGGAGGACTCTGTCCCTTTTTTGACAAGGAGAGAACCCATCTGAAAGGGACCCATCTGAAACACTCAACACTTTAAATTAGGTTTTACTGTAAGTTTGAACAAAGACACATAGCGCTGTGACTTCCACCTCACCCTGTTGGCTTGTCCTACTTACCATGGCCTTTCTGTTCTCTCGAACAGCAACTTTTAAGCATGAAAAAGGCTTCTGGGACAAGAAATCCTCCCTTTTTGCAAATCCTTCTTAGAGCAAGTATCTTACAGGGCCTCTCATTACCAGTCACAGGATCAAGGGCCTGAGACAGGTAAGATACTTCAAAACAGACTAATGTGCTTTGCTCTTCTCCCCATCCTCTTTGCTGCTGCAGCCCCAGGGGCTCACCGCAGCTAGTTCAAGATAGGAACCACCACAAGCAGCGGTTAAAGAGCTCTTCGCTGATAAGCGACACCTCTCTAACAGTACAAGTCTGCACCCGTTTTTAGTGGGTGAGGAGCCAACCAGTGATGCACGTACTTGTCACCACAGGAGCACCTCACTCTGCCCGAGAGCAACAGCAGATGCTGTTGCCATTTGGTCCGCAGCTACTGAGGGAGGACATCACACCACTGCTGGCCATGCTTTCATACCTATGAACTCATAGACTCGTAGCTCGTAGACTAGCTGCTAAGACTCATCGCAACATCCCCATCCTGAGACTGCTTCTTTCTTCACGATCTACCACCGCAATAACAGAGCCCATCCTGTTTCCTGAGCTTAGTATGAGCCAAAGACCGATAGCAGCCTCGATTTTCTCACTGCAAAACTGAACTAAGTTCTTTCCAAGTTGCTCTTTCATAACGAGGCCTTAAGAATGACCCTGTATGAAGTTTGTTATGTTTTTAAGCAGCTAGGAAGATGAGACTTAGCAGCTGTACTGAGGAGTCAGGAAGAATAAGAGTTCTCTAGTGACAAAGCAGAGTATACTGCTGAATTTCATATTTGACATTTAGACACTCGGCAAGGAGCATATTTGCACTCCAGCATTTTGTTGTACCATTCTGAGCCACTCTCAAAAAGATTTAGGAAGCATTTTGCACAAAAGAGCAGAAATAACCAAGACTGTTTCCATTCAGACTAGCAGAACAACTTCACCTCTCATCTGTCATCCTCTTTCAGTGAGCTCCTTGAAATGACTGAACCTCCAGTGAGAGACCTTAACTAATAACGCATCAAATTACTATATGAAGGTCTGTAATATATAGCTGTCGCTGTTAAATTTTAACATGAAGCAAATTTAGAAATAGTTCTCTCAGGCCTGTTTGAAGTCAGGTTGCCTGGGGATTTGCTCTAGGTCTGGTTGCAATTTCAGTACATTTGATCTATTAGCAGAAGGATAGAGAAAAAAGACAGGTGTAACAAACTAAGCTCTTATTAATTACAAACAACAACAAAAAAATCTAGAATACACTGTTTCCATTTGCTATTAGCATGTGAAAAAGGGACAGCTTTGAATGATGTCCTGTAACGCTACCTATCAGCTACTGCAGCAGTCAAAACCTAATGCTGCAGACTTGACACTTGTAAGTTTGAGATTTCTCTTGTAGAAATAAAATCTGAAACCTGCACTGAGATAGCGAGTGGGGCAGATACTCTTTTAGGTTTGTGTTTCTTTAGGCTACAATTTTTTCTGCAATATCTTCCTTTCTGAGTTAAGAGTATAGTGTGCTACATTGCCAGGGGTGGCAAAGAGGGGTGACTGGGAACATTTACAATAAAGGGAAAAGCTTATTAATTTATTTAATTCTCTGTAAAGCTGCAAACTGAATTTGCAATTTGTTCTCTCAACTTTTTGAGTTCGAAGAAATCACTCAGGTGGAGGAGAATTTGGTGTTCAATGTCCCAAGTAAGAATTTTTTTAAAAAAATCATGTAAGTAAAGAAAATGAACTTGTGAATGTGTAATGCACTTAAGCTGGTTAGAAGTGAAAGGCTGTACAAAGTTGCTAATGAAGCTGGAGTCTAGAAAATCTCTTCCCAAGAAAGGACTAGAAAGAAAAAATTCTAAAGGGAAGGCAATCTTCAAGGCGACTTTCAAAAGTGTATTTTCTCTTCTCATTGTTAGCCTGTTTTATACATTTTCCCATGTAGAAACAGAGGATTAGCCTCACAGGCCAGGCTGCCATCTGTCTCCCCTGGGGCTGGGCAAGAAACTGGGATGGTAAGGCTGGGCCCAGCCTCCAGTGCCACATCACTGTGTAAAATGAGGTTCAAAGACCAGGAAAAGGCTCCAGGAGGCTCGTTTCCAGTCTTTCTTCTCCAGGGCAGGTCCACCCACAGGGTTTCTGAGCTCTCCAGCAGCATTTCTCCAACAGACAACAGCCTGCCCAGTGTCTTTCATGGCTGCTTTTCCCTTTTTGCAGAAGGAGCTTTAGCACTGTCCTTAATGGCATCCAACCCAGCACCCCTCAGAGCTGCCCTCCCCTGCAGTGAACCAAGAGCCAGGGCTTACAAACAATAGTGTGTGGTCAAGAAACTGGAATAGGTCCTGGAGGAGACCCAGGAATCTTCTCATAGTACACTTTCTCTGTGTCCTCTTATAGGGCTACTAGATGCCTACAGCTCCAGCACTGAAAGTTGAGTGGAAAGTGAAGAAAGATTTAGCCAGGTCTGAAAATCTTAGAGGAGATGTCCTGACTTCAAAGGAGAAAGATTAATAATAATGAAGTGGTATGCCCAAGAAGTCCTCTGATCCCTTGCTATCTGCAAGTATGATATCAGTGTTAAGAGGGATAGATTCAATCACTGTTAAAAAGGTATGGGTGTGTCTTTATACATACATATACTTATACACACATGTGTATGTATATTTGTATGTATGAATGTACACTCCATAGATGGATAAGCAAACACCACTAAAAACACCCTGATTCGCCTTTATCTCTCACTTCCACATGGCCATCGCTTCCCCACACCCTGCCATTCACCTCTCTGCTCTAGTCGTGTCTCACCTGGATTATTATAACTGTCTTCATGCCTGGTCCCCCTCCTCCCACACTCCCCCCTTCCAGCCTTGCCTCCTCCATTCAGCCCTCTCAATCCAACCTGTGCTGTTTTGTCCATCATATTCTTCAGCTCCTGCCACAAATCCCTTTCATACATCTCTCTCCTGATACCTGAGCACTTTTTCTCTTGTTTGATAAAGCCAGCTGTGAAGACGACAGCCATCTCCCCAGCCAGCTGCTAGGATCACAGCTGGCACCCAAAGCGGGTGCAGAGGACAGCAAGCTGCACCTCCCACAGCTGCGGTGCCCGGGGGGGGCCTGGCCCCGGGACCAGCAGAGCAGGTGGCTCCAGCGCCCTGATGCCTTGTCGCAGCTTCTTGGTACCAGTTGGGCCAGGTACGTCCCCCCACCCATGCCCTGAGCAATGCCTCACCTGACTTCCTCCATGCTCCTTTTTCCTGTAAGGCAGATAACTGCTAGGGAGGGAGGGAGCAGAACAGAGGACAAAGAATTATGATAATTACTCCTGCTTTGGGGATTGTTTTTCCTCTTTTTAGATCACAAAACTGTTGAATTTCCACTTTGACATCCACATTCCCCCTTGCTTTATCAAACTCCTTTGTCTTGTACCTCCCAGCTCCTCTGTGTCCCCCCTGATGGTGTTTCCCTGGTGCTTTGAGTGAACCATCATTTTGATTTTCCATTTAGTTGACTATGCTGAGGAAAGTGAGTCCAGTTTGAAATAATATTGCTGAGAAATCTGGACTGTCTGCTAAATTAATATAGTGTTTTTGGGGATTAATATTACTTTACTAGGTGGTAACTTACTTCCTTAAACACTCATTTTCTCATTTATCTTTATCAGTCCACAACTTGGACCATCTTATAACATCTATCTCTAAATATAAATATTATGCTAAAAGCTACTGAACTAGGGAAAAGAAGAAATGAAGCAAACAGAAACAAAACCCAAGGGTAATTCTCTATTAACACAGTTCCAAGCTTCAGTGTAGACCAAGTTCTATGAAATATAAAAGCCTAAAAAATCAAAACCAGAAAAATAAAAGAAAGAAAGAAAGAAAAAAGAGAAGTAAAAGTATCAGAAAGCAGTAGAGTTCGATAGTTAAAATGTGGCAAGTGCTGATATTTTTAAGGCCAGATTTGACTTGCCTCAGGCTGGTGGATGGGAGTTATTGGTTTATTATAATACATTTTTAAAAAATTACTGGAGGTGCCAATGACTCTCTGTGCCTTGGTACCCCGCAGCAGACACAGCAAAAGTGGACAGCGTGACACCATTTTCAGATCCTTTTTCTATCGCCGAGCAGGTGCAAAGGCAGAATAATCTCCCAGCAGGAAGAATTACGACTGAGGGCTCAAGTGGAGGTTACCCCCAGCCCCACAGAAGGCAGAGCATATAGCTGTGCTGACAAAAGAAAGAGACTGCAAATCAAACTGGGATCCCCCAGGCCAGAATTTGCCCCGCGGGATGACAAGAAAAGCAAGACAAAGGTGATGAGGGGGCTGCTGTTAAGTAGTCCTTGAAATAAGATGGTAAAGACAAGCATGACAAAGTGTTCAATCTTGTAGTGAGCAATCAGGTAAAACCTTCATTTTTTTAAGCATACCCATGTGACAGTTCTCAGATTACAGCCCTTGAGGTGTACAGTCAGGGATTACCTGCCAATTAATTTCCTTACAGGGGAGATTTCCCATTGTGCCAAGAATCTAAGCGGTCTGCGTTAGTGCTGCCCAATGCTGTTCATGAGGAGGAGGTTGCTGATCACCATTGCTATAGAGAGGTAAGTGTTATTTCACTGCTCTCATGGAAACTGTTGGTCCAAAGAGACTATACTGTCATGGTCTAGCCCTGGCATCCAGCGCTGCAGGAAAGCCCGGAAAATCATCCCCCGGCATTAACAATTGCAATGTCAGAGAAAGGTGACAAGAAGGTAAAATTCACAATTAAAATTAAGCTATAAACAACCACTCGAAAATATGGGGCCAAATTACAACATTCTAACCAGGAACAGCCTGTGCCTGTCCTGCTGACATCCTCTACCTGCCTCACGGGCAACAGAGAGCCACCCCCGAAACCAGGTATTGTTCAGTTTGAGTAGGAATTTCTGGAGCCCTAAGGAAATACCACCTCAGGAGCTAAGCAGCAGCACTGATTTCAAAGTCTCTGTGTAGAAGGAGTCATTTTTAAGTAGCATGATTAGACTAATTAAGTTCTGTTTGGGTTTTAATTTGCATTTTAAGGATTTGATTACCCACCAGTAAGAAAAGAGACTGATTCTCTCATGTATTTTATGACAGTATGTGACACAATCTGCACTTTCATGTTTACAAATAAATAAAAATAACATATGTAAATTAAATTATGTTTTATTCCATATCGTTGCCATCAACAGCAGGTAACTAACAATGCTGATTGCTATTACTAATAATAGCATTATCTCGTACTAACGGTTCCAATCTTAGAAAAATTATTTCATAAATCCCTGCTGTACCATTCCAAATTCTAACTGTGACCAAGAGACATAATCCATTTTTAATTGAGATTCAATTATCCCTTTTTTCATTAAATTAAGTTTAAGTTGCAAGCATATGACTACTCTGCATGAGAACAGGGATACCTAGAACTTACCAGAAAAAATATCCACAGGAGTTTCTGAATAACTAAGGGCTTTGCCCATAGGCTTTTTCTATCATAATATGTTGCTTTGTATATAATTCTATTAAAACATAAATTGTATAAATTAAATAATATAAATTAAAATATTGTTAGAAGACTATGTAAATTTGCCTTTTGTCTACTCACTCTGTTTTTGGAACTTCTTTTCTAAGCCAGTAGAAATCAGATTGGGCTGCATATTTGCGAGTTTGCAACACATTGCCAAAATAGTCACTTTCTGTAAACTTCAGCTGTATAGATAAAGCACAGACATTTTTAAAGCATGTCCAAGGTAACAAAAGCTGACATAAAACAATCAGAACTTTTATTTTAAACAAGTAATCACCTAAGTTTTTAGCCATTATCAAAGCAAGTACAATTTTCACACTTGGTAGGAAGAATACATATTTAGTGAGCTTAGTTAAAAAACAGTGGCTGAACGGATCTACACAAGGGACTGGAACATCGGAAAAGCTCTTTCCTGCGCAGAGAGCAGCTGAGGAAATCAGAAGTACCCAACAATGAATTGCAGACTGCATGTTTCTAATGCTATTATCCAGGCAGCCTCTTTTCCATAAGGAAGTAGGTCTACTTTTACTTTTAAAAGTGCATTTTAAAACCACTTTCAAAAATGTAACAAAGACCTTTTTTTCAGTTTGTTTTGTATTTTATTACAAATACTTCGTACTCTGTGTCCTCTGAGGGTTCTGCCACTGCTTTCTTACTGTTTCTCGCATTAAATGCTTACATAGGGCTCCATGCTTCCATAAGCCTCCAAATCTAATAGCAACCCCACACACACACACACAACTAACCATGCAAGAAAAAGGGATGTTAATATTTTATGAATCCAGCTGATATCCCTGTCACCAGTTTCAAGCAATCCTATGACCTGTGAGAAAGCTATACTTCAGATTTAAATTATGGTTTTGCAACCATGATTAACAAGTGTTTTTCACTAGGCATTACTGCTTATCTGGGCAAATAATTCCATATGTTGAGTGGTAATTTGGTCACATCCTCCATCTCATTACACTGCCTTCACAGCACCATCTCACCCTACCCTTTCTAGAAACGAGGACTAGGCTTGTAGAGTTGGTTCTTCCAAATTTTCTCAATAAATTATGCCTCTTATTAGTGTTCTTTCATGTTCTCTGGCAAAGATGACTATCACTCTTGTATTTTTCCAGTTCAGGATTACATTTGTGATTCTACTTTGCCTGTGACTTTCAGTAATACAATTCATCACATGCATGCCACAGTTAGCCCTCTGGAAAATGGTAAAATATATCATCTGTCTTCCTGCTTTAGTTAGGCTGCACAGATACTGGGTCAGGAAGGAGTCCCCCCACAGTATCCTTGTCCAGCAGCCAGCACGGTAGGCATATATATTGGTTAGGACTTCTAGGCATGATCGCAACCAACAAGCATAAATAAATTCATAGCCTGGAGAGGTGGGGAAAGCCTATATAGAGCACCATAAATTGTGATGTTCTGAGGAAAAATGCATTAGTATTTTTGAAGACCATTACTTTGAGGAGAATTTTTTTGTTTTGTTTTGTTTTTATAACTAAACGCAAAATTTATGCCAGCATATGTTTAACCTTTAAAATGCTTAATAGCAGGAAGGTTCTTTGTACCCAGGCACATTTTACTCCCAGCAGGCCTCGTGGTCATCTCACTTAGACACACTGGCATTGATAATTTAGACATGAGAGCTAGCATACTTAATTCAATGTCTAAAAATAACCAGGCAAGCAGAACTCCAGATGCATGCCAAACAAAAGAAGAGCTTTGATTTTAGACAGCAATGAAACGGAGCAAAAAATGGCTGCAATATGTAAAAGAAGAAAGCTGCAAGTCTGACACTTACTGTTTTGATGTCTTCATTAATATATGTGTCATTCATTATAAACTGAGGGTAACCCACTTTTGCCATAACTGCCTTTGCCTTTGAAAAAGAAAAAAAGAAAAAAAAAAGTGTTGGCAGATATAACCATTTCTCAGCATATGGCTTTTTTTTCCCCTTCTATTTCCACTTTGTATTATTATGCCTCCCTGAAGGCATCCTAATTTAACTTTAAACCAACTTGCCTACAAGATAAACTTGGTGCCACAGATGAGCTTCACATCACAACGTGGAAGGTCCAGGTTCTGTTGTCAGATTATCACAGTGGGTCTGTTGTCGCCTGCAGAGCTTTTGCAGACTTACAGCAACGTTTGAGTGCAAAATCTTAACAGCTGGTTTTCCCTGTCGTTTTTTGTGTTAATCAGGTGGTCAAATGCCTGTTTTTACAACGTTTTCCAAAAGACGACAGGAAACGGCCCATTTTGCTATGGTGCAGTAGCTGGTACACATCCAACTGTTAAAATAGATTTGATACACAGATATGGATGGACCTGGGTCCCAGCAAGTGCAGACTGGCATACTTCCACTGAGGGTCACTTCCATTTACACCTGAGGATGGGTGCACGCTTTTCTGAAGGACACTGTACTTTCCTAAAACCACGTGGCTAATCTTTGTTTCATTCTCCCCTTTCATCCCTCTACTTTGCAGTCTTTGCCCTTTCCCTAACGACAGTAAAGGTGTTAAAATAAGACACTTCACTTTTGTTAACTTTTTTCCTCTTTCAGTCATTACTTGGTCCTAGTGTTTATGCACAATCTGTGTAAACACTCTGATGTGAAGCGATAGCAGCTGTAGATAAGTATTCCCACTTTGTAAATCATGGCGTAAGTATATAAACAGTCTTAGTAATGTCCTCACAAAAACACCAGCAGGCCACCCAGCTACCCAGAATCTCTGTGGAAACAACGTGTTTCCGGAAGAAAAGCAGGATACAAAAGGATAAGGTGACATACCAAGAAATGAAATATGACAAGTCCATAGAATAAAGTAAAGCCATGATGGACTAGGGTAGCACAAAGCTTTCACTTTGTATGTTTTCCGGATGCTGAATGTAATTTTTCCTTAAGTCTGGAATTCCCCCTGCCCCACAAAAAAACGCTCTTCCGGAAATTTGTTCTTCAAACTCAGATGTCTAAACCCAAATTAATATTGCAAGATAGGAAAAGCAATAAATGGATTGGCCTTTAACCACCTGCAGTCATACCAACCAGGCATTCTGCTCTCTGCGAGCAGAGCCTGGACCTCTCTGGGGGTCCACTGACTTCTACTTCCTTCTTGCTGCACGGGGTGGCTGTTCAGGGGAAGATTCCCCTTCCTCCACAATGAAATCCTTGCCCCCTTCTTCCCCTCCACAGTATCTTAATACAACAGGGCCTCCTATGACAGCAAGAATTAGAAACGTCTGTTCCATGACTATAAGAAGGAAGCTGATGGAGGACTGCCTCCATTTAACCAAAATTATTTTGTCTCCTCTTTTATTTTTCAAGAAGAAAGGCCTCTTTGCTTCTTCAAACTCCTTCAATTTCTCAATCTCATTTCCAACCCAATGTCATAATCCTCCATTTGTGACATCACAATTAATTGTGGTTGAGATAATTAAGATGTCACAAACAGAAGATTACAACTTCAGGTAGGAAATTAGCAGCAGGAGCAGATGAACTTTTAAGCAAGAAAGATCCCATTGTCATGCAAATATCCCTAGTGATAAAAAAAAACAATGGAAGACAAATGCTGAACAGGAAATATGAAATGAGCCAAAGTAACTCTCAACAGAATGTTTTCTCATTTTTCCAGAAGGTAGAGCAGCCTTTCAAGATATTTTAAATGCCTGGGGAGATAAAAAGCAGGGGGTGGAGGGAGCACAATTCATCTGCAAGTTTGTATATCATCAAAAATATCTATTTTTTTTCCTGGTGGTGTTGTCAGGTCCAGCTGACTGAACTTTGCAAGGAACTGGAAAATTTCCATTTTCCATTTCAAATGTTTCAATCCTAGTTGTTATATTAGTCTTGAGAAAGCAAAGTATAGAACTCATCAGTTTTAGTTTTTACTAAGTCAGTTGCTTAAACAAGTTCAGTGAATCTCAAATGTTCTGCATGTGTTCCAGAGTACCCACCTGAATCACTTACAGTGGCCTCTGTGTTGAAGCTACTTAAATGAGCCCCTTAGCATTTTGATTAAACAGATTAAATTTAAAAACTAACTTATATGATGAAGAGTAAACCCTTTAAAAACAATATATAGTGCAACTTGCAAAAAATCAACAGTGGCTTTTAAAGAAAAAGTAAGGATTAACTGTGTCAGTACACTGTCATTTCACCAATTATTTAACCAGTACAATGTCAATCAAAAATTGTTGATCATGTTTTGTCATATAAAAGAACAGTTTGGGCTTTGAGCTGTATTATATCCTTTAAAAACACTCAATTTCTAGACTGCCTTCCAAATAAAAGCAAATAAATTCATGCCTCACTGGCTGTAAACGCAGAGGACTATGAAGCCAGCCTAGGTCTGGCAGCACATCTTTGCCAAAAAAAGCAGAGATGGACCCTGCCCTCAAACCCATGGTGCTAGTTGTCTGGTTGTGACCACAATATGTCTATCTGCACCGCATGCCATTTTGGAGTCTTTGTGGAATATAAAATCCCAGAATCATAGAATGGTTTGGGTTGGAAGGGACCTTTAAAGGTCATCTAGTCCAACCCCCCTGCAATGAGCAGGGACATCTTCAACTGGATCAGGTTGCTCAGAGCCCCGTCCAACCTGACCTTGAATGTTTCCAGGGATGGGGCATCTACCACCTCTCTGGGCAGCCTGTTCCCGTGTTTCACCACCCTCATTGAAACGCATATCTGCCACATCCATCTCGGTCTCTTCTTCCACAGCAGCCCACTGAGAGCAGCAGGTTGGAACTGCCAGGTTTTGGCCCTTTTAGACCCCATTCCTTAACCAAACATCTCCAAGGGTGAAGATGATTCCTCCAGGTTCCTGAGTAGCAGGTCTGACATAGGTTGACCTAAATATCATATATAATCTTATAATGTCATAGATAACCATGTAATTAATATTTAACATTAATTTTATATTTTAGTGACACTTAAATCCTTTAGTCTTGTCATGGCCCTGCTGCATTAGAAAAGGAAGATGGGAAGAGTTCTCCCAATCAGACTTCCTCAGGAGAGCTGGGCTCACTTATCAGGTCACACATACTCTTGCTTTGTGTTTTTGACAATTGATGTTGTGAGCTTAAGATTTCCATGTACAAGGAAAAAATGGTCAGGTACTACTGAGATATTTTGTTATAAAGCCTATATAAACCCTAGTAAATAACAGAGTTTGTCTCAAAGAGTTTTTTGAAAGTAAACTCAAAAGGTAATGCTGCTCCTAGTACTTTGATGTTTTATCAATAGCTAAAGCTGTGTCCTATTTTGTAAGATATATATATATATATAAGAGAAAAATGTTATTTTATTGCATTTGTTACTTAGAAGGTTTTGCCACAATATGTGTATTTTAGAAGTCTGCACAAGACACACAGACAGCTATTTACTCTGTAATGGCTAAACTCTAAGGTAGACCTTACTAGCACTGTGTAGACCTTACTACCACTGTCATTCCAAGGCCTTCTTAAATGTTCCACCAGTCATGTAGGATAACAGATTCAGAAAAGTACACACTTGGTTACTATACCACCAAGTTAATTTGTTATTAGAAAACATACATACATGCTTAAACACCATCACAAAGCTTCTGGACCATCTGAAATAATGAATTAATAACAACCTTTAGGAGCCTTTTTGAGAACATCTAGAGCAAGAGCTGATAGAGAGCAAACTGGTACAAGGTTGTCATGTGCAATCCACATCTTGCTATACAGCTTCACCCAGAAAAGAAATGTGTCTCAAATTGGTCCTAATGGTGCATATGATGTGGCCAAAAATTTAGAGGTGTGCCATGCTCCTCTGAGATCCTACTGAGCTAGTGGACCAGGGCCACCTTATCGTGTAACACCGTGTAGCACATACTGGTGTGGGAGGAACAGAGGAATAAGCCTGCTTGATCTGAAGGACAAAGTGCATCTCTCTTTTTGAAGGGCCGCCTCCAACATCCTGACTCCAGCCTGGGATGAGGTCCAGACCCATACAGCTCATGCAGGCACTTAGGGCAGGAAGCGTGGGTGGCAGGCCAGAAGGCTGTGGCACACCAGTAAGTCCCCTGATGCCAACAGTGAAAGACATGTGGCACCTGGTGGAGGGGACTGTTTCCTATAGCCAAAGCAAAACCTGTTAGAGGACACAGGAACTCCTCTGAAGTCCTTGGGAATCCCTCCAACTGGGATTCCTCCCCAGGGCCTTTGCATCAGGTCCAAGCCTGTTCAGCTGAGCCCAGCTGTCCTGGTTTTGGCTGGGATAGAGCTAATTTTCATCCTAGTAGCTGGTATAGCACTGTGTTTTGGATTTAGGATGAGAAGACTGTTGATAACACACTGACGTTTTAGTTGTTGCTGAGCGGTGCTTACACAGAGTCAAGGACTTTTCCGCTTCTCATCCTGCCCTGCCAGCAAGGAGGCTGGAGGTGCACAAGAAGCTGGGAGGGGACACAGCCAGGACAGCTGACCCCAACTGACCAAAGGGATATTCCATACCATATCACGTCATGCTGAACAAAACAACTGGGGGGAGTTGGCTGGGGGGGGCCACTGCTTGGGAACTGGCTGGGCATCGGTCAGCACGTGGTGAGCAATTGCATTGTGCATGACTTGGTTTTTATATTCCTTTATCATTATTATTATTTTCCCTTCCTTTTCTGTCCTATTAAATTGTCTTTATCTCAACCCACGAGTTTTACCTTTTTTCCCAATTCTCTCCCCCATCCCACTGCAGGGGAGTGAATGAAGGGCTTTGTGGTGTTTAGCTGCCTGCTGGGTCAAACCATGACAGTCCTTTTTGGCAGCCAACGTGGGGCTTGAAGGGTTGAGATAACAAAAGATCTCACCAGAGCATGTTAAAACAAATTTGTTATAAGCATTCATTATTAGGTTAATAGTTGTGAGACTAATCTGGTATTTGTACTCAGCATTGCTGTCATTTCTGTACTTCGGGAACTATCTCTCCGAAACTCTTAATAATTACACTCTTTACCTTTTCTCCTTGGAGAGCCAATTTATGGGGGAGACAAGGAGGGGACACTTTCCCCCACTCCTTCACCTTCCCCTTCTCCTCCAGGCTAGTTACAATAGCTCTTGAGAATTTTGAATATCCTTGGGATGTTCAAACTAGCATGTTCCTATTGCTATGTCTCCTGAATGCATTTCAGGTCTTGTTTAAGATTAAACAACTATTTAAGAATACCACCCAGAGATCTGTCCCAAGGTTGGACAGTCATGAGTGGCAGGGTATGTGGGATAGTATGGGCAAGTACCTAGGACAGTGGGCACCTCCAATGTTTTGGAACTTCACCTCTGAACAAATGCAGAATCCTGAAAAACTAGTAAAGTATTTGGAAAAAGTATGCTGTCGCCCTGGCAATTCCAGAGAGACACAAACCACTGCAACGTGCTGGGGCCTGGCCCATGCCTACCAAGCCCTGTTCAACACTGTTCAGTATCCTCTGGATCTGACGACAAAACGACAGGCACTGCAGCTACTCCAACCCCTGCGGCAGGCACTGCGGTCACTCCAACACCCATGGCAGGCATTGCAGCTACTCCAACCCTCGCGACGGGCACTGCAGCTGAACCAGAGAACCAGCCCGTGCCGGTGTCAGTTGCCCTTATACACAAGAAGAAATATTGGATGTGAAAGTCAGCTTGTTTAGTAAGGGAAGGAAGTCCTACTAAGAAGGGGAAGGAGGAAGGAGTGGATGAGGCAGGTTACTCCGAAGCAGGGCCATCATGAGAAGAGGAGGAGGAAGAGGCAGACCTCATAAATGAGGTGGTAAGTACCCGATCCCTATCCCTGAGTGAGCTGCGAGATATGCGAAAATATTTCAGCCATCGTCCAGGTGAGCACATTGTCACCTGGCTGCTCCAATGCTGGGATAATGGGGCCAGTAGCCTGGAATTAGAGAGTAGGAATGCCAAGCAGCTGGGATCCCTTTCTAGGGAAGGGGCATTGACAAAGCAATTGGAAAAGGGGCACAAGCCCTCAGCCTCTGAAGGCGACTCCTGTCAGGCGTGAAGGAAAGGTTATCCCTTCAAGGAAGATGTTATAAGTCACTCAGGCAAGTGGGCCACCATGGATAGAGGTATCCAGTACCTGAGGGAATTAGCTGTGCTGGAGGTGATTTATGATGACCTGAACAATGAGCAGTTATCCAAAGATCCAGATGAAGTCAAGTGCACACAACCCATGTGGCAGAAGTTTGTACAGAGCGCACCATTGTCATATGCTAACTCATTGGCAGTAACAACCAGGAAAGATGGAGAGGAACAAATGGTGGATAAATTGGCTGGCCAACTCGGGCAATATGAAGAAAGTCTCTCCTCCTCCCTATGGGCCTGCATCTTGACAGTGGAGAAAATGTCCCAGGAGTTCCAGCAATTCAGAGAGGATATGTCCTACTCCCCACCTGTACAGACCAGTATCTCAGCTATTAGGAGTAAGCATTCCTCTGCTCAAGAGAAGATATAGAGGGTACACACCACAGGCCACCCTGTGGTTCTACCTGTGTGACCACGGAGAGGACATGAGGAAGTGGGATGGAAAACCTACCTCGACCCTAGAGGCACGGGTACGAGTCGCAAAGTTGCAAGGAAAAACAATCACCAAAGGGGGTTCTTCCAGGAAAACTGCTGCTCCAGTTTCCAGTGGGCAGTTCCCCAGACAGAGTAGAAGGGCTGATTTTACTTCTGATCTTAATAAAGGGACTTCTGATTCATATTTACAAGAAGTGAGTAACGAATACTATGACCAGAACTAGAGGGGCCAGATGGAGGAAAGGGACAACCAGGTTTACTGGACTGTATGGATGCCATGGCCTGGCACATCAGACACACAGGAGTATAAGCCTCTAGTGGACGTTGGTGCACAGTGTACCCTAAAGCCATCAAGCTATACGGGGGCAGAACCCATCTGTATTTCTGGAGTGACAGGGGGATCCCAACAGCTAACTGTATTGGAGGCTGAACTGAGCCTAACTGGGAACGAGTGGCAAAAGCACCCCATTGTGACTGGCCCAGTGGCTCCATGCATTGGCGGCATAGACTACCTCAGGAGAGGGTATTTCTCTCTCAGAGTCCAGGCCACAGTTTGCTTTCACTTGGAGGGACGTCCAGTACACCTGGAATCGATTGCCCCAGGGGTAGAAACACAGCCCTACCATTTGCCATGGACTGATCCAGATGGCACTGGAACAGGGTGAGGCTCCAGACCAGTTACAATACATTGATGATGTCATCGTGTGAGGCAATACAGCAGAAGAAGCTTTTGAGAAAGGGAAGAAAACAGTCCAAATCCTTCTGAAAGCCGGGTGAGCTTTCTCTCCCCCATCCCACTGGGGGGGAGTGAGTGAACGGCTTTGTGGTGTTTAGCTGCCTGCCAGGTGAAACCACAACACCAGCACACAGCCCAATTCATTTATACAACAGACAAGTCAGAAAGTGTTGTATTAAGAGCAGGGTTCTAAATTTGCATGTGGGAAGTCTCTTGCTTCCTTGGCTATCTTTTCTGTTCACTTGAGTAATTTAACAGCAGTTAAAAGACTCCTTATTCATATAGTACAAGAAAGTGGAAAACTCTTCTACGACTGGCTTGCTCTTTGATAATGAAGTCAGTATTTTCCCCTTGATAAGATTAAAACTATGTTTAAGAGACCAGCCTTCCAGGAGGCATGCACACACATACGGGGAAAGCAAATGAAATGTGACAAATGTACAGGAACCAACCATGGGGTAATTGCACATGAATCCGCCATAAACGCACCATGCACAACTTTTTACAGTTTAAAGGCTCGTTGAATTCCTATCTCTAATTTGCATATTAAATAACCACGTGTACAGGAAGAAAAGGGGCAATGGGGTGTTTCCCCCAGCTAACTTTAAGTACTCAGTCTACCTTAGGCTGCCAGGTAAATTAAGAAAACTCATCTCCGCAGGCTTGCAATCCTGCCATTGAAAGCGAGAGGCTCTTGCCGGGGGTGACACAGAGCAGCAGCATGCTTTAGAGTAAGTCATGATAACTTTTCCATCCCAGCAGCCAGAGAGCAGGCTCTGAGGCAGGGGACCAGGAGTGGGACTACTCCCTCTGCCGCTGATTAAGCAAGGAAGTTTCCCCACTGACTGCAACACAGTCAAGATTTTATCATCAGTGTGTCTTTCTGTCACAATGAGAGCATTGCAAGTCAGTTTACTACAGAGACAAAATAAATAAACCACCTTTCACTCTTGACTTCACAACTTGCCAACATGGGACCGCACACGTGTGTTTCAATGATACAAAGCATCCCAGTTTCCAGCCTAGTCAAATTCTCACTTGGGAACCAAACTTCACCTGTGAGCCTTCTGAGAAACCTTTTTGCCCACCAGAGTATGATGTGGATATTTTGTAGGCCTGCTAGCAACACCAAGTACTGACATATTATACTTACTGTAGAAAACAAAACAAAACATATATCTCGCCCCTGACAAAGTTTTGTGAGTCTGACATAGGTCTTCTGTATATCAACTTGACTCACAATAACTTTGTGAAGATCATTTTCAAGCTTCTAAAAATATAAAAAAATTAATACAATTACAGTTCACTGAAAAATTAGCATGAAATACATTCTGAAAGCTAAAATCATTCACGGTAAAGTAATGTTCCATTTAATTACAAAGATTAATTCAGCCTTTATGTACGTGTCTGGTCTTTTCTTTTTTCATTGAAAACAGATGATTCAAGAGCCATCTGGTAAAATTGCTTCATAAATATCACTGCATCTATTTAGGTTTTACGTATAGAAAAACTAGGGAAATAGAGTGATGGACCTTGGTAAAACACAGAAACTTTCCATCACAGGGCTAAAGCCCAGTCCTACAGATATCAGTAGGAAGTGACTCACCGACTTGACTGGGAGATGGGCTGGGCCCACCTGAATGATGTATTTTATTTCCTATGCAGGGGCCACATGAAATGTCAGGGATTTGCACATCATCAACTGCAATCAAAAGTGCAGTGGCAACTCAAACATGAACACTTGGCCTGAAATTATAATTGTAAGAGTACTTGATCTGCAGTGAACTGGCTATAATCCATACTCCAGAATATAGCTAATCATCCAACTATTTATTTTTAAGCTTTGGCTTTAATTTTCCTTTTATATTTGCATATCACAGCAATACAAACTGCGTAGACTTTTCAAGATTTTTCAGAGCTAGTGTTTCACTTAGTAATATTTCACATACCACCACCTCACACTGCACCATAACCCTCCCCTCCATATTTCAATAATTGTTTCGAATGTTCTACATTAATCAGTTATGAAGATGGAAAATACAGCTATTGCTCCATTCTTGTAATAGCTTGAGCCCAGGGGTTAAAAAAAAAAAAAAAAAAAAAAAAGAAAAAAAATCAAGTGAATAATCACACCCATGAAGTACACATAAAATTGTTTTCAGTTACATACACATTGTGGTTTCAAAAGTAGCTGAGTCCATTTAACAGCTTTGTGCTGCCAAATGAAAAAAAAAGTCCTAGTCCTCGCTCTTCTCCCTTGCTCCTCCCGTCTCTGTCCATACTTCTGCCTATGGTGCTTGCACCCACAGCCTCCATGAGCTGCCTCAGCTCCTTGCCACATCTTTCTGGGAGATTGCTTAGCTCATTAACATAGCAGAATTCTATCCAAGTTTTTCCCCAGCTAATTTTCTGCCAGATCAGTGAGCTGAATCACTCACTACACGGAGAGACTCAGCGAGTGCTGGAACTAGCACAAGACAAGTGCTGGGAACACACGTGGGAAAGTGGAGAAGGAACAGCAAAGGGATTATGCATTACATTAGTTTACCCCTTCCTCTGAATCATCTTTTGAAACCAAAGCCTCACTCAAAGAAAACTTCCTGACAAGAAAATATTAGCTAGTACACTTATAAAGAGATCATACCATACATTACGTTCCTAGGAAAAGGAGGGGAAAAATGACAAAAAATTTTCTAAGCAAACTGTTAGTTGAGATTATATATTCAGTCTTAATATCCACTAGCTATCAAGATAATATTACTATTACTAACCATAAAGTTGCAAGCACCAAAAGGTTTAGTAGGACTGCCATGCACAGAAGAGAATCAGCAAAAGCAACGATGTACATTAGTGCCACTCTTTCCTGTCCTAAATCCCTTTTGCTTCTGGCTCTCTGGAAGGCAAAGACTCAATCATCAGTTCAAGCACTGTGATGGTAATTTCACTGGAATTAATTTTTCAGTTCAAAGTAATCCTGCATTATTTTTTTTTTTAGCAATAGAACTGAACAAAATCACAGAAAATCTGAAATAGTCTTACTTACATAAAAATACAAATTCACTGTGGTATTTTCACAAGCACAACTCCTTAGTTCATTGCAGCAGTATAAATAATAGACCTACTCATATTTTCTCCTGCCAGCTTGGTTCCAAACTTGTTCTGCTGCCAGCAACGCTTTAATTTTGCTAAGAAAAAGAATGCCTTTGTCCATTTTATTTTAATTCCATTTTCCATTTGTAATTTCTGTATGACAGTTGTCATGATTCCATTATTTTATACATAGAATATTATATACGACAGACACAAATGCTGTCTTTCATGAGCAGAACCACAGTTCTGTAAATTAAATACATTTCTCCATGGCACACAGCAAATATCTTCCTCTGTGATTACACAATACATAAATGCACTTATACAGCAGACCGGCACAACTGAGTACATGGCAAAAGATGTATTTAACATCTAACCATCACTGTCCAAAGCTCCTCAGTCAGTTTTAAGGGCCTCTGGGTTCTCAGTGGAGCTGGGATCATGCCTGTGGACCAGAAGACAGGATGGTGCACACATATGCAAACTGACAGCCTGCGCTAGGTCCAGCTATGGCATCACGTCACCACACCAGCAGTGACAGGTTCACTCCAGCATGGGGATTTCTGCAGTGGATTCCCCTCTACGCACCTGTGGATCACTTAGGGCATGACTACACCAGGGTATGTGTGGACAGCTGGGAGCTCCTCCAGCTGCCCTTCAAACAAGCCAGAGGCAAGTGTTGTGGTCTGAAGGCACAGACCACCATTAGTATCATGCTAGTATATATATGCCCCATGGTATATGCTGCTGAGCTGCCTTTGACATGACTCTAATAGCTCATGCACCTGAGTTAAGCTTAGACACATCTTTAGCACTTTAGAAGACTGTACCTCCTCATACCTTTATTTTCAGGCAATGCTTTATGTTTCCCAATACAATTGTCTCTTAAAACAAAAAAAACCAAAACAAAACAAAAAGCAAATAACCAAATAAAAAAACCCCACAACTCAAAATTCTCTTTATCTGTCTTTTGGAATTACATTAGATATCCTTACCCAACAACTTTTGCACCACAATCCTAAAGATTTGCAATGACACAAAGAAAAATCCTTTGATCGGCCTTTGGCATGTTAGTGAGCTGCAGAAATTATTATGTTGCATTTTTTGTAGAAACTCCTCCCTGGACTCATTCCACTGCTCACTGCCAGAACTCCTCATCAGTCGACCTGTACTCCCACTGTCATGCCACCTCTTGCTGCAAAAAGCACACCCACCTTGCTGCAAAATCTTTTCTGCTGTTTTTGTTTTAGCTCTGGGAAAACAGCAGGTTTAACAAAAAACAGTGCGCTGACAAAACAGAAGTCCCCAAGGACCCAAGAAGCCCACTGTGCTGAAGAGATCTCTGGCACCAAATGCTGCAACGCTCTGTGAGAGGGGCAGCCCCAGGGACCGGGAAAGGGCAAGGAAGCCCTCTCCCCATCACAGCTGCATGGGATATGAGTTACCACAGTATTTCTTTTGGCAGTTTCATGCAAAACTGTGAATAACCTGTTCCAGAGCGGGACAACTTCGGACCTTAGCCTCTGCTTGCATTGGTTTATATTCATTTAACATTTTCAAGGTTATCTTTGCTTAAGCAAAGGTTGCAAGGCAACTTCTTTTTTTTTTTAATGAATAGAATGTGAAAAATTCTCTTTTCATTTCTAGCCACAAGTGAGCATCAGACCCAGTCTAGATACAGCTGAGACCAGACATGGCAGAGACTTGCTCTTACACTACTCTAAAACTGAAGTAGAGACTGAGGACCTAAACACAAGCATTACTCGGCTCAGGACTTGCAGGCTTTCTCTCTGAGGAGAAATTCCTTTTGCTTGAACAGGGACCCCAACCAGCAGTGTACCAGTAAGCATGTCACTATCAGTTGTCCATGCCTTATAATACAAGGGGGAAAAGCAGATGCATACATAGACAAAAACGTAGGCTGCAGAATATAGAAAAACCATATGCAGGAAATGCTCTACTTTCTACTCAAGACCAAATCCCTCTCTATTCCAAACCTTTACATATTTTTATTTTTAAATAAATTATATATATGTATTTATTTTCACATTGAGGGAACTCACCACTTACCCAGAAAACTGAGCACAAGACACCTCACATCTCCCTCACAAAGGAGGGCAGCTGAGAAAGCCTTTACTCTTAGGCACAGCATCCTGGCTTCTGAAAGGCCGCTAAAGGAGCAAACTCCTGAGTCTGATGATCTCCTTCTGGTAAAGCTCCTCTAAAAGTAAACTCCAGCAATACCAGTACCTGAAGCCATTTAACCATTTCACAGCTTTGCTGCAGACCTCTGTGACTAGTACAATACCTGAGCAAGTTAAAGTGCTGCTAAGGCTCCTGGTCCTGGACAGCTCGGTGCCCGAGGCTGAGGGTCCATGCCGGAGCCCCAGCCCACGGCCCTGCCTTGCCGTGCTTCCTGCCCGCTTGCAGCGAGCGGACAGCTTTCCTCTCAGGGGCTCAGGCAGGCATATACAGGACACGGAGGACACCACAGCCAGGAAATGCACATTCATTGGAAATAAAGAGGGAATACCAAGTAGATACCTGAGCATGCCCTTGTAGACTCCTCCTCCACACAGAGAATGGGTCTCAATATCTGTTACTGTTGAGCTGGGGGACTATAATGTGTTTGTAACTGTTCCTCTACAGAAGGTAGTTTTACTTGGTAAAACAGCAAAGATAACGAAAGTTAGAGCTGAAACCGTCCAAGACTTCCAGGGGTGGTGGAGGACTTCCTGACCTTTGGAAGAATTAATCTGTCTTTTAGCATACCAATGCTTTCATGTTGCATTTCTGCCACAAAAGCTTCAGATTCACCCCAGTCCCTGAGCATCTGCAGGTGTGTCCATCCATCTGTCTCCCTGCTATTTCAAGCATGAGATTTGTCACAAGTGTTTTGATGTCATGCACCCATTCTGGCCTTACGGAGTCATGGCGGAGTCTGAAAAATGACAGCTGCGAGATCAGGGTTAAATACAATTTCCTCTCCCTTCACCTGTTTTCCACTATCTATTTGCACGGTGCTCAGGTTATTAATGGAACTGACAACCCTGCACAACTGAGTGAGCAGTAGCAGCAGCCAGATAACAAGCTGACAGCAGCGATCTAACCCCAGAGATAAGAGATAAGCAAACATGCCATGGCTATTAGTTTCAACTCTGGCCAATGGAGAACATCATCTCCTGTGGTTACCGAACAGGAAAGCCCAGCCCTCCTGAGAAGGTTAAATTAAATTCAGGAGGTGAGGGAGATTATTCTTTGGGTTCAAAAATTAAAGTTTGCTATGAGAAATAAACATTTGACTTTAAAAAAAAGAAAAAGTGTTGTTGATCTGATGGAAAGTGAAGACCTATTTTTATTCAGAGGAAAGCATGAACACTTCTACACTAGAAGGAAAGTACCTTGCATTCTCTCTATCTTCCAGGTGAAAAATGTTACCCTAAACATTGGCGTTTTCCAAACAGCTATCTCAGGGACAGTGTGGGAGTGGTCAATGTCCTGACCAAATTCCAAACTAGGTAAGAAGAGCAAACTTTTCAAATCCCCTACATCACTTCTGAGCTAGCAGCATCTACTTCACTTCCTGCTTCCCATGGAACTATCCCCTTCTCTTCACACGTCCACACACGCAGTAGGATAAAGATGAGTTACACCATGAAGATAAGCTCCTGGCGATACATCTAATGCCCAAAGGAACTGTAGACATGTAGGAAAGAGTTAAAATGTGACTCTGCCTCTTCTGAACTCCAACCCACATTTCAACTTTATCAGGAGACTTGCTCCTTGCTCCCTGCAATGCAACTGCTACAATACAGGCAGAACCTTAAATTTTTGCATCCAAGTACTAGTCCAGACAGAGACTACCTTAATTTCAGAAAGTTCACTTCCACAAAGGAAAACTGTGGCCAAGGTTCAATCGGTACTAAGCAGAAGTATGCTTTCCAGTTTAGAAATGACAAGGTTGTTTCAAGAAGATCCGAAGAAAACTTTCTAGTAAAACCAGAAAATTTGGAAGTCAGCAGTCACCCCCATTGGCTTTTGAACAGGAATGAAGTGCCTAAATGCAATTAGAGCCTTTGGAAATTTCTCTCTCTTTTCCTATAGTTGTTCTGAAGCGAGTCTGGCAGCTTCTGTTAGTGCTCTGAAGCAGTCTTACACTTTGTGAAGTTCTCTGAGATCCTTGAAACAAAGATATAAAGTCATCTTAAAAGAACCAGTAAAAGGTGTCTTGGCATCTTCAGTTTTGAAACTCCATTCCGCTCTTTTACCAAGTGTTGTTCTGTCAGCCTTGTGCTGGCCTTCATTCCAGAAAAAGCCCACTTGAGATATGGGAGGTGTTGAGACTCAGGGCTAGTTCCTCTGTCATATTTTTGCGTTATTTTACATAGGATAGGTCCACAGACCCCACAAGGCATAAAAGGCATTTTTTTCTTTTCCAGAGCACCCAATGCCCACTCTCAAGATTGGATGTTTTGTCATCTTTGTACAAAATTAGCACGGCATTAAGCAAGATTAATTTCAGCTCCTGAAGCTGTGGTGTCTGGCTTTTTTGTCTGGGTATGCCTCAGATCTTAATGAAAAGTTATTTTTTAGAACTGTGTCTAGTGCACGCCCTGGACGGTCTATTTGAACAAACGCAGGAGGCTCCGTACCCCCTGGATGTATTGCTGTGCCAGGGTTATATGTAAGCAAGAGTGGGCACGAGAAAAGAACAGGCAATGATGATTCTCTGGTTTCCCCACTACAAGAACGTAGGGGGAGAAGGTGACATTTTCCAGACAAGCAAAAGGAGGTGCTTTCTCACACAGAGCACAGTGAGGCAGTGGAATTCATTGCCATGAGAAGCTGTGGATGATAAAAATTGTCGTGGGTTCAAAAAGTCATTACACAAACTCACAGCAGAAAAATGTGAATAAATACAAAGACACCACTTCTGGCTCAGGAAGCAACTGAGCTGCAGATTGTCAGAGGCCAGGAGAGGATAGCGGGAATGTATCCCTTTATGCTTGCCCTGTCCTTATGTTCATCTCTAAACATCTGCTACTGTTTGGCCACTGTCCGAGCCAGACATTGGACCTCTGGTCTGAGAGTATGGCTGTCATGTTCATAGTGAAATCACCCAAATGTGAAGAGAGACCACAGAGAACTGGGAAAGATAGCAGGGGCTCCACTAATTGACTGGAGGGCTGGATATGGCCGGTAAGTTCCAGCTGAGAAGCGAATGGCTTCAGTGGGATAACCCACGGACACCTACCTCATTTAAAGTACCCATACTTTGTTAAATCGGGGCTTGTACAGATGGCTTTTGATTTCCTAAGGGCTATTGGCCTAAATTACACTGCGTTATCTAGGGAGGTTTGCTATAGCCCTCTGAAGCGGCAGAACAAACTCTGTAGGCTAAACAAAGGTACCTAACACTGCCTGAGAGAGACACCTATAGCTAGGCACTGTCCTTATATTTTCCTGTGGTCCTCTTGCCTCAGTCTTCAGACTCGGAGAGATGTGAAGAAAACAAATGTTGCGTATACAACTTCCTTAGAGAGAAATAAAGCCAAGCAGCAGGCAAGTTCAGTAGGCAAAATATGATTGCACAGTGACCTTGGGATTTGTGCTCCATGACCTAAAGAGGCTAATAATGTTACAGAAAAATCTTATTAGAGGAAAAACAAGCTTTTTTTGGCTTATCATCCATGCTTTAAAAATAGTATTGCAAAGCAAAAAAACCAACTTCCTACAATACAGGGTATTTTACAGATTTGCAAACTTTCAGAAAACAGGCTTTTGTGTAAAAGTCTCTTTTTCAAGCCTCCAGTTAAACCCAAGCACAAAGAGCATTTCAGGAAGGAAAAAAAGTGATTAATAAAATAATGGCTCCTGCCCAGGAAAGGGAATAATTTTACATCTCAGTGATGATCTTCCACTGAATTATCCTTTGAAGAGCAGCAGCAATAAATTACCATTTTAAAGTTGAGAGCCCTGATCACACAAGTCATGTCAATGGAGTTTCAGTGACGAGTTCTCCCTTTTCCCTGTGGCCCACCATTACAAAACGCAGCTGTCAATACCATTTGGTTGACATAGCCGGCTGCAATCTGCACCTTCATTGTAAGGGAGACAACAGGCTCCTCTCTCCCCCGTTCCTCATCCGCCATCCTTCTCAGAGGCTGCAGGGTGGCCCAGAGCTCACCAGGCGCCTGGGCAACCGATGAGGGATCTTCCTGCATGGCTTCTGTAACTCACAGACCACAGACCTAAAGACACTTGTCAGACACACCCTTGGAGCTGCGCTCCTTTGAATAACTTCTCTGTTCTTCAAATGAGGGCAAAATTTAATGACCTTTACAAAAGAGACACGCTAAAAGGGCAAGAAGAGGAGTCGTCTTTTTTTTTTTTTTTAAATCGGAGATCTCCATTGAAAATTCAGGAGGTTAACAGGCATAGTTTAAGCAAGTTTCAGATGATAGTCAAATACAGAGCAATAAAGCAAGGCTTGCGCGGAGCAGAGGAGGAAGGACAGGGCAGAGAACAGAGCATCACAGCACAGAGCCGAATGCTTCTCTCCGACTCGGAGCTCCTTTGGAAGCAGCATGAGCTCCATCCAGAGAGCTAGGTGAGAACTGCACGTGGAGACAGACCGAGTCACCCAACCCTCATAAAAACTTCCTTTGCAAGATTGGCTTTCCGATGGCCTGGTTTAAATCCATGCTTGGTCACAGAAAGAGAGGAATGGAGGGAGGATAGAAGGAAATTATTAGATGTTATCTCATTATATTGTTTTGTTACAGAGGGAAAGTCAAACCTTAATTCCAAAGTACACAAGGGCTAAAAGGGTAATTCTAAGAAATCAAGGCTGCAAGACAATTGTTCCCTATGTCACATGGACTAGTTGATTTGATCCTTTTAATATGGTTTGAGCTCATCAAATTAGTAGTGTCCCCTCTGAGTAACTTAAAACAGACACAAAGAGAGTCACAGACAGAGAAACAGTTCAGTGATTAGATGGAGCTGACAGGCTGCCTAAAGCAAAATTCAAGCATCGATTCTAGCAGAGGGTCTTTTGTAAGTCCTTCAGAGGTCGATGGTCCCTTTGATTGCAAAGCATCAGGCTGACAGCAAGGTATACAAGTTTGGCCTCAGCCAAGTGCACAAGAAAGGTGGGCATCAGTCAGAAAACAGGCAAGAGAAAATACGCAAAACAGCGAGTATCCAAATCACAGAGAGGATTTGCAGTTAATTCTCTTTAAAGGCCGCCAAGTCATTGGCATTACAGTGTTGTCATCTAAAGATACAACCACCATAAGGAACAGAAGAGTAGTCTAAGAGGAGATGTTTTTCTAGGAAGGCTCTCCTTGCTCACAGTCCAGACATCCAAATCTCACATCAACCTTGTTCTTCTTTCAGGAAATGAGTAAAAATTTTGTTAATGACCCAAATATGCCTGAAGTAAAAGAAAAGGCTAATGACAAATTAAATGGATCACATGGAGCAGGCCCAGTAAACAAAACCCACCAGGTTTCTACAGTTCCTTTCTTTCCAGAGCATTTGAAAAATTCAAGAATGCAATGAGATTAAAAATATGAGGAAAAGCAAAATATATGAATCACATTCATTTCCATGCAGTATACAGTTCTGCCATAGAACTTCAGGCAGGAGTTCTACTCTGCATTGATGTAAGGGACAATGTGACAGCGACTGATGAAAACATAAAAGACCAAGACATTCTTCACCTAACTAATAACTTCCTTTCTTTACTTAATTGATAATAAGAATAGAATAGAATATAGAATATTTCAGCTGGAAGGGACCTACCACGATCATCTAGTCCAACTCTGCCTGACCACTTCAGGACTGACCAAAAGTTAAAGCATGCTATTAAGGATTTTGTCCAAATGCCTCTTCAACCCTGACAGGCATGGGGCATCAACCACCTCTCTAGGAAGCCTGTTCCAGTGTTTGACCACCCTGTCTGTAAAGAAATGTTTCCTAATATCAAGTCTGAACCTCCCCTAACACAGCTTTGAACCATTCCCATGCATCCTGTCACTGGATACCAGGGAGAAGAGATCAGCACCTCCCTCTCCACTTCCCCTCCTCAGGAAGCTGTGGAGAGCAATGAGGTTGCCCCTCAGCCTCCTTTTCTCCAAACTAGACAAGCCCAAAGTCCTCAGCCGCTCCTCACAGGACATGCTTTCCAGCCCTTTCACCAGCTTTGTTGCCCTCCTCTGGACGCATTCAAGGACCTTCACATCCTTCTTAAATGGTGGGACTCAGAACTACACACAGTACTCCAGGTGAGGCCTCACCAACACTGAATACAGCGGGGTAATCACCTCTTTTGACCGGCTGGTTACGCTGTGTTTGATGCACCCCAGGATGCGGTTTGCCCTCTTGGCTGCCAGGGCACGCTGCTGACTTGTATTGAGCCTTCTGTCAACCAGCCCCCCCAGATCCCTTTCTGCAGGGCTGCTCTCCAGCCACTCCTCTCCCCATTTATACTTGTGCCCAGCATTACTCCATCCTAGGTGCAGAATACGGCCTTTGGACTTGTTAAATTTCATCCCATTAATCACTGCCCAATGCTCCAACCTATCTAGATCCACCTGCAAGACCTCTTGTCCCTTCAGAGAGTCAACAGCACCTCCCAGTTTAGTATTGTCAGCAAACTTGCTAATGGTGCATTCAACTCCTGCACATGCATCATTGATAGAAATATTGAACAGAACTGGCCCTAGGATTGAGCCCTGAGGAACACCACTGGTGACCAGTTGCCAGCCAGATGTACCCCATTCACTACAACCCTTTGAGCCCTGCCGTTCGGCCAGTTCTTCACCCAGCACACCATGTACCTGCTCATCTCACAGTTGGACAAGGTGTCCAGAAGGATGCTGTAAGGGACAGTATCAAAAGCCTTACTAAAATCCAGAAAAACTACATCCACCGTCTTCCCTTCATCCACTAGGTAGGTGACCTTATCATAGAAAGATATCAGATTAATAATGAAGCAGGTGCCATGTTTTGTTCTGGAAATAGAAACAAGCAGAAGATGCTCACACAGGACTGAAATTTATTTCCAAGCAAAATATCCTACCCTAATAAAAAATTTCCATGGAGGTGTTAGTAACCACAGAGAACTAGAACAGTTGTTTTATGTGCCATTGGGCTCAGCCTAGCAATAATTGGCTAAAATACTGCAGTTTGCCTATACAGAAGATCAAAGCAGAGAGTCCTTTCTGGCCTTCATCTGAAAGAAGGTACCCTCAGCATCCCACTGTGCACTGTCATAACACTAGTCTCTATTTTAATAGTGGTCCAAAACAAAGAGTAAACCTGAGAAGACCGCCAGGATTATAGAACTTGCTCTTCAATTCAAGAACAAACTAAGCTCCTTCCTAAATTCTGAAATCCACAGCACTTGCACTATCCTCACAGATGCGGGTGACACTTATGGACGAAGAAATGTCACTTTTGCAGACCTATATAATAAAGTAATACTGGTTTTTTTAGAACGACCAAACAATCCTCACTCAAAAATTCCTGTTGTCTGTGCTGCTTTATTAAAGTGTAAGTATTAAAAAAGTGACAGCATAATGTGGTGGGCTGATGAAATTTAATTGGAGCAGAGTAACAGATTTTGAAGGTTCTGTTTTGTTATAAATCTTAGATTTCCCCAGTGAATTATCTGACCGTACATGTAATGAATCTATATCTTGAATTGAAAACATGCCCATCCAAATGTCCCAGGACAAATCCAATATCTATCATTAGCAATAAATAGTATTTAATACACATGCACAAACTCCATGTCTGGAAATCTACCAAAACATCTCTCTAGACTTTCCTTCTAGCCAAGTAGCTGTTCCTGTGAATCTGGACTTAAACTTACAGTCACAAGTCCTACCACATAATTGTTGCTGTAATTTTTAAGCTATTATGTAACGCTTGTGTCTTACCAGCTTGACCTTGTTCTTATGTCAGTAAACTATAAAATTGTTGTTCAAGTCAATGAGAATGGATTTAAATCATTTGCTATTCATAGTACTATGGTTTGTAGTATTATTTTTATTGTACTGTTTGAATTTAGTTTGTCATGCATTGTTCGGCCCAGACTCACCCCATTAACTTCAGAAACTTAAATGAGGTGCCTAAACTGGTAACAAAATGCCATAAGCTTCCTAAATGTGTCAACAGAGGGAAACAGGCATCTCTACCTACAAAAGATCTAACCTACCTTCAGAACAAAACTCTCCTTAAATTGGGAAAGGGAGAGCTTTTTAGGGAGTTTATTAGTTTGTGGCAATGCTTGTATTGTTTCTCTGCTGAAAGGCAGGTAGCAAATTTTGAACAAAATGGTTAATCAGATTGTTTGTTAGAAAAATCAACATCAGACTTGCATATGCGTGTAAAGGTATATAGAAATATCTCTATTAAGGAAATAATTAAAAATCTCCTGCTTTTATTTTGCACTAAATTACAGATCATTATATTTCTAAGGGTATTTCTAGTAAAAAACCCAAGCATAACAGCCAGTAAGAAGTAATAACTGCAGTCCATTTACCATCAGGTTAGCAGGAAATAAATGGCATCTCACTATTGTTCTCTTGCTATAGAGTTTATTGGTGCATTTATGCAGCTCTGTTTCATTTGCACATCTGTGAAGAGCACTGCTGTATAAAATGTAAATGGGCTGTATATGGAATTTAAAACTTTCCAATGATAAAATGTCTCAACAGCCTTTTCATCAGAATTACCAAAAAACTTTGAAGTCCGTGTTTGTTTTTAAATCAAAACACTGTTATTTTTATTCAAGTGCAGCAAGCAGGAACAGTTCAGCTGCACTTGCATGTCAGTTTATTCAAAGAGGGTATTTACTAATTCACTGATGCCCCGTTGCCTCAACAAACAAGGAGACAGTCCTACACGTTGCCCTCCACTCTTCTTTGTTTATGCCTCTTCCAACTGCTGCTCTGGGGGCAGAGCTCTGCATTTGGACAAGCTCCCTTTCCACGTATCACATGCTGTAAATGTGGGAATAGAGTGAAAAGGGAGCTTTGAGTACCTCCTCCTGCCTTCACCTTTACCTCCCGCATTTTATTGTCACTCCATCCGAAAGTAATCAGGATCAGTAATGCCATCCTTGATCATAACACTTCATAACTGGCATTATTCTACTGAGAGATAGGTGTGCAGCTGGGACGGTCATTGCACTCCTAGAAGATGGCTTTCAAGATAGGCCTCCCACCATGACATTGGAGAAGGTACGAGACCTGGACTATTCTCGTATCCCCTTCTAGGCTGGATCCTCCATCTTCACACCAAACACCCTCAGCTGTCCCAGATGTTTTGACATCATTGACACCATTTGACATCATCATCAAATGACACCATTTTCTGTTTGTAGGTGGGTGTGCCCCTGACATCCCAATCAAGATGAAGACCTTGTCAAGAAAAGCCACTGTACTGGCAAATTTGAAATGAGCTCACAGTACACATCAGCCAGAGACAGATGGGGAAAGACGGAGGCAAGGGAGGAAGAACAAGGTAACAAAAATAACGCCAGCAGAGAAGCGGGAGCTCAGACAGCTCACCTTCTAGCAAAACAAATGTGGCACATGTCCCTTCACAAAGAAAACGATGGGTAAGTAACTGGAACTGCAAGTACAGTCCATGACATTCTGTTCTCACTCAAGTCAACTATTCACCATAACAGGATTTTACCCATTCAACATTTGTATCTGTTACCTTCTCATAAGCTTTTCTTTTTGTTTTGGAGTCCATCCAGTCATTTTCCTTTTCCAACATGTCAATAAAAGCCCAGCGAATTCCTTCAGTCAACTCCTCCATCTGCAAAACATTTAGTAAACCCCTCCCCAGTAAAATATGTCATGGCAGAATCATTATAAGAAAAGGTTTGGTGCATGCAGGAGCGATGGATTTGGTTAGACCATGAATGATTCCAAATCAGACAGTATCTGCTCTTGTTTCTTGAAGGCTGATTTCTTCTTTCTCCAGTCCTCAGACACTTCTTCTGAAAATAAGTTTCTTTCCATTTTCTTTTCCTTCAGGTGTACCACACAACCTGTTCATTGCTGATCCTTTCATGTCACAATTGTGAGATAATCTGTCTTGACATCATAAAAAATATGGGGAGATTTGCAGTGATTTGGGGAGATTTCTGGCACTTTGGTTCTAGATCACTAGCCCATGCAGAAGGAGCCAACCGCAAGGCATTTGCACAAATAAAGCCTTTTCTGCAGAGAGCACATCTGTAGCCTTGTTTGGTTTATGTCAGACTGAGACACGCCTTATTAATACTGCCAAAGGACTGAATCTGGGCTGACAGTATCATGATCCAAATACAAAGCAGTATCCAAATATTTAGCCTGTATTTAGCTGTAGTACAGAAGCCTGAAGTACTCCTACGCTTTACTTGCTGCAGGGATAGAGGCCATGGCTCACAACACTGAGCAGCCTTAACTGCTTCTGTGGTCTTGAACCACCAGTGACAGCTTGCCTCTGTGCAAAGCTAGGAAAACTCACAACCATTTTAGCTTGGCTGCTTCTTCAGACACCTATACAAAGCCACAAACATATCACAAGCAAGTTAAAAAAAAAAAAAAAAAAAGGAGTGTCTAGTGAGTATGCACACTAAGAAAATCCTGAAATGACAGAAACCAAGAAATTTAATGGCTAAGAGATGCATTATATCAGTCTAAAGAGCAGAAATGTCCTTATGCCTATGCATCTCTCTGGCAGCACAGACCAGAAAGGTGTATGCAATCAGCTGCTTCTATTTATATCAATAGATGAACCTCATGACAGGTAGCCACTGAGAATACTGTGAGAGTGAGGCACTTCGGGGGATCCAGCCATTGCCTGAGTCCTTTAGCACAGACCAAACCAGAGTTGAGATAGCACAAGGCATGGCAGATAATCATTACATGAAGACTTATTGGATCTTTGTGTTATCAGTTATGTAACATTTAAAAATAATGAAAATGTCAAGTATCAGAGATATATATTATTTTATTCTATTGTTCTAGTAGCTCTGAAATGTCATTAAAAGTGGGGACTAAACCCTGGAAAGTAACGTTGCCTTTAGCTAAATTGTCATTTATGTATCAGATTGTATATTTTGCATATGTATATTTTAATCTGGAACTGTTCTTTATTTGTGGTGGAGCCAGACAAAACATAGCAATGCTCCTTTGATTATTCAGTTTTTCCTACCCTTTTCAAAAAACATTTTATTTTTAGAGACAATATGGGACAACTGGAACAGGTCTAGCATTAAATATGACTAAACAGTCAACATTCACAGTAAACTGCATCCTAGGGAAGAGGGTAACTTAAAGATATTGATGACAGAGAACGGACTCAATTAACTCAGTGCACTAATGAGGTGAACTCCCTGTATTTGGAGGTTACAAGTTCAAACTCAAGCTCTGCAGCTGGGCCCTGGTGTATGCTTAGGCTTTATGCATCAGCTGCAGCTGCAAGGGGCAGGGGGAGAAACCTATTCCTGCTATCAAAGTTATTACTGAAATTGCTCAGGCATAGCTGTAAGAAACACTGCAGGCACTCTGGGTTAGAAACAGTGCTATATTTAGACACAAATAATGTCTTTCTTGATAAAAGGAGAGAAGTATCTAAGGTATGAAACATCAGTGACAAAATACGGGTTAAAAAGAATCCATATTATCCATAAGTCAGGATTTGCTTATCATAGACAGATATATGCCATGAGCCAGGAAAAAAAAATCTGTACAAATAAGAGTGCTTTTCTCAAGTGCTTTCTTACTGCTTGAGAAAAAGAAATAGAACTGAAAATCGTTCTATTTCATCGTTTTCACTGAAAACAGTGAAATGAAAACGATAACACCACAAATTATTAACTTGAAAAGCACACTTCTAAATGGATGGCAATAAATTTCACCTGCATCTAATTTTAATCTCCATGGGCAGTTCACTATAAGTCTGAATCTTGTGATCTACACTATAAATTTTATATGCGTTTCTTACTATGGATGCTACTGTGAATTCAGATAATTTTTTAAAGATTTGGTCTGAAAGAAATTTGCGTGCTAAGAAATATTTTAATTAGGTCACATTTCAACAGAAAACCATACTCTATCAGCTTCTGATAATTTTCCCGCACATACACAAACATGAAAATGCATTCATCCCCTCCATAAAGTGTACATTTCTTATAGTCCTTCTCTTTCCACTTATCCTGCGCAGAGGTCACACTGTTTAATATCCCAGAAATATTTTTGCCACTAAACTGCCAAATAGCACATTACAAACTTGATCAAGAATCAGGGAACTGAAAAGCTGGATCTCAGAGGGGAAACTCCAGCTGAAGGGAAGTAGCAAAAGAAATGCAGAACCTGAGAAAGATTTGGACAAGCCAAATCAGAGTGTTGGTCTAAAATGAAGTCCTTCCCTGAGAAAACAGTCAAACTAGATAAAGTCAAACAGACAAACTCAGGCTACTGAGCCAGGGCAGGGCTGTGCAGGACTATCATAGAGCTGTCGATCCCAGTGCAGGATGCTATTTCACGTTTCCTAAATGGTTGTGCCTCTCCTGCACTGAGAGCTAAGTTCAATGACTAAATTAGTTAATTTTAAACTTATTACTGTTGGAAAATCAATGGTTGGCAAAGCAGATATTGGAAAACCCTATGGGAAAAATATGAACTGAAAATAAGTCATAAATTACTGTGATGGGTAATTAATCATTTGAATATGTTATTATGGGAAGTGATAACATAGCTATGTTTGAAGTTCTAAAATGAGGATGAATATCCAGCTAAAAGCTATTCTCTGGGTTCAGCAGTGTGGAAGAATACTTTCCTTCACTGTTGAGCAAAAAAAATCCAAATCACAAACATAACCTCTCAGTATATGGCTCTAAGCTTCCCTTAATTTGGGCCAGACATCAGTTACACTTTTCTTGCTTAGGCTACAGATATAGCACAGTCAGCTTTAAAAGGGTAGCCCTGAAGCAGAGAAATCTTGACTAGCCTTTAACTAGTCAGTAAAAACTTTGCTATAAAGAGTTACAGTAGCTATACTAAACCATTTCTCATTGATACCCCCTCCACTCTTCCTGCACAGCCTGCTTGTCTTTATTTACGCAAATTAATGCTGCTCAGCCTGGTTTTGATCCAGCTACATATTTGTCTGAAGGGCTGCATATGGAAAGAATGGGCAGTGCCCAGATGGACAGAAAGGTGACATTTCTTTGAATTTTTTCTATCGTTGACTTTTTTTTTCTTTTAATTCAATTAAAGCATTTTTAAGAATCGCATCTCTTTTTAAACTCCAGTCTAACATCAGAGACAATTTGTGAGGAGGAAGCCACTAATTAAACGTTTCTAGACAGAGATCTCAAAGGACTCACCATCTCTTTCTTGTCTTCTTGAAAATGAGTGGTCACAAACATCTTGCCCACAACGTAAGGGAGCGCGCTTTCAACAAGGTCCACACATTTTTCCCACTGGGGCAGTAAAGTTGTGGTTCCATGGATCACCTGTTGGCAGGTGCATGTAGTAGGTCATAACATCATACTGGTTAAGAAGAACAAGTCTGCATCCACGTACAGTATAGTCTAAAGCATATTTGTCAAAGAGCTACCAAAAGGAAACAATAACAATACTTTACAGTTATTTCTATTCTCATCAAGTCCTATGACAAATCTTTTGAACCCCACAAAATAGCTGTAAGATTTTAAACTTAGAAACAGTACAATGGCAATGACTTAGAGAGGCTAGGCTTAGAGGGTTAGTTAAAGACATTCTCAAGTGCCAGCTTTAGGTTAATCTTGGTAGTCTTTCTGTGTTAAGGGGGAGACGCTTTCCTCTAGAAAATCTCTGCTCTGAGATGTCTCCTGAAAAAGTTTCTCTCTCTTCACTGACTAGGTGAGAAGCCTAGGGGGATGATCCTCATGAGAATGAGGTCGGTCCTTATGAAACACCTCCTACAGAGCCCTCCACTGCCATGAACTTATCTGTGCTGACTAATGTTGTCTAACATTGGTAGGTATGTGTCCACACCTTTTTGCCATTTACCTGCCTAGCTACTCTTACCACAGCCTGTGTAAAATAAATAGTTGCTTTCAGTCCCTTTCCCAAACAGAGTATTTTCAGGACAAAACAGGTTTGAATCGTCAAGAACACTGAATACATGTTTGTCCCCCAAAAATCTCGCTCTATGTTGTGGTAGAAAGATGTTGGTAGAACAGCTTGCATATTTTACTACAGGAATGGTGGTTAAATACACACTTCCAGGCTCTGATGGTGTCCCTGCACCACCATACATGAGTTTCAAAAGAAAAATAGTCAAGAATGGTCAACACACCAATGAACAAGGCAAAACAGAGCTGAAGCACATTGCCACCCTGGTTTCTGTTTCTCACAGGAAGAATGTCGTTACTGTGGATGCTTACCCAATTAACATTACATTTTCTCATTGAGGTAGAAATTCATTTAAAAAAAAAAAGCACACACCACAAAATACGAGATGGGTCCATGTAAGCAATAGCAGTGCTGATTTAAGAAACTTTCATTGTTGCCAAGGTTCAAAGAGTTCCCTTTCCACTTAAGGAACTTCTTAAGCTTTTCCACAGAGAACAAGCAAAATCCCAGTCCAGTAGTTAACACCTGTCAGCTGTGTAAAAGCAGAGTACAGTCAACAGCAGACCAAGTCAGGCGGGATAGGATTTTGGCTTCTCACAGATTATACAAGCCTCTTAAGCGCTGATGTAGCAGTTTCTGAGCCTCTTCCTTTTCCCAGTCTTCTCTTCGAGTCCAAGATTAAACTTCTAGCAAAACTGAAGGGTTTGGATTTGTTGTTTTCCAAAAGGAAAAGATTCCATTGGAAAATTCCAGAGTAGCTTAACCCTCAGCTATTGAAGGTCAGATATTTTGGTAGTTCAAAGATTGATTTTCTCCATCATATTGTCTGTAATTAAGCTTAATCAATGACTCATACTTAAATACACCAGTGAACTGCATTTTCAAATGCTTTTTATTAATACTGTGTGTTCACTAATAGATTTTCAATGACAGAGAGAACACTGCTTCTGTAAGAAAACCACATTAGGCAAACCAATACATAATAAGGTAATAGTTTCCTAAACAGAGCCAAATTTGAAAATAAAGTCCTTTTCCAAATTCAACCCTCATATATAACACAGCACTCAAAAAAAGAAAAGAAAAAAGAAGAAGAGAAAAAAAGAGATAAGAAAAAGTCTCTCCAGGGTCTAAGCAAAACCACAATGGAGCTTTTTCCTGATGCAGAGGAAGAAAGGGAGTCATGGCATTAGTCATCAGAGCTTGAAATTCCTTCCGAAAGCTCTGACTACGCATCAGCTGCAGAAAGAGTCAGGAGACAGAGCTGGCTTTTAGACTGTGACATATTATTATTACAACATAATAATTATCATTATTTTGAGGGAGGTTTGACTGTAAGGAGGACAGAAAGGCAGCACAGGCTGTGAGACTGATAAAAATAGAGCTGAGAGGAATAGATTATATCTCACAGCTGGTTTATTGATATTTATGTTACAACAGCCAACTAGAACTCCCTCAAAATGGTCCTCCTAATATTAATGTACCACTCTGAAACACAGTACTCCAGGTAGTAACAGTGACTGTAAATAGCAGGTTCCAAGCCCTCCCAGTCAATTCAGAGCTCCACAACACAATTAACTGATCTCTTCCCCAGGTGCCACTGCACATTTGCTAGGACTTAAAGTGCCACTGCAGAGGAGCTGCTGATAGTTGCTGATATGGTAATCAAAGCACTTTCTCTAGAGTCAGCAGGTTTGTCCTATTTCTCAACCTGGAGTTTTCTGAAGTTTCATCATGTCCTTTTCCCTCTCTTTGCAAAGGGTTTAAATGTCTTGATTCCAAGATTTCTACATATAAGATGTAAAAGCCACCAATAGAAAATGAGAATCTGGTGAAAAAAATACTATGCTTATGATGGGTGAGGTTGACTGAATTAATGAATGAATGAAATAGAAGATACCCTCTGCTTTAAGGGACACTGATTCACCTCATGGTCATGTCTTTTTAGTAGTCATTCAATGTTTTCTTCACGTACCTGGCAAGAGGTTGATGGGTCCTTTTTATGATCCCAAAGGACCTGTGTGCCTTTATTCCTCCAGGCTCTGACTGGACAAATCTGTTCAACAAAGCCTTTGCCATGGACTCCATTTCTCATGTCCTTTCTGCTGACCTGTGAAGTCTGTTCCCCTGAGCTGCTTACTGTGCTTAACTTTAGCTATTAACTATTAGCTCTTGCTGTTTACTGCACTTAACTAACTCTCCATCCCCAGGTCCCAGGGGCAGATAATGGGAATGAGCTGCTGACTCACTGCCCTTACTGCGCTGTTCTCAAGTTTTCACAACCACTTACATGAAACCCTTGATGACATTGTTAATAAGCATTGAATCAACTTGAATTAGATTTCTCCCTAAGCTTCTGGAGAAAGTACCCAGAGAACTGACAGCAACTAGTTACCATATGAAAACGCACAGTACCCAAAGCTTAAAGTTTCCTTCCAGGAATTTTTCTGGCCCTAATATAACTCAATATAACTCAGTATTATGCTGCAGACTGGCTGATGGCCAGCACCAATCTATTTTACCTGGCTAGCAAGGAATGTCCCAGGAGGGGACACGCTTACAAACTTGTCACTGTGGTTCTGACAGCCCGTTTCTCACATTTTTGCATGAAGAAAATGGCATCTTTAACAATACTGATTTGAATATGATTTCAGAAGTATAAGAGACTGCCTTTCCTGTGTAGTTCCATCACATTATTGGAGTTTATTTTTAGATATGTGATCAACTCAGAACTATTCCAGTACTTCTCAAGGAAAGACATTATGGGTGCTTCAATTAGCCACCTGCAAGCCTCACCAGGGAGGACAGAGCACCCACACCTCCTGTACCACATCACTGGCAGCATCATGCCAGCCTCCTGTTGTCATGATGTCACCAAGCAGCTAATTTTCATAATGGCAAACAAAAAGTTCACCATCTAAACTAAAGTGGCTTGGAAACAAGACAAAGCATGTTTCAGTTTCAGTTTCAACCTTGGTTTCCTTAAAGAGCCTTCACGCTGCCCACAAGATTATCAGGGTGGCTGATAATTCAGGGTTCACTTAATGAAATATATGTGTTTACATAAATGCCCATATTACTTAATAGATAATTAGCTCTGCTCTCATAGCTTGGGGCAGTGACTAACATCTTCTGGGGCTTCTGCAACCCCAAGCTGGAAGGCACCTGATCAGCTTCTCTGTGGAAATGGCTGGTGTATGGATGTGCTAGAGCTCATGTAAAGCTGGCACTAGGGCATGAGAGAGGTTTGAGGAAACTTAGAAAAGCTGAAATCTTGGACTTTTGTTTTACCAGAGCTATATTCATGCATGTGTAAACAGTAGGTTTTTTCAAAAGCTTAGATTTTGGCCAAACAGGTTTGGCCTGCAGGAATAGCACAGGTCACAGCCCTGGCACGTAACTCAGAAACTTTCCAGTTTTCAAGTTTCTGCATAAGAAGACTAAGGTTTTTAAAGGGGAGGTCTCAAAAACTCCTTAACATAATCTAAAAGACATTTTTCCTTAGTGTCATATACAAGAATATGTATGTCTTAATTGTTTTAGAGGGAGTTTTCAACAAAAAAAAAAACTATTCAAGAAATTTATCCAGCATGGAAAACATTTCATGTTTTGCAAAGGTATAAGCAACTATAAGGGAAATCAATTGTGTCAACACTAGTACCATTGTAAATGCTATAAAAACTCTAACTTACCCGAGAAAATTCCAGCCACCGATACTGAAAACGTCTACTGAGGTTAAATAACCTTGAATAAACCATCCTCCACACCAGATAGTTGGCAAGAGTCCTGTTAAATCAGACATATTTTTATCAGACTTCTAAACGCATATGATGTACCACAAAGCACTCACAGAAATATCTCTACAAACATTTCAACTGGATGGCGGAAATTTCACCTTGAAAATTAATGAGTGATGACCGAATTGATAAATCCCTATTACACAGAAGAATCTGTATGATTGCAGCCAGTTAATATGTAATTGCACCGTGACAACCATCTTCTGGGGGATATTTGTAACGAGTCCATCTCATAATATGTCATTTTTAGATAATGCTTTTTTCAAAAGGCAGTTTTCATTTTCCATAGAAGTGGCAAGAACTGTGTCATAATAATAGTTGCATAAAAGTTCTATCCAGAGATAAGACAATAACTGCTTTTTCTTTTGTAAATCAAAGTGAATGTTATCTCTCCTCATTAGTAGGGCACATAAATCGTAACTATGAAACAGAATAGATAACGGTCCATCCATATATACTATCATTATCTTATATTTGTGTCTTTCATTAGAAGTAATCAATATGTTTTTAAAAGTTCTTACTACCCACAGAGTTATTAAAGTATTACCACTCGTATTTTGCAGATGGATAATTGCAATACCAAAAAAGAGAAGTCTCAGTAACAAGAATGTCATAAGAACTGAGGCTGAGAGATCCAGGAAGAACTTCTTTAGAATTCCCAGGAGACCTGACATCCATGCCCCTTTTCTAAAACTTCAAGCACTTGACTGGAGGATTTATCTTGTCTAGCTCGAGCTTTCTCCATGCTCAGCAGTGGCTGTATGAGGTAAAGGTGCATTGTGAAATACGCAATTCAACTTCAAACAGTCTCAAAACAAGTCCAATAATGGCCTACATGTATTATTCTCATCTTGTCTTATACATGACATATTTTTCAAGGATAGGCATTGCTCTAAAGCAAATGTTGCTTGCTCTGCGCTGGGATATACGTAACATTTTGGGCAGGCCATAGACTTCTCCACATAGGGAGGAAAATTGCTCCCTTGCAACTGAAGATGCTGTTACAGACCGTCTGAACAACTGCTCCATCTCTAAAAATCCCATTTCTGCAATCTCCTGTTGCTATAGGTGTGGAGCAGCGTAGCTGGTGCTATAGTGTCACGCCATTAGCTTCATTCACGGGCACATCCCATACTGTCCCCTCCTCTGAACCATAACAGGTTATAAACACACTTTGTGGGCATGTTGTCTTCACAGCAGCGTTTGCCTGAGCCGTAACTTGAGTTTTGCCTCTAACCAAGTCCACCCACACAAAGCCTCCAGCTCAAGATATGTTGTTGCTGGAAGCTTACACTCTTGGTCACTCAGCTGGGGACGTGATAAAGAGGTGAGAATGGAGAGGTTTAAGGCAAGCTATAGCTACATATTTTCTATTAGTGACGGAGCACATGATAACCCAGTGGCTCCAGCAGCGTGCACACATCCAAGTGGGACACTGCTCCAAGAGCAGATGGGTGGCTGTGCACTCTCTGCAGGCTGGCCGAGACACGCACTGGGGACTAGTCTGGTCAGGCACAGGGGTCAGTGGCCAGGGAAGGCAGGTGCTCTGCAGTGCCGCTGGATTTGGCTGTCCCTGCGGGCTGCTCCGGCTGAACTGAAGCTAGCACAAGTGTGCATACTCACATGAACCTGCACGGCAGTTGTGCACTCGTGACAGCCTGGGCAAAGTGTGTTTTACTCATCAGTTAAGTCTGCATATGCTTATAGGTCAGAAATATGGTCAATTCATTTCACACAGGAAAACTTGAGGGTGCAATCTCAAGCCAGCTGTCACCTCAAAGGCCTGATACTCACTAGTCTTTGTGGCCAGTGGCAACTTCTACAGGGGACTAGAGAAGTGCTGTGATTTATAAGTCCTGCCTTTTATACTCCTCCTCATCTCTCACACTGGGTATATTCCCTCTTTTAGTATACAGGTATATCATATAGTACACATAAATCCCCACAATAATCGTAAAACATACCTGAAAAAGGTTTTTAGCATGAATAATGTACATGTTACATGTACACAGTACATGGTACAAAAGCCGAGACAGTTAGCTCTGCTTAGATGATCAAACCATTTTAAGATAATGCTTAGGGTCATTAAAAATTCATTCCAACCTATGAAATACCAGAAAGTATAGATTTTCCCCTTAACACATTTCTGACAATGTGGAATTTCCTCACTCAATGGCAACTGAAGCACCCTAAAAGCACTCAGCTCTCATTGATTTTGTAAATGACTTGAATTCCACAAACGTCACAACTATCTGCCTCAGGTATTTCAGCAGAGCTGAATAGCATCCATGCTCCTGCAGTAACTACTCTGTGGATCTAAAACAGTATTTATGCAAGTCCTACAGATTAAAAGGTTTAAAGATTTAATTTCGATCAAAAGTCTTAGGTAGAAAACCTCAGCTAAATGGACCACTATCATAAACCAATTGTGTGTTACAATTCAGTACTTAATTGCTACAAAAAAAAAAAAATCAATTCTCCCCTCTGTGTGCTTCTTGTTCTCATCTGGCAGTGTTTGTCCTTATGTTTGAGTTGGGGAACCTCTGTCAAATTGATGGTGAATGAAAGATTGAAATTTGTAAAGGATGGATCTCAAAAAGGTGACTTATTCAAGGACACGAATATCAATGGGAATTCAAAAACTTTTGTATGAGGCATAACGAAGGCAGCTGTCAGTTTCAAGAAATATCCCACAATTAATTGAGGTTTGTTTTCATTTGGGAAGGAAAAGAAGGCTGACATGTCCTAAAACCAAGCTGTCTGATGAGATTGTAATAATTCCTGATTGTAATCACACTAGAATCCACTGATGCATACAATGCATAAAACAACAGGAAGGTTTCACTTCAAAGCCCAGAGGTATGTTTATTTGCTGGGTGGGGGAAAGGTTGAGGGGTTTTGTTGTTGTTATTTGAGGGGTAGTGTTCTTTATTTTGTTTTTCAAAACAAAACAAAACCAAACCATATTTTATCTGAATTTGTTTACCTATTTTGGGGATGATCATTTTACCTTTTTGGCTAACTATACAAACTTAAAATCAATTGGTCACCTTCATTTGGTTTAAAAACTGACACTTTTTGGTTATGCAATGCCTTCAGTGCATCCCCTCTGCTCTTTCAATGAGACCAGAGTATTTGTTGTAACCTTTCAGAAAAGTACAGTACATAGTCCCCAATTTTAACTTCAAAATGACTGTTACAGTAAGAAGTGTAGGCTTGCTCTTAACCAATATGACCATTATTGTGATATACACTCACAAAGGAAGTGGTAGAGAGCTTGTTTGCTGGGACAGTTAAATTCATACCAGTGCTTATGAATATCTACTAAGGAATTCTCTACCCTGTGTGGGAATAAAGTAGGTTGCTCATGTAAAATTCTGTGAGTTTGTAATATTTTAATCAACAGACATGATGGCAATTAAAGAGGATAGATTTAATATTAGATAGATGGAAAAATTAATTGACATTTTAACAAAAAGATCCCTTTCACAAATTTTGAGATCTGTTTGAAAATTGTATTCAGAATTGAGTCATGAATCAAATTATAAGTACTGAAAAACTTCTGCCTCTCTTGCTAGAGGCACTAGTTCAAGTCAAATTATTGTAACTTCTCTCTGTAATTTTTCAGAGGCAGACTAAGACCAGAAAGGAGGTCTAGTGCCCCCATCCCTCTCTAAAGAAAATTCCTCTTATGCTGCAGGAATTACACAGAGTACTTCTCTATTAATTGTCCCATACTGCGAAGACGGGGTAAGGCAAAGAAAACCAGTTTTTCATTCTGATATCCATGAGAACGATAAAGCTGCTTCCTTCAACAGCTTCAAACATCTCCAACAAGGACACAATTTACTGTATCCTATTTATGGCTCAGACATAAAGCACCAGCACACAGGTAACAGGGAAGGGATATAAGGGGCTCCTAACTGGTGCCAGCACAGTCCCGTCTCCCCCATCACAAGGCACAGCTGTATTGGAGCTCTGCCGTTATCTCATTTATACCACAGCTACATCTATGTTTTCCACATACACCTCTTCTTCGTGTAATAGACATAAACTCCATTAAAAATTAGTCAGTACACTAAAAAACTGAAGGAATCCCTGAAGACTTCTTACGAAGAAGGTGTGACTTACTTCAGCATTGGACACCTGACATGACTTAGGCTAACTAGCCTAGGGCTGATGGAAACTCCTGCAGGCTAGTTACTCGGCTTCTTGGGCAGCTTGCTACAGAGAGCCATGCTCCTGGGCTGGACTCACAGCAGTGCCCTGGCTTAGGAATTTCAGACAGACCTACAAACCACACCGCTGCACACATTTCAAGCTCCACACAGTAACTTGATTACATGCAGCAGGGTTGTCAAGTAAATAACAGCCTTATTCTACTAAATTTACTCTACACCCTGCCAATGTGCTATTTTCTAGTAACATTGCCATGTGAGTGATTTCACAATTCAAGATTGTTCAGCAGGTTCTCCAAGGGAGCAGTTTTTAATACGATGATTGTAAGTCCATACGACTTGTCACCTCCATCACTGAGAACTGCTTCTGTAGCCAGACTTAATTTTCACTCCATTCTTCCCTCCACCTGAAACAAACTTCACAGAGTACTTTGCCAGATCACTGGGGCTTGAACCATCTTTTTGTGCCATTTTGAATAGTACCCATGCCAGCAGGGTGCTCATCTGGGAAGGGGACACACAAGATGTTGGAATAAAAGTATCATTTAGGGATAGAAGGTTTGTAACTGAAAAGAATACGGACTTGGTGAAAGTACCTGCTTCTCCTAATGACACTGCCCCTCCTGAAATGATAAGTTAATTCATGTTCTAATCACTGAAGCAAATCTAAAATTTTGGAATGCTTTACTAGGAATTTTACTGGTCTAGATATTTACTGTAACAAACCAAATTCATGTTGTTTGCATTAATTTAACCTTTAAAATATCATATGGAGAATGAAAAACTAGATTATATCCTTGTTAAGCTTTCAGAGTTCACCCTACAGGGAAATGTTAAGACCTCATTGTTAGGAGTTTGCATTAAGATGATCTCCTAATTTTCTCAGGCCAGATAACAAGTTTACTTCTGGAGCAGACTATGACATTTTAAGTACATTATCATCTGATAGATAAACATGATCTTTCTTATCATGCAGTGACTGTTTGGATGGATTTTACGTACAAGAATTTAAAGTCCACTTGGGTTGAGTTTAGCACCATTTGCCATTTCTAACATTTTATGATGCAAATTTCTTAGGGTAAGACTGAGCAGAAAATGCCTAAACCATTATCAGCTATAAGATATGCAGCATGAATATACTGGAAATCAGACACTGCTTTTGCCCACCTCTCCGGCCTGTGGGGGTCAGGAAGCTGGTCTCGAGCTCTGCCAAAGACAGGCATTGCCATTCTTTCTGGTCATTACTCCAGCCTCCCTCTGCCATGACACACAGGCTGGCTAAACTCCTCTTGACTACTCAGATTGTCCCTGAATAAGACCCTAATGGAAAAAGTCTCCAGGTATTTACCCTGTAGTTACAGAATATATTTGCATGTAAGTGTATTTTTACACAGGGAATAACTAATTCTCTGTTGTCTGGCTACATATGCATCCTCTAAATCACCCCTTTATCCCCACTGACATAACTAACTTTGAGATACAAAGCATGGGCAGCCCAAAGCATTCAGAAGACTTTCTTCAGTAGATTAAGATTGGTGGCACACTAACAATATTTATCTGAATTTTATAAAGAAAGGATGTTTGATAATCTGTAGGCAGATCAATCATTTTTATTTTTCTTATTATCTTATCATTATCTTATTTCTTTTTATCTGTGTGTTATTTTTACAGGTACTAGAAATTAATATAAGCATTCTGTCACTGGAGACATAGAGCAACAGTATAAGAATAATGCTTCTGAATTAGTCTTTTTTCCAAAATGTAAATTTAGTTGTGGCCATACTGTACAATCAGCAAAGAATGATTTTTGGAGACAACAGCCTAACAATATTTTTTTTAAAGTTCAGCAACACGCCTCAGCAGTGAGCAAATTATCACAGAAATCACTTAGATGTCATCAATAGTGATGTTTCAAAATGGGATGTCATCTTCACGTACACTTTTTCATCACACTGCCCAAAGCTGTTTTGCTTCCCTGTGCAAAGCACATCTACTACGTTTAATCTGAGCTACCTGCATTTTACAACTATGTTCTACAGGTGTAAATGATTTCACAAGATACAAGACCCTATACAAGCAAAAGACACTGAATGCATCTGGAAAGAGCAGCTTTACTGTAACTTGTGTTTTCCGTGAAAACAGAAAGGTGTTGAAACTGCAAATTCTCCTGCTACACACAAGCTAATATCTATATCCTCATTCCGACAAAACCAAACAGACCTTTTGTTTAGAGATTCCAAGAGTCTTGATTCCAAGAATATCTGAAGCACCTGAAAAACCCAGGAAAAGCCCAGCATTTGATGTCCCCTCATAAGTGTGGGTGAAACCATCATAGGATCCTTACTTTTTCCTTTCATTTTCTAGTATCCTGAATAAATCTTTGAAGTACTGGGGAACACGGACAATCACATTTTCTGAAGGACCTATATCTTTGAGCTCAGGATAGAGTCTGGTGTCAATCACCTTCTTGATGTATCCCAGCCAGTCAAACTGCAATGACAAAGAGAAGGCTGGTTAAAGCAGATTATGAAGATAGATGATTTATTTAATAAGCTGCACCTTTGAGACTAATGGTTTCAAAGCTTTGCTTATTAAAAATTTAGAAACTATTGCACTTTGTCATTACATGTGTTTTCAAACCTCAGTAAAGTCGTAACTGTACTTAAAAGAACATATATTGTAATTGAGTATACGCATTCCTAATGATATTCCTTTAACATGCTGCTCTGCATACTAAAGGCAATTTTAGTTATATAGGTCAGGCGTTAAAAGAATAATTTTGCAATTATCCCCAACCAACCTGTGGAATCATGGCACTAAGCTCCGATATGTTCATTTTATTGTACATCACCTCACTTGTTCGATTTTCATATGGAATCATGATCTGGGGGAAGAAAAAAAAAAAAAAAAAAAAACACAAAAATATCAAAACAAGGATTCTGTTGTAGGGACCTGCTCTTACATCAGTACTGTCCATCACAATCCCAGTGCAGAAATATCTCACCACCTGTTTTCCAAGCATTCATGGCATTAACTTCCCTTTCTGAGGATGGCATTTAACTAGGAGAAATGGAACACAATTCATTGTCAGTTTAACTCATTACTGGGGAATTTAATGAGCTGCATGTCTTCTTTGAACATATTAGACCAATTTTAGCTCTGATTATCTAAGGAAATGCATGTTGATTCATAAGAGATAAAAGCACACCTAGACCATTAATACTTATTCATCCCATCATGTCAGGTAGAAGCCAGCTCCAAACTATATGGTCTAAAAGGTCAAATCTGAGATAGGTATGCTGGAAGTGCATCTCATGTCTTGGATTTGAACATGTTCTTGCTATGGCCTGACTCCATCTGAGTGAAGAGCCAGATACACACAAGTTTCTCCTCATTTTACCCCACCATCCTGATTTCCATAGCAGGAAACCTGGGTATATAAGCCAGACATGAATTAAAGCATTCTCCAACCACGCCTCTCATCGGGCTGACCAGAGGAGCCAGACCTCAGGATCCTCTGTAGTGTAAAAGTCCCAGGACATAGCAAAAGAAATCTTAAATATAAAGCAAGTCCTTTTATAACTGACAAGGGACATTCAGATTCCAAGATGGCAGTACGGTTCATAATAGAAAAACAAACCAAGTACAAGATATAGCTGAAAATTTTCTCAGTGTTCAAGAGAAACAAGAATTCCTGATTCCACAACAATTCCAGCCCCACTCTAAGGTAAATCCTACACAACAGGCTGTACACTGTGCATTTTGAAGAGGACCAAGATTGACGCCAGACTAACCAGACAGCTGGCAGTTCTCCAACCAAAATTCTCCAGTGTCTGCGGTTTTACTATTGCTCAAGCTACACAGAAAAAAAATTACTTTCTTCTCCCTTTCTGCAAATTTCATTTATCTGACAAATCTTTAAACTCTCCTTGAACCCATTTGCTCCCTTCCTCTCAAAACTTTCCCTCTTCCTCCAGTAATTCAAACCTAATTGAAATCTTCCTTTTACACAACAAGCTCTCTCAAAGCATTCCACTCCTTCCTATATCCAAAGTATCCTCCCTTTATTCTTGCTATCTCTTCCTGAGCACACAAGTTCTCCATTATATACATTATATATGTTCATTTAAAACCAATGCAGAGGAACACAGGATACAGTAAAAGCCTAAGTAACAAACAGGACTATCTCCTTTGAAATCACGGTAAGATGTTTATATAAATCATTGTGCTCGTTAGGGATTATGCAACAATCCATGTCCCTGGACTCATGCCTAATATCTGGATATATTTTAGGAGGATTATTAATACTAAAGGGAAATTAGGTAACCATGAGCAAGTATGGCTTGTTGCATAACGGTATGCATTACTGATCCTGAGGGCTGTTACATGATCCATGTCATTTTATATGGCAACTTCACCTATATACCTTTGGATTATAAAGTGTATAGGTATACTTATAAAGTATATAGGTATATACTTGACTTATAAAGTATATAGGTATACTTTATATATAGTATAAAGGTATAAAGTGTATAGGTATAAAGTATTATAGCTATATACTTATAAAGTATACCTATATACTTCACCTATATACTTGCAGATAAAAGCTCTGTAAGACATTCGTTAAGTAAAGCATTAGAACTACCAGAGGTAGCAATGAATCTTCTTATCACACCACCGATAAACAGAAGAAACATTTCCTGTTTTTCAAGTCTGCTGGGTCACAGTGAAGTAACTGCTCATTAGTCCATCCATGCTAAGTAACTGAAGCTGAATATTGGGCTTTATTTAGAGGTTTGACAAAATTTCATCTCTTTCGACAGAGACATGGAAACACTGATTTACTACTCTTGTGGATGGCCCTCAATTCTGCACACACACCATTAAGAAGTGTCACTGCCTTTCCTCCTGTAGACTGCAACAGCAGAACCCAAGGAAAAGTCATCTGCTGCATCACCTGTCCTGTGCAACAGGCTTCTCTGTTAACAGCAGACCCAGCATTTCACAGGGGGTAGCTTCTTTCCTTGGCGATATGAAGAAGTACTCAGCTCAGCTGGCAGTTCTGCAAACCAGTGTCAAGTTTATAGCCCTAACTTTGGCTGGTTTCCCAACATTGAGGCTAGCTCTTCTCTCCAGCTTTAGAAGCAGCAGAAATGATAATGGACTTGCAGCTCCCAGTAGAGCGATTCCTGCAGTAGCCATACTGAAACAGGGATACGGGGAAGCAGAAACACTCCTTCAGCCTGCAACAGTCCTAATGCATTAAACTCCAAAAAGGGGCAAAAATGGTGCCAAGTACAATCGGTCACAACCATGTACCAGATTTAAATCTGCTTAGCTATACTAAATTCAGTTGGTCCCCTAAATTAAAACTCACGGAGTTTCTCATCCCCTCTCCCAGGGTGCCCCAAGAAAGCAGCTCAGGAGCTAACTGTGGTGCTACTGTAAGCACTGCTCTCTCACTACCAAGCGCCTATATCCCACCTCAGTCTTGCACTGCTTTTAGACTGTTCCTCAGAGAATCAGCCCGGTCTGCTTCATGAATACATGGTATTCACAACATAGCTGCACAGCAGGGACTCAAATTCTGCCCAAACTCAAAATTACAGAATCACGGAATCATGGAATCACAGAATCGTATAGGTTGGAAAAGACCTTTAAGATCATCAAGTCCAACCATAAACTTAACACTACCAAGACCACCACTAAACCATGTCCCTAAGCACCACATCTACACATCTTTTAAATACCTCCAGGGATGGGGACTCCACCACTTCCCTGGGCAGCCTGTTCCAATGCTTGATAACACTTTCAGTGAGGTAAAATTTCCTAATATCCAGTCTAAACCTCCCCTGGCGCAACTTGAGGCCATTTCCTCTCGTCCTATCACTTGTTACTTGGGAGAAGACCCCGACACCCACCTGGCTACAACCTCCTTTCAGGGAGTTGTAGAGAGCGATAAGGTCTCCCCTCAGCCTCCTTTTCTCCAGGCTAAACAACACCAGTTCCCTCAGCCGCTCCTCACAAGACTTCTGCTCCAGACCCTTCACCAGCTTCGTTGCCCTTCTCTGGACACGCTCCAGCACCTCCATGTCTCTCTTGTAGTGAGGGGCCCAAAACTGAACACAGTATTCGAGGTGCGGCCTCACCAGTGCCCAGTACAGGGGCACGATCGCTTCCCTAGTCCTGCTGGCCACACTATTTCTGATACAAGCCAGGATGCCATTGGCCTTCTTGGCCACCTGGGCACACTGCTGGCTCATATTCAGCTGGCTGTCAACCAACACTCCCAGGTCCTTTTCTGCTGGGCAGCTTTCCAGCCACTCTTCCCCAAGCCTGGAGCATTTCATGGGGTTGCTGTGACCCAAGTGCAGGACCTGGCACTTAGCCTTGTTGAACCCCATACAACTGGCCTCGGCCCATCAATCCAGCCTGTCCAGGTCCCTCTGTAGACCCTTCCTACCCTCAAGCAGATCAACACTCCCGCCCAACTTGGTGTCATCTGCAAACTTGCTGAGGGTGCACTCGATCCCTTCATCCAGATCACTGATAAAGATATTAAACAGAACTGGCCCCAACACAGAGCCCTGGAGAACACCGCTTGTGACCGGCCGCCAACTGGACTTAACTCCATTCACCACCACTCTTTGGGCCCAACCATCCAGACAGTTTTCTATCCAGCGAAGAATACAACCACCCAAGCCATGAGCAGCCAGTTTCTCCAGGAGAATGCTGTGGGAAACGGTGTCAAAGGCTTTACTAATATCTAGGTAGACAACATCCACAGCCTTTCCCTTGTCCACTAAGGGGGTCACCTTGTCATAGAATGAGATCAGGTCAGTCAAGGAGGACCTGCCTTTCATAAACCCATGCTGACTTGGCCTGATCACCTGCTTGTCCTGTACATGCCACATGATGGCACCCAAGATGATCTGCTCCATAACCTTCCCTGGCACCGAGGTCAGGCTGACAGGCCTGTAGTTCCCCAGATCCTCCTCCAGCCCTTCTTGTAGATGGGCGTCACATTTGCTAACCTCCAGTCAACTTGGGCCTCCTTGGTTAGCCAGGACCACTGATAAAGGATTGAAAGCGGCTTGGTGAGCACTTCTGCCAGCTCCCTCCGTACCCTTGGGTGGATCCCATCTGGCCCTATAGACTTGTGTGTGTCTAAGTGGTGTAGCAGGTCACTAACCATTTCCCCTTGGATTATGGGGACTTCATTCTGCTCCCTGTCCCTGTCTTCCAGCTCAGGGGGCTGGGTACCCCAAGAACAACTGGTCTTACTATTAAAGACTGAGGCAAAGAAGGCATTAAGTACCTCAGCCTTTTCCTCATCCTTCGTCACTATGTTTTCCCCCGCATCCAATAAAGGCTTCTCCTTAGCCCTCCTTTTGTTGCTAATGTATTTATAGAAACATTTTTTATTGTCTCTTGGGCTTTGGCCCTTCTAATTTTCTCCTTGCATAACCTCATGACAACTTTGTAGTCCTCCTTAGTTGCCTGCCCCTTCTTCCAAAGGTCATAAACTCTCCTTTTTTTCCTGAGTTCCAGCCAAAGCACTCTGTTCAGCCAGGCCGGTCGTCTTCCCCGCTGGCTCATCTTTTGGCACATAGGGACAGCCTGCTCCTGCACCTTTAAGATTTCCTTCTTGAAGAATGTCCAGCCTTCCTGGACTCCTTTGCCCTTCAGAACTGCCTCCCAAGGGACTCTGTCAACCAGGCCCCTAAACAGGCCAAAGTCCGCTCTCCAGAAGTCCAAGGCAGCAGTTCTGCTGACCCCCCTCCTTACTTCTCCAAGAATCAAAAAACTCTATCATTTTGTGATCACTCTGCCCAAGACAGCCTCCAACCACCACATCACCCACAAGTCCTTCTCTGTTCACAAACAACAGGTCCAGTGGGGCACCTTCCCTAGTTGGCTCACTCACCAACTGTGTCAGGAAGTTATCTTCCACACACTCCAGGAACCTCCTAGACTGCTTCCTCTCTGCTGCACTGTATTTCCAGCAGACAGCTGGTAAGTTGAAGTCCCCCACGAGAACAAGGGCTAGTGATTGTCAGACTTCTCCCAGCTGCTTATAGAATATTTCATTTGCCTCTTCATCCTGGTTGGGTGGTCTATAAGAGACTCTCACCATGATATCTGCCTTGTTAGCCTTCCCCCTGATTCTTACCCATAAACACTCAACCTTACTGTCACCGTCATCAAGACTCTAGACAGTCTCTAGACAGTCTAGACTGACTCTAGACAGTCAAAACACTCCCTAACATACAGGGCTACCCCACTGCCTCTTCTTCGTTGCCTAACCCTTCTGAAGAGTTTATAGCCATCCATTGCAGCACTCCAGTTGCGTGAGTCATCCCACCATGTCTGCATAATTGCAACTATATCGTAGTTTTCCAGCCACACAATGGTTTCCAGTGCATTGGTGTAGATGCAGTTCAGCTGGGTTATTGATCCCACCACCTTGTTGGGGGGAGAAGCCCTAATTCCTATGTGACCGTTCTCAGGTGCTTCTGTGGTTTTTAACACATCAGTAACCGTTGCATCTTCGCTGCCGCATGGATCTCCATCTCCTACCTCCACTGAGATGGCAGACTGAAGGACCTCACTAGCACACTGTCTCTCAAACATCGGCATGCTGCCCCCAGGCTTATCTCCAGTGAGCCTGGTTGACATATTAACAATTTAAAGGACCAAGAATATTTGGCTAAGGTTTTTTCCCCTGAGAATAAAATAATCAGTTTAACAATTAACTAAGGGAGAAATACTGTTCATTCTTTCTTCATCAGGTTCTGCTCCTTTCCTTCTACTTCCAAAAACACTATTGCTAAGGCTGTTGATATAATGGCTTTCAATTTTGAAAAATGATTGCACTTTTTTTTGTAAAAGCTAGCTTCAATCCCACATTAGATTACCAACCTCAGCTATTTTAACTTCCAGTCTCAGAACCGACTTCATATCAGATTCGGCTCGTGAAGCGTTTGCACCCAGAAGCACTGCTGTATCAACCATGAACTGCAAAAAGGCGTCTCGGTACTGTAAAGAAACAAAAAGAGTGAAATGACCACTGGATTTGCTCTTGAGCACAGCTGTAGCAGTAGATCAGAAATGCCCAGCTATAGCAAGGAGTATAATACTTTGTACTTTCATGCCCTAGCAACCAAAGTTGTGCTTTCCTTACCTTGAATGTCTGCTGTCATCAAGGAAAAAAGGAGAAATAACACTGTAAACACACTGTGCATGACAGACAGAGATAACCTGTTGTGGTTCATGGAGTATAAATCTCAGGAAATGCAAATGACACTTCTGGATTAGACTGACAATACTTACAGCTCTTATAATGGGATTAGACAACGTGTATGACTGTACACCAATATTTTACACTAACTCATACAGTAATCAGCGTAGGACTGAAGAATTACTTGTATACAAGTGCAAGCTTAGTGAGATAGGCTGAGAAGACAGGGAGATAAAGGGACACTCCACTGAGCTCTCTCCTCTATTCCTGCAACACATGTACCTACTACAGTGTTCTGCTCTGCTCTCCCCGGGCTATCCTAGCAAAGTACATTTTAGTCCTAGTGGGTATACACAAATGTTAGTAAAATACACTGTATGTAATGATACTGTAGTGATTTCTGTGCTACCTGCCCCCCCACCATAATCTTTCAGAAATTTTGGAGGGATCAGATTGTTCCTCATCAACGTCTACCGGCCTACAGTCCAACAAAAGCAAAAAAATATCCCAACGCATTTCCACCTTTAATCTTTTAGTAGCTACAATTCTTTGTATCCTCGCATCACCTAGTCTGATAGATGTGGCTAAAAAACTTAATAACCTCTCAGGGAATTCAAAAGGGAAGCAAAACTGTAAAAACTTAATCAGTAGCAATAACTTGTCCCCCATGACAACCCAAGGGGTTGTTTTCTTTGAGCTTTGGGCTGCATGTGCTGGATACTGCCCACAGGCCTTCATCGAGTGAGGGGGGAAAAGGTGATGCCATTGTCAAATATTGATACTTTAAAGCCTTTGATAAACATCATTGGTTCACGACTGCTGCCCATAGAAAAGCAGCAAGAAACTAAACTGTAGCAGAGAAATCATAAGGCGGGGCGGGGGGGAGAAGAGAAAATGAATACTTAAAATCTGTCAAGGAACTCTTGTTCCCTTCATTAAATGAATTCAGGTTAACTTGATGATAATAACCTGCAGTGGCTCTTGAAATGTGCTCAGCCTTCTGGCCTAATTGAGCCCAAGAGACAGGCCCAGAGGGCAGCTCACCGAGGCAGCAGCTTCTGGGCTCCACTTCGTTGAGCTGTTCTCGAGCTTCTGGGCACTCTGTCCACAATCTGGGAACTCCTGCGTCACCCCTGAGGGACATGAGGGCTCCTGCTGCCACCAGGTCCCGTAAAAGCTAAGGTGAGGGTAGCTCCAGCAGCTGCTAACTCTGGCAGCTGTGCTTGATTCCCACACAGCCTTCCTTCTAGCTGACTCCTGATCAGGGAGGGTCAAGCACCCTTTGAGCCCGTGCCAGAGAGAGGCCTAGGTAAGAGTCGGGCCCAGAGGCTGTCAACAGATGCAGCAGTTCACAAAGAAAAGGACAGCAAACTTTGTCTGCCATTCCCATCCTTAGCTATGGTGGTTACACGCCACAGGACATGATGCCCAGGCACTACTGGTGTAACTGTCTCTTTGTTATTGGACTCTTAGACCCAGATGGTGCTTCATAAGGAAGGATGCAGCTCTTCAAGTCTCAGGCTGTAGAGAGTGCTTGAGGTCTCTCACTAAGGCTGGGGCACATGGTCCTCTAGCATGCACGAGGTCTGCAGTTGCTGAGGAGCTGTGCTGCCAAGTGAAAGAGCTGTGAGAGAACAGCAGATCACACCGCCTCAGAGGAGATGAAAAAGATCAACCAGACCTCCCCTGAGACCCTGCAGCTTCAAAAGCCTGGACCTTCAGCTGTAGCAGAAGAGCAGGAGGAGCCTGAGCCTATGAAGCTGGAAAGTGGAAACTCCCATCACAACAAAGGCTGGAAGTCCACTGCTCTTGTAGCTGATGAGGACCCAGGAGCACTATCAATTGGAGTCCCTCAGGTCCACTAGAAGGAAGAAGCAAGCAACAGTGGTAAGAGACTCACTACTGCAGGGGATGGAGGCCCCCATCTGCCAACCCGATTTGTCATCTAGGGAGGTTTGCTGTTTGCTGGGGATCTAGCATTCAGGATGTTGTGAAGAGGCTACCAAGGCTTATCCAGCCCTGTGACGACAATTCCCTGCTGCTCTTCCTGGTAGGCACCAATGCTATTGCCAGGGGCGACCTGGGAAGTATCAAGCATGACTACAGTGCTATGGGGACAGAAGCCAAGGGCATGGGGCCCAGGTGGTGTTCTTGATCCTGTTGGTGAGGGGCAATGGCCTGAGGAGGACATGATGGATCTTGCAGGCTAACATATGGTTGCACAGCTGGCATCAGCAGCAGAGATTTGGTTTCTATGATCATGGGACGCTCTTTGAGAATTCACAGCTGCTTGGAAGAGACGGGATCCATTTGACTAAACAGGGCAAGAGTATCTTTGCCAACAGGCTGGCAAACATGGTAAGGAGAACTTTAAACTAGAAACAATGGCGGAGGGAGTGATTCCTCAAGAAATAACTAAGGTAGGTGCAGGTAGGGTAGGCAAGCCAAAGTCCCAGGGTGATGGGAAAAGAGGGGACATAACAATCAACAAAACAGAGCTGAAATGGAACCCCTTTGAGGGTAGGTATGTAAAGAAGGAAGTGCCTGCAGGACAGCCTCATAAGGACAGCTCTCAAGGCCATACTAAAGAATCAGCATGACTGGGTGTCCCTTGGAAATACCTTTACACTAATGCACACAGCATGAGGAACAAACGGGAGGAGTTAGAAGTCTGTGTGAAGTTACAGGGCTATGACCTCACTGCAATCATTGAAACATAGTGGGATAATTTTCACAACTGGAGTGCTGCAATGGATGGGTACAGGATTTTTAGGAAGGACAGGCTGGGAAGGTGAGGAGGGTGAGTTGTCCTTTATGTGAGAGACCAGTGCGAATGCATGAAGCTCTACCTGAGCTCCTCCAAGCTCAAGAGAGGTCCATTCTGACAAGTAGGAAATCAAGCAAAGGTGGTAGGAGGCCTGCATGTCTGTACAAGGAGCTCCTAACTAAACTCAAACGTAAGAAGGAAGTGTACAAGATGTAGAAGCACAGACAGGTGACCTTGAAGTATAGAGCTGCTGACAAATCTTGCAGGGATATGGTTTGGAAAGCTAAGGCCAACCTGAAGTTGAATCTAGCAAGGGATGTGAAGACCAACAGGAAAAGACTTTGCAAGTACATAACAGGAAAAGGAAGACTAGGCAGAACATGGATCTGCTGCTAAATGGAGCAGGGTGGCAAATGACTCTGAAAAGGCCAAGACACTCAATGCCAACTTTGCTCCAGTCTTTACTGGTAAGACTGGCCTTCAGGAATCCCAGGCCCCTGACACCAGAGGGGACGTCTGGAGCAAGGAAGGCCTATCCGCAGTGGAAGAGGACCAGATAAGGGAGCAAAGTGGACATAAGTAAATCCAGGAGGTCTGATAGGTTGCACTCATAAGTGCTGAGGGAGCTGACTGATACCATTGCAAGTCAACCTTGGATATTTGGAAGGTCATAGCTATTGGGAGAGGTTCCTAAAGGCTGGAAGAGACCAAGTATCACCCCTATCTTCAAAGAATGCAAGAAGGAAGTCCCAGAGAACTACCAGCTGGTCAGCCTATCAATCCCTGGGAAGGTGATGGAGAAAATCCTCCTGGAAACTATTTCCAAACACATTAAGGACAAGGTGATCAGGAGTAGTGAGCATGGATTTGTGAACGGGAAATCATACTTAACCAGCCTGATAACCTTCTACAATTACATTAATATCCTGGTGGATGAAGGGAGAGCAGTTGTGGTTGTTCACCAAGTTGAAAAAGTACAAGTTAGAGAAGTGCACAGTGAGGTGGACTGAAAATGAGCTGTGTGACCAGGTCCAGAGGGTTGTGATCAGCAGCACAAAGTCCAGTTGGAGGCCAGTGACTAGTACTGTACTCCAGAGATCAACCCTGCTTGAACAGAGGGGTTGGACAACACGAACTCCAGAGGCCCCTTCCAAGGGGGAAGAAAAGCAGGGGGGACCCCAAATCTTACAAAAATCTCAATTTGAGAAACTTCGTAAGAGTGTTTGTGGTAGTGGTGCTTGTAGTGGTGGTGTCTTCTGTTGGATGATATAATGAAAACTCCAAATCCAAACAAACCACAACCCTTTCTCAGTTTGGAGTTCAACAAAACAAAAGCAACAATGAAAAAAACTGAAGGGAAAAATGGTCACTCTGATTTCCAGTTAATAATACTTACAGATTTGGCTTCTGTGGTGTTTTCTAGGTAATCCTCTCGAGATGCAAGAGAGAGACTTGCTTGGTCGAGCTGTTAGAAATAACAAGAAGCAGCATTTAATAGGTAAATTCATCAGAAATCAAAGGTAGTCCTATAAGCAACCTTGGAAGAGTTCATGTTTTTCTGGCACTTATGATAGATGTGTGTAAATTTCTAATACATAATACACTGCACCAGCCTGAGTTCCGCAGGATTTCAAAACAACAGAAAAAATGCTATACTGTGCTGACAGACATTACCTAAATCACATTACTGCGATCTGGGGAGCCTCAGATGCCCCCTGCAATATCTGAGCCACCTACACTACAGCAAAGAATCACCTATGTGATTTATGTGTTTATGGCTCCATTAGCGAGTAGGTAATGCAACAGGACTGGGTCTACGGGATCAAACAGTTGGTGCTGGCGACCACACATCCTATACATATTTCAGGCGCACAAGTGTCAGCTTGAGACAAACACTAGTCTAGTGTATGGACCAAAAGCCCATTAGGTTCTGGAGCATGTTAGCTGCTGTGTATCTGGAAAGCATTGTTAGCCTTCTTTGACTGAAATTGAGGTTACACTTTTGAGCTTCACCCTAGACCAGCACTGAATGCTGTATATGGCTTTTTGAACAGATGTACTGAAAGAGATGGCTACCAGCCACAGAAATGATTGCATGCATGCACGGGAAATTGTTATGCCTCCAGTACATCAGCTAAAGATGTCTGCTAGGTCCAGGTGGATCTTTGACTTTTACTTATCTTTTTGATCTAAACATGGATCAAATTTGTTGGTCTACAGTCACCCTAATATTGGAATAAGATCCTCAAGGTAATTTCTAAACCAGGCCTGAAAGTTCATTGAGATCTGCACTTAGTCTTTTGAGTGAAATGACTACATGAGCGTATTTGCATATTGTTTCAAGTTCCTAACCAGGCAAAACTCACAGCACAGCATGTATCTTAAAATTACTAGTGGAAACTGAGATTTCCCAAAACACTTCAACACGATCAGGTTAGGTTGGGGTATGGAAGCTGAAGCTGAAAACATAATTCAGTGAGCTTCCAAACTCTGAATAGGAGACTGATTGGAGCAGAAACAACAGTTTTGATGTTCTAAAATTATTATTTTTATGCTGTATTTGTTTTTAAAAGATCAGTGTAGTGAAGAGAGATTGTATTTATTCATACAATTTCACATAAATCTTTTTTAATCAAAATCCTACACCATTTGTATTTCACATTTTCTACCTTTATAAAAATGACCTAAATAAATAAAACTTAGAATCTAAAATGAGTGAATAAATGTCATCGTTTCCTCTACTGGCTGATGTTCTCAACCTTTAAAATATACCATAAACAAATAAAACAAATCATCCACTAAAAGGAGAGTAGCTGTGATGCTCAGTGGAACTCTGACTCTTTGAAAAACAGTACCACCTTCTTTTTCAGCATATTGAAGCAAAAAAGGATATACTTTTATGCTTTGCATATGTGTGTTCTGGTAATAGTTAACTTCAGATTATTTGGTCTATTTCAACCATGTGACTCTTGCATGAAATGCTCAGCCAAATTTTTGTGGCTTCAGAGTTAGATTTGACAACCCACTGAAACCAAGAAAGCACAAATATGAGAAATAAACAAAAAAGTTAACCAACTTCTTCAGCCCTCAACGAAAAAACCCCATGTTGAATGCTGAACAAAGTTTTATTTGGAGTTTCTACTTTTTTCTGATCCATTCATGATTTTGCAATGCTGCACAAAAAGAATTTTGCAATAGAACCATTTTCACAAGCAGATTGAAATACTCCGTGGTACATCTGCACCCCTGGGAATTTGTTAAAACGTGGACAAAGTAGAATACTGGCTGATGCATTCTGCAGATCAAGCTCTTAATCGAATTAACAACAGAATACCCTACAGAATAACATGTTATTCATAACATGTAGTGCTTCAGTTATTTAGATACCCAATTCTTAGGTGCCGCTAAGCATGCTGAGTGAAGGCACTGCTAGGTATAATTCATTTCCAAGAGACCAGCAATAAGAATATAACTGCCCAGCCCTTTGCTGATAGGTGACTCGGACTGAAATATTAGGACAGAAGATACCTAAATATCACTCCTGATTCTACTGTTTCAGTTCTTTTAAACAAATCTCCAGCCAAAGCAATCCTGACGGGATCTGAACAGCACCTTAGTAGAATGACATCTTTAATACAGTGAACTGTTGATCTGCTGTTCAGGGAAGTTCAATGCAGTTGATCTGCATTCAGGAAAATGTCCTAGAGATGGGGAAAAGTTACCCTTCAATTTTATACCAGTTAAATGCCTCAGTCAAAAGACATTTTAAAGAACTGACTCAGAATCGACATCCACTCCATACCACCACCGTTAACTGTTGTTTGATCCCCAAATACAATGTATTCTTGCCTATATTCCTACAGCTAGCCAACGTGCTAGCAACGTAAGGATCATAGATCTTATTTTGCTGTGATGAATGGCATAACATCTTTCTCTGTCCCTTTCTCTCTTGCCTTCACAGACTATTTTCTTGTAGCAGTGGAAGGCTGGTCTACTCTGGCTACTCATCTCTACTTCTTAAACAACAACAATGCATTTGGCCCAGGCACTCAGTCTTGCCATGGCGACATCTCACAGTAATAGTTACAATTCTCTCTGGAGTTTTGTCAGACTACAGTGAGGCAATATTTCTTGGGTCTTTTTCTCACTAATCTAAACTGTTGTGTAATGCTATGCACTGTTAACAAACTGGTAATGCTTTGGTCCAAAAGCAATAGCATTTCATTAAAAAGGTAAAATCTGTATTTCAGGTTTGGAAGTGTTTGGGATACATCTGTGCTGTAAGGTGCTGTATAAGTACAAGATAATGTGTTTCCATCTCAACAAAAATAGCTCAAGTTCAAAATATCTGCTACTGATGCACCGTTCTTCATCTTCACAGACAAAAGACATTCTTCATGCAACTGATGAGTCATAAGCAGCACCCAGAACACCCCCAGGACTGGATATCCACCTCTCTCATTTTCACGCACATAGACCCTGGATGTTGGCCCACTGGGAACATATTTTACCTTTTTTTGCTATTTGAAAGGAGAAAATATTCTGTACAGAAATATTTTTCAATAGCATGTGGTTCCTAGTGGCTTCTGCACTCCCATAAATCTGCACCTATGTACATCTGTAAGTCAGTAGATAATAGCAACAATAATCAACTGTAAACATTTGGCATGTAAACGTGTTTTTTAAAAAGTGAGATCACAAAATACCATCCAAAGTAACCTATTAGATATGCTATATTGTACCTTCAGGATATACCGATTGGAGATTTTGTCATCAGCAGCCACATATAAACGGATGAAGACAGAGTTACTGTATTGACCACGAAGAGTTGCCAAGGCTTGGACTAAGCTAAACCTCCTTTCTGACCACAGCCCTTCAGGTCCAATGTTGGATTCCAGCACAGGCCAGCGGAAAGGTGAATGCCTCAGTATACTTAACAGGGGTTTCACATCAGCTTTTTCAATTTTATCTGAAATGTCAAAGTGTGACAACAATTACATTCCAGACAATTCAAATCCAGCAGCAGCCACACGAGACACAAAGATTTATTGGCGTTGATCGATTTCTAGGCAAGACAAAACACAATAGCTGAAACCCAAAGCCTCTGCTCTGCCTGTGAGCATAGAAGCACGGGAGCCCAACCCAGTTTATCTGAATCAAGAATAAGAGAAGCAAATCAGTTCCTTTCAAAAAAGACAAAGGGTTGGAATTAAGTCAATTAAAAAACCAATTCCTCGCTTAGGAACCAACATAGAAACTTCACTGGTTCTGAGAGGGGGTTATTGTACATAATCAAAGCTAGAGGGGCCAGCATCTCCACATCGAGGCTGCGGGGCAGGCTGTCTTAATTGCTGACAGTCAGTCTCAGGCTGTGCTGGAAGAAAACTGCTCAGGAAATAAAGTCTGAAAGAGTCAGAAGGACAAAGGGCACTTTGAAGGACAAAGTCCATTCCCTCCCAACGCATCTTTCCCCTGTGCAGCTACATAAAGGTAGTGATGTGTCCCAACCTAGTGTACATCACCTTACAGCAACATTTACAAGATCAGGAAAAGCACTCTGCAAATGCGGCTATAGGGTTCCCCATCCAAACTTGCTTGACATGCAGATAACTTGAAGCTAAAGAGTCCATGGCTGTCTATACCCAGCCCTGTGGAAGTGTTTCGACAAAATGTATTTCATCGAAGAGGTAAGAGAAAGGTAGAAGGTGCTGAGGCAACAGGCTCTTGAAAGTGTCAGTATGAGAATTTCATCAGAGGGCTCCTCTGATTTACCAGGCACTACACCCACACCCCAGGAGCACAGTTTTGGCATCCTTTTGCACAGATAAATATCCCTTCACAGTTCCCTGACAAGCAGAGGTCTCTGTAAAACTGACTTCTTCTGCCTTGGTGTACCTCAGCCTCGATAGCCAACTTCAGAAAGTGTAGAAGTCCCTCTGCATTCAGTTGAATCCAAATCAGCAAAACCTGTGCATTTGCACAAAGCTTCACAGAGCTCAGTGGAGAGCAAAAAAGCCTGCCTTTATAAACACAAGTAACACATATGTGTCCCCCTCAAATCAGGCCACTTACTCTCATTCATGCAGGATGCATAAAGGATCTTGGCCTTTTGTACAGCTTCACTGTCTCGTCTTTTGCTGATGGGTTTCTCAAGCAATGCTGAAAAAAGAAATGACATTTTTTTCAATACATCAGAAAATGTAGGAACTCTCTGTTTGCCTGTCTCAGCATTTGCTTTAACCACAGCATTTGTTTAATTAAGGATGAGGTTCCACATGTATTTTCTTAAGCAGTAACACAGACATAATTGCACTTTTTTCAATCCCCAACAGAGAAGGAATTTTTATTTATTTATTTTTAAGAGGACTGTTTTAAAGCCAGTTGACAGATACTTGTCCTCACAAACAGCCACCGTTAGCAAACTGAGGGGACAGGGAATCGTGGGGCGAAGGTGGGAGCCAGCACACAGGACAGGGAGTCAGGAATTCTTTCAAGTGGCTCAGCCTCTGCTGCTGGTACGTTGTGAAACTGGGGTCTAATGAAGAAGGTGACAGGATCCAAGGAGCCAGACCACTGGCATTCACTTTTGCCAGCTCTGCTGCTGCTGAAAGCAAGCAGCGGAGAACTGCCCCACTGTCTGTCAAATGCACACAACCTCGGTCTTGTAAATGACACAGAAGGCCAGATGTCCCACTACTATTTGAAAAGCTGCACTATATGGCTCCCTCATACTACAGGCGTGAACCTCCTTGGTGCCTGAATGCCAAACTAGCTTTTCTAAGCTGTCATCTCTCTGCATTCCTTGTATTCCTCACATTATGTTATGGAAGTGAAATAGCATGAAAAGTGCATCTGAATCTCAGCAGCCCACTCTCAGCTGCCTCAAGCCATTTTATCCAAGTTGTAAATCAGCCATGATGCAGCTGCAGATACACATATTATCTTGCTAAATGCAGAGGCAGCTTAGCTTCAGCAAGATCTATCAGCTCAGGTGCAGCACAGCATGCACACTTCCATGGCCAAGAGAAGCAGGGTAGTACTTGGGCACAGCACAGAAACAGGGCTAGCAAACCCTGTCAGACCTCACCTGGTTTTGTAAGACCCAAACAGGTCCTGCACAGCATTACCTTATTGTTACTGGGACCACTGGAGAGAGTGGCTTTGCTGGAACCATCCCAAGTCCCTCCTGCTGTATGCTCAGCAGAGCTAAAAAGCCTTGAAAAATTCAAGAGTTCCTTCTCTATACCATACTCCCCAGTGCTCTGGGTTTCAAATGAGCAAAGGCACAGTGGTGGCACCCAAAGGCACACAAAAGGCACAAAGGCACCCTGCGTGGTGCTGTGCCTGAGCTAAGAAGCATGCCCCACACAAAAGGGGGAACATAGTGCAACCCAGGAGTCCCAGCAGCCTGCCAAAGTCAGCAGAGGGCCCCTGGGACTTTATAACACCACCCGTGGCAAAACCAAACTGCTTCCACACGGAGCTTAATCAGGTGTCAACGCAACATTATTCTCTGCCAGTACTGGCTAGGGAGACGCGGAGTACTGAAGAGGTGGTGGTGCTGCCATCCAAGAGCAGCACCCTCCTGCAAACGGGCAGCAGCTGCTCGCTCTCCAGCCCCTGCCCTTTCCAGCAGCTCGCCAGAGTCCTCTCTCCAATGTCGCCTCTCACAGGAGGCAGAAGTCCAGCTGGGTGGTACCACTAGATTCTCTAGATGAGAACGGTCTGGGTTTGCATGGCTCCACTCAGTCTTAGGAGCTCACTGCTGGAGGTAGGATCTACAGACACTTATTTCCCAGGATTTCCCTAGCACCTTGAAGACCCTGCCATGCCACACCTCTCAGATATTCCCCACCTGTGCTCATGTGAGTACTCAGAGGACCATACTGCTGACATCAAACTGTTTATTAGTCAAAGAATACTGTAGTGATGAACAAATGCCGCTTGTTCCCTCCCGCCAATCACTTTTCTCCTTTAAAAAAAAAAAAACAAAAAAAACCCCAAAAAAACAAAAACCCAACCCCCCAAAAACCCCAAACAAACTCATTTGCTTGGATCTTTGAGAAATGTAATGAGATCATTCCCTTTTAGTTATGGTTCAGCTTTTCCCTAAAAATACTGCTGAATAGGATTCCCAATAGCTTTGGCTTCAAATCCTCAAATTGCTAATATTTCTCAGCTTGTTAAATACAATATAATACCAATCATTGACACATATCTCCAGTGTGCACAGTTCTTAGCAGAATAATCAGACCTGTTCATGTTTTAAGAATGGCATTTTAAAAGAAACTATAAATGAAACCTACATAAAACTAAGGATGAAAAAATACACTCCTATTAAAGCCACTGCAATAACTTCTGTTCCTTGCCAGTGAGCTGCACAGCTATGAATTTTTGAAGCTAATAAAATTCAGTGGCTAAAGCCCAGCTAAAGCTCAGGAGAGATACAGAGGATAAGATCCAATAAAATAAAATCAACTCTAGGAGTACACCTGCATAAAATCCTGTTAAAATCAGACCTGGTGTTTTCCAATCAAACCCTTTCATTACGGGACAGAACGAAGCTGTAACACTCCCTGCACTATTGCAAAGAATGAGGTGGAGTAGATGCTGCCAATTCGCTCAGAATTAATTTATGAAGAAACTTCTTGGTTCTGATGGCAGAAAATCCAGTGATCAAACATGAAAGCCTTAATAAGATGGTTGAATCCTGCAAACACTGAAGTAAGGGGTGTGATCCATGAGCGAGTGCTCTTTAGGCTATACAGGTTCCTCATCCTTAGCCTCAAGCTTCCGGAAAGATTTAGAAGCTCAGACCTGGAGCACTGGTCAGATCCACCTGATTTCTGCATTAACTAACATAAAATCCAAATACAAGGTTTAGAAATTCTCTTCTTATTTAACTCACAAATATATATGGATTTTACATGTCCTTGAACATTTAAATTCTTAAAGAAGAGCAAGAAAAGGCAAGAAGCAATGCCTACTAATCAAAAACATGGGTAATCAATTACTCTTATCTACAGGTTGCTGTATCCATGGGAAGAAAGTCACTACTGTGATTGAAATCAATGGACACACGTCAAGCTATCTTCAAATTAGCAGTGTTGGGTACTGTGAGTAGCCTGGCCATAGTAGCAGGCTGCGCCAGCCCCCCTCCTGCACTGAGCATATCTAATTGTGTGGGTCGGTGCATGCCGAGCTCTGCAGTGCAGCATTTCGAAGGGCTGCAGCTCAGAGTCTCTGCTCTCCGACGACCTCCGCAAGTTGAACAGACCTGCCTCAGGGCTATCCTGCGCTCTCACCAGCACAGGAGGCACTCTCTGAACAGGGCTCCATCTCTTGACGTGCAATGTGGCATTTCAGGCTCTCATCTACACCGAGGCAAATGCCAGCTGGTGAGACCCACAGAGAGCAAATCCAGCTCCTCTGCCAGAATTCAACTCTTAACTATAGCTGTCTGGGAGGCCTGTCTTTCCACCTTGAAAAATTGTAATGGCTTCAGATATTTTCTGTTTGGACACCAGAATGAAAGCAAAACTTATGAGGTCTTCCAAGGGATAGGAAGAGAAAGACCACCCCAGATCAGCTAATGTTCAGCCCGATGACATACTCACAGACATGCTCTTTAGTTCCTTACTCTGCCTTTCCAAATGCCTGCTCTCATACCCCTCGCTAGGGGATTGTGTGTATTCGTGCAAACCCACTGAGAAGTTCAGTCTAATAGGTTTTTCTAAAGTCCAGTGCCTGGAATTAAAAACTGTGGCCAAGTTAGGGAGATCAGGGTTACCAGCGTTTTGACTAAAGCAGCTCACTCAGCGCTAAGAAGGACATTGAGTTTGTTCTTCTTGAGCTTTCTTCTTTCCTTTTTTTTTTAACTCATTTTTCGTGTTTCAAAATGAAAAGCTCCAACTCCCTAAAGTAATCTTCCATTTTAGGACTCCAAAGATTAACTGAATTCAACTTGAATCTATAGACAGCTTCAATAGACCAAAAAATATATCCTTCATCAGATTCACTTATTGTGAAAAAAAAATTTATCCAGCTTCGATCAGCATCATTTAGCTTCATCTTTAAATAAGAATTTTTAGGAACAAATTGCTTTGACTAGACCAGGAAACACAGACCACTCCAACAATATTAACAAAAACCCCTTGAAATAATAGTTCATTTGTTAGCTCCCAGCTAAATGTTACAGTGCTAGAGATGGAATAGCAATCTAGCTGAAGAGATTAAAAAAAGACCACAATCTAAGCTGATTTACAACCCTCTGAAAGAACATAGAATCATTATTAACAGGAACCACAATATGACAACTTACTGCTGCTACTGACTTATATCGCCAGCCTGCCACAAATGCAAAGCAGAATATCATAGCCAAAAGTTACCAGGACAAGCAAAGTGAACCAGCATAGCTTAAGCCATCTTGAATATACAGTCAGTGATCACGTTTCCCCAGCCAAATATAAAGTACATGTTTGAACGGCTGTTCTAGCAAAGCAGCTCTTCTTCAGTCACATCTTTTGTTTCCTTCACTTTCAAATTAATTCCAAAGTCATTCTCTTCAGGATAAAAGGGATCTTGGCCTGCACTACTGATCTCAGCACCTCATTGTCCATATTTCCATATGCACAGGATGCCCAGACACAAGATTTATGTCTCCCTTCACATAAAACATAGTTATGGCAAGTGTCAATACCTATTGGTAATTCTGCTCCACAGTGCTGAAATAACATAACTCATCTCATCAAGCAACTACCACTTGCACAGTCAGAAACTGGCTAAAGGTGTTCATGATATCCTAAACTTTCTGAGGTTGCAAATTGCTTCATCATTCATTTTCTTCTACCAAGGGGCTTCTACTTCTGGCAGCCCAGGTCAGGCAGATTTGCATCACCGCTCTCCCTGGCTCTTGTACGAAACACAAAGACTCAGCATCGCCAACAAAAACCACGCCATACCTGGGAATGATCCTCAGGTGTCTGAATTGTAGATGCTCACATAGACAGCCAGGGAAAAAAGGCACAGCTGGGGAGGGTGGGGAGCTGGGGTCGGGAAGGAAAGGAAGGAGGTTTATACTGAGTTGCCTTCAGATGGTGCTTTTCCAGGGCAAGAGGGCTAAAAAAGGCCAGCTTCCTGTGGTTCACTACCCTACAGTAAATAGCAATCATCTGCTGTTAAAAGTGAGAGTAAGGCACTTCACAAAGTAAGCTTTGCTAGTGTGTGTGTGTTTGTTTAACTGCATGCTATTCTAAAGCTGCTAAGGATAGTCTTGTGGCTAAGTGTTACCTTTAATCTTACTTTCCATTTCTAGCCCTTGTTGATTTTCCAGCCTACTGTCTTACACAGCTTCACTCTGGTTTTCAACCACCCTATTTTATTTATGGCACTGAGAAATCCTGTACCTTTCCCTCTTCTGACTTGGAGTGCATGAAAAAGGGATTGTACAGCCAGATTTGCAGGGAAAAGAAAGATGCATACCATTTATTCAGATTAGGAATATTGATTCAATTTCTCAGTGTCCTGATCTGCAGATTGTATATATTCTGTATGCTATCAGACAGTTTTCTACAAACACAGTTGAGTTGCATTCCTGAGAGACACTATGTGATTCGCTAAGCTTATTTCTTGTTCTAGAGAGAAAAATGTACGTTTTCTCTGAACTTTCCAACCCTAGATATGGAGAATACATTGTGCTAGTAAAGATAGTAGCATTTTTTTTTCCATTTATTTTTGTCCTTATCCTTTACAAACGGTTTGCTGTATGTGAAAAATGCAAACTAGAAGTGTTTGCACAGTGATATCTGATGATGATTTGAAATTATTCAGATTATGAAATCGAAATATTACAATGCTTTGTATCTTGAAGAAAAACAACTGCACGTGCAAATATCCCAGCAGGAATATGCTCGGACTTTTAACAAAACAAAAGCTACACAAGAACCCCAAGAGGACATCCCATTTCCTGCAAAGTTGTAACCCTGGAGGAGTGAAAAGCTAGAAGCAGACAAGTAATTCAGCATGAACTCCCAGGGCAATGCTAGAGCAAACAGCAGTCTTGGACTGCAAAAACAGACAAGTATCAAAGTGGGGAGATGATCTTATTGTTGTACATAGGCTGGTGAGACAGACTGGAACACTAACTGCCCTTTGGCTGTGCATATTTTAAAAACAGTGTTAGACAGCTGGATCGGGTACAGAAAACCATCACAACCATTTGAGTTGTTCTTTGGGTGGAGTGCCTTGAGAAATAGAAGGCGGAGGGGGAAATGCCATGCAGTGAGGGAGCATGATTTGTCTCATAAAAGATGGCGGAAGGGTGATGGGATTACGGTATGAAAGTACTTCACCATTAGAAAATGCTTGGTGCCAAAGAGGTCTTTAGTCTACTGAAAAAAGGCACAAAGAAAGCCAACAGTTGGAAGATGAAGACAAATTCAGCAGTGACAGTGATTAACCGCTGGAGCCAAGCAACCAGAGGAGACAGTGGCTTTTCTCTGTCCCTTAACATCTTCAAGACTTGATGCTTTTTTGGAAGATAAGCTTTAGCCCAATGTGAATTATGTTTTATCCCAGTGCAAGCTATTGAGCTGCATTACATGAGTAATGTAATTGTCTGTGATACAAGAAAGGTCATAGGAGATAATCTAATGGTTACTCCTGGCATTGCACTCTATACATTTAGGATAAGGATCTCAAAGCACTCTTAGATATGTAGGACCAAGGAGATACAGCCATTATCTACTGTTGCAGATAAAGAAAGTGAGCCACAGAGGATTAATTCTTCCTTATCTAACTCATGTCAGAGTCCTACTGATTGGAACTATGCTCCTTTATGAGCATAAAGCTTGCTGAACTTGATCCAGACACTCAAAGAGCTTGATCCTTTGGAGATGGTGAATGCCCCTCAGTCCCTTTAACATCAGTGACAGTGGGAGTTGCTCAGCATTGCCCAGATGATGCTCAGTACTACACCTGAAAGCAATTTGTAATGCATTGTTTTCAGGAGCAGATCCAGAAAGCAGCCCAAGGGCTTCTCAGAAACCCATGCCTACTCATTCACTGGGCCAAAGGCAGAAGATGCTCTCTCATCAATTACGTCCACAGTAAGGCCCTACCAAAGCCTCACGCGACAGCATGCTCTCCCTTTGGTTTGGGTAGCGATAGCTAGTAACCAGATATTTGCTGCATATTGCATGTTTATGAGCTTCCGTTTCTTAGACCAAAATGCAGAAACTCTGCTTGTGGAAAGGGAGTTTCTTTGCAAATACCTGATGACAGAGAAGGTGGATTTCTCTTTCAATTCTTGAGCAATAAAGACACTGTTCCTCACCCTCCCCTCTGTGCTGCTCTACAGCTATAGGGGTCAGGTTTCTAAACTGATGAGAAGAATAATTAAAGAGCTGGTCACCCATGTGCAGCTATCAGTCACAAGCTTTGTTTCCTTCCCAGGTTAGCGCTATTATGTGCAAAACCAAGTTATCTTTTGGAAATTTGCAGGAGATCATCTGACGCCAGCACCAGGATATTTTAAGGATGTCCTGTGAGGAATTTCAGCTTAAAAGTAGAAAAAAACCTACTCAAACCTTGGTTTGAGTTTGGCAATCAAAGCAAACACACAACACTTGTGTGCAGAATGTCATTCCCTGAGGTCCCTAAGCCATAAGATAATTATGATTAATCTAGTCCTCATTAAGAATGTCTAGCCCTTAAATACCATATTTTCTTCACACTGAAGAGCTATGGCAAAAGAGTTCCTGAAAAGCAACTGTAACCCCTAAACCCCAAGTAGCCAACTGCGCTTGTGCCACTAAGGGTATCTGAGGACTTCAACTGTGGCATGAAGGCACTGCCCTTTCTTCAAACTCCCAGTGCACTGGATTTAAGAAGTCAAGTTCAGTACAGTTCACAGAGCAATGATTTGGTGAGAATGCCAAAGGGCACACAAAAAAACCTTCAGAACTACGCTGCTGTTACGGAAATCACAGCTAGACAAATGTACAGTCTTAATTACAGTAATGGGAGCTTACATGTTCCAAGAGTGATTATTTCAGAATGGTTTGGGGTCAGCTGACATTCATTTAGAGTATCTGGTTTCCAATTCCTTTTTTTCAAAGCTCGAAGTTAAGCAAAGGAGAGCTGGCAGTGGTAAGTTTTATGGATGAAGGCCTACGAGGGGCACAATGTTCCACCTCAAAATAAAAGCACTGGCCACAGCATCTAAAATTATACACAAGACTGTTGTGATCACTTGACCAATGGTAACTTCCCTGTCTTGCTATGTGAAAATATGAGTTTAATAGACTGCAACACAAACAGTCCAGGTTACAAGATAGTCAAAGAAGAAAACCTGATATATATATTTTTATTCTCATCAGTTTGGAAACCTGACCCCTATAGCTGGAGACGGGTATAGAGGGGAGGCTAAAGAATATATATATATATATATATATATACACATATAAACATATATGTTCTGAAAGGAAGTGGCAGACGTAGCTTGACATATTTCAAATCTGGACATATTTCTTGGGAACAAGACAAGCATAGTCAAGCCAAGATTATTCTTAGAGTTAAACATGTTCTCTCAGAGCACTCTCCTGAAAAAGACATGGACATGTCCTGCTGTAGGATGCAATGTTTAATGTTTCAGTACAACTTTATCCCTCTTAGCAGGTTTATTAGCACAGGTCAAACTCCCACTCTAATGGACCTCCCCAGCTTCCATTTCAGAGATGCTTTGCATCTAGAAGCCTTGGGAGAAGAGCAGAGCAAGTTCTCGCCTGCCTGGAAAACACCACAGAGACAAACCTCAGAGGAGGGCACAGAAGCCTACTTACAACTCTCTTCTGACACCAGTATAACCCAACTTCAAATACATAATTTCAAGGCCTGATTACATTCCTTTATGCCTTTAAAACACAGGTTCTTCTGAGAACTTCTCCTGCTATGCAACTTTAGTGTACAGTCCAACCCATTTCCTCTATTAACAATTGATAGCAATATTTGTTTTTTGAGGCTTCCCTAAAATATGAACTAACCTAAATTTATTTTTGTAAACTACCAGTTCTGCTAATTGTTCTGCAGTACATCTTGCTACTTCAGGTGTCTGGTGCACAGTCCAACATGTGCAATCTGGAGTCTTCATCCCCACCAGACGCTTTACAAGAAGTGAGCTGCAAATGATTGGTTTTTAAATAAAAGTTTGTTTCCAGGATTCCAAAATAAGAAAATACACTGTTTAAAGATGTAATTTTCACTCCCTCGCAACTAAAAAGACAAACAATTAAAAGTTTTCTCAGCACTGTAGTTATATAATTTTAAAAATACCAGCACCTTACTGACATTAAGGCTCTTCTCCCTTTTTTTTCTTGGTGGCTGTGAACATTGCTCAGTTTCAGACGACTGGAAGGAAAGCAGTCTGAGCCTAATACACTACAAAAATTAGTTAAATGCATTTTATAAACACCTATTTTGAATTTCTAATGCATTATGGTCCAGATTTCTCTACTGTTTGCTAAATATATATATACGGAAAAACAAACTAGCATGAAAGGCTTGCAAAAATCTTTCTCTGTATGCTTAAAACTATCCTTGACTAAATAAAGCTTTTCCCTTTGAGTCTAAAATAAAATAGCAAGTCAATACACTTTTCTGGTGCTTATAATGTAGCTTTTAAATTTTATTAAAGCATATATTATTTCCACTTTCACGTATTTTGTGTTCCCTCCTTAATCAGTGTTCTACTACTTTCCTACCTTGTTTCTCTTAGTTCCCCATTTTAAATAATCAGGTCACCAGAATCATCTTACTGGAGTACATAAGGACTCAAAAATAATCACTCCAAGCAACTTTCATAAAGGCAAACTCCTTGTTCACACAGGAATATGAAATAATGCTGAGTATTAGACACACCTCAGATTGTTCTGCCACCTGCCGTATTGTATATTCCCACCTCTTTGGAAGGTAGAAGCATCCAGGATGCCAGTGAATGGGACCATTGGTCCCTTTGGAAGGCCTTGTGTTGGCTTACACAGCCTCAGATGTGCCTTAAACACAATAGTTTCCATATTTTCAAACCATTAACTTTGTATTAAAAAAAAAAAAAAAAAAAAAAAAGTAACAGTGTATTCTGCAGCTCCAGGAGTTCATTCCTCAGAATTGTCTTTGTGGAGTTGATGCCTTAATCTAGGCCTGCCTTGTTTTGATAAACTGCATCTCCCCCACCCCTTGTTTTATTTTGTGGGTTTGGGGGGGAGAGGGTTGGTTGTTTGCTTGTTTTGTTGGGTTTTTTAGAAGGCACTTAATGATGATCAACACACCATTAATCAATTCAGGCAAACATGTTTCGTATTTGATACAATTAATGTCCATCAACTTATTTCATGATGGCAGAGTCCATCTCACCATGGTTAGACTAGTGACTCTTGAAAATAACCAGCCCATCATTATTAATTCCCCTGACATTCTGACAGAAAATTTAATCATTATGAATTAATTTTGCATTAATGAGGATGTAATTAATATGCACGTCCACAGGAATTAATGAAGATTTAGCAATTAATCAATTCATATAGGTTCTAATTCCCAAGGAACATAGATCAAGTAAATCAAACAAATGTTTCCAAACACCAATTTCATGAGAGGATGTTGTATTTACACAAATAAACCCAACTAATATACTGACATTTTAGGGTTCCCCCTCACCCCTTGAGCAGAAATTCCCCAATCCTTTTCTTGAATATAATTTCTGGGAATATGGAATTTCTCACGGAAATGGCATTCAAACAGCTGTGCTTACATAAATGCTTCCTAATGCTGCTCAGTGCCTTAATATACAGCACATTTCCTAAATGACAATGCTGTTTTTTTCCAGTTTCAGCATTTTGTAAATTCTGTGAGTTTGTATATGAAAAGATATGCACATCATGTGAGTTCCTCCAAAAGTCAACTAATGTAACTGTACACAAACTGTAACAAAACCAAAAATCATCTTATGAGGATGTAAGAGCCTCTGTTCATAAATCTAATTTCAATAATAAATCTTAATCTTTCGAGCAATATTCCCCTCTCCTCTCCCCTGCCCGTCTAGCCTCCCAGTATTATGCTGTAGGGGATAACACATGTCATTATAATATCAGGCACAAGAGTTTAAACTGCATTTAAACCAGAAGATTGCAAGATGCCCAATTGTTACAATGTAGGTGGAGCTTCGTACTAAACGGCAGCATTAAGCTTTACTTCATTATATTAATACTTTCAACATGTATTTGCATAATTTTTTTTTGTTAGTCAGAAAATGGGAAATCGGGTGTCATGGATTGCTATGCCTTCCAAGGTATGAATCCTCTTTCTGCAAAATTACGAGTCCAAAGTACAGTCATATAGTAATTTTGAAATTCAATATCTGCAGATATGAACATATCATCATTCTGCAGGCAACAGCCAAAACAGAGGTTCACTGTAAATTCAGGGGGAATACTGTGCCGCATGTGGAACAGCAGCGTGTCGTAAGCCCCGCTCCTGTTCCAGCGCAGGGCTCGCAGGAGGGTGCCGCTCTGGTCTCCCGACCGGGGAGATGCTGTGGGAATCCTGTGGCTCTGTTACTGTGCTGCCTTAAAACCTCATTTAGGAACCAAAATTATCTCCTTTCTGTACTCACGGTTTCCCAAAATCACCCATTACAAATACAACTTTCATTTTGAGCAGCCACAAAGCCTGGAAAAAGTCCTGGCTTCTCCACCTTTGACTCAGGTGCTTCATTTTACCAAAAAGCTATTAACTTGTTGCCTAGAGAGATTTACCTGACTTGTGCCACTTATGTTTTTTCTTACATTTAGATGAATAAGCCACTATAGGAAAGATCTGGACCACCAAAAAAAAAAAATGTCTGCACCATTGGAAAGAGATCCATTTGTAGTAGAAAAGACCAAGCAAAACAGCGTTAAGCGCTGTTGCTGTTTGCTGCTATCTTGTTATCCAGGAGCAGCTATCCAACAAGAAGATACTGGAGGCAATAACATAAATACCCCTTGAGGTTTGTTGTTTTTTTTTTTAATTACTGCTGGTATTCTCCCTCTTACTTGGGACAGCTCTCAACCATCTACCTCTGAAGGAAGAAATCACAAAAGATGGGTCAGCTAATACAGAAACCTAGGGATGAGCGTCAGCAGCTACATTACAGATTTCATGGGCCGCATCCAAGCCATCCCAGTAGTCCCAACTGAGCACCTGTTTAAGGGTGGGAGAAGAGACACCAGCCCTAAATCCCTGTGGCACAGGGTCCTCTGTGCAGGACAGCAGCCACTCAATGACAACAGCAGCTGCTCAACACCAATTTCTGGGATTTGTCTGAAAGGACATTGGTCAAATGTCCTTTGGTCAAATAGTATAAATTTCCATACTGAGATATTTTTACCTCAACTGGTTTTACTTAAAAAAATAATTTATTTTCTAAAGAAAACCATTGCAGATTATCTTGGGAAAAGTAGGCTACACTGCCAAGTTATTTTGTTTGCTGTCTGTCTGATGTTCTTTAAAAACCCACACACCATATCCTCCTACAAGGCCTCCATTTCTTTCTCTTTGCCACATTGGAAATTCTCACTTTAAATTGACTGGTTTTCAGAAAATAGCCATGCTAGAAAGCTTAGCGCAGCAAATTTGTCTGAAGTAGGTGTCTCACTGGGCCAGGATCAGTATGGAGACTTAATCTGTAAACTGGTTTCCACAGACATAAATTAAATTTAAAAGGCCTGGAAGACATGTTCACAAATGAGTCACGTAATTTAAATGAGCTCCTTTGCAGTGCTGAGATTTAGGAATGTTTGCGTAGTTTTGTGTTTGGTTTTTTTTTAATTTATTGCTTCCTGCATGGTCACTTGGAAAAAAAACAAAACAAAACAAAACAAAAAAACCAGCTGTATATCATTGTTTGCAGACTTCAGAGAAAGGGAAAGAAACTGCTTGGTTCACGATCAACATTCACCACAGGTAAATAGGCACTGATTTACTTGCCTCAGACTTCCAGTTCTGAATTATTCACAAAAAGCCACTTGCATTTCAATGGTAAGAAAATAGTGCTCCTAAACTCTTAATTAAGGTCGCCAATCAAAATGGAAAAATTCAGCAGGAACACAAATAGCTTTGCAGGAAATTTTATGGTAAGTGAAAAACATTTATTATAACACAGAGACATTGCAATCTTGACCCAACATAAGGCTGAAACAGTTACAGTTTGAGATAGCTTTTGTTCATACAAAAGGTGCCACAGTCAAACCATTTTTTCCATTCTGACGGACTCCAAGAGCTTCCTTAGAGGCCCATCGGCACTAAAAGTGCTTGCTCTTAACCAACGAGAGGCACTTTTTAACATGCCCGCAGTGTATCTGCAAAGGAAAGGCTGGCTTCAAGTCATGGACTGTCTGGTCCAGCCAGCAATAGTTAACTGGATGTAGGAGTACCTTGGTCCTCCCCAGGACATTCTATAAGGAACCAAGAAATTTTAACCTCAATATTAGATGTCCATTACCTGGATCTGGGTCATAACCAAAACCACAAGTCTCTGCTTTTGACCTATCTTTGGCTATCTACAATTGTCTTCTGTACATTCCTCCACAACGCATGAAATCCTGCTGTTGCTGACATCCAAGGAAAGACCTACCACTGCTTTTATCAGGCTAGGATTTTATCCATTTTATATAGCCAGGAGGTCAAAGTGAGTTACACATGTGGTTTATGGATTCCTCTGAGAGAAGAAAAAGAAATCCAAGTGACCCTCAAACAAAGGATGGAAAAGAAATTAAAGGGGAAATGATGATATAATTTTAGTTTGAATCCATCCTAAGACAGCTAGAAAAAGCCATAGGAGCAATATATATATATATTCCTACCCCATTACAAACCCAAATCTTACAAAAAAATAGGATTTTTAACTGTCACATTAAGTTTTGCAAATCTAGAAGAACCCTGAAATGAACGTTTCTTGTCCTGTTCCTTCAATCAACCAGAGATATGCAGGCAAAAAATCTACCACCCAGTAGTTCTCAGCCATTTTCCATTGACCCATTGCCATTCCTTTCTTTGGAATTCCCCATTAAAGCACTAAAAACCTTCACCGATACAGAAAATGTTCTACCCTTTCTTGAAGCTGACACCTGCAAAGTCGTATGCTCTTGTGTGTCTGCAACCTCAAAAAAAAGAAAAAGGAAAAAAAAAAGCTTTGCTCTCAAACCTGGTAATACTTAATGCAGGGTTCAGTACATTATACAGCTACACTTACCACTTTTTGGTAAGGCAAAACTAATTCTTACACTCGCTCTCCATTATGAAGTGGAAGATCTTCTTCCATAGCAATTGCCCCTGAACAAAAAATGAAGCTTCCAGAAGATTGAATATACCCTTGTGTAACCATGGCCATGCACAGGTCTTTGCACAAATACCCAAACTCCCTTTCTGCCTAAGGCTCAGGAACATTCAGGGACCAGAAAACAGATTAGATGTTCAAATAATTTATTTTAAGTAACATCATTTTTTAATATATTGCCTGAATAAATACTTCCATCTATATCACACCATCAAAGAATATAAAATATGAAAAATGTGGCTTTCTGGCCAAGCCATGTTATCCCTTTAAGATTAATAGTTTTCTTTAATATGATAAATATTTCAGAACATAGAACTTGCGTAATAATCAGCTCTTTAAAGACTGGGGCCTTTTTAATCTACTGAGTGTCAAATAGGGACATTTACAATGAAGTACAAAGTTCCACTAAGAGTTCTTTAGGAAGGAGAGATTAAACTGACTTCCAAGGGCTGGTCAGCCGTATATATGTTCCTCCATGCAAGAGTTCTTGATCTTGCTAAAACTTTTGATAGCAAGGTTGTGGTCATCCACAAATGAATAACTCAGTGTCAAGCTAATTTATTGAAGTAACTCAAGTTAAGACACAAATGTACACAGAGGCTGAAGTTATGCCTTGTTATTTCAGCTACCAACGCTGACATCCAGCACTTTTTTTCTTTTCCTTTTTTAATTACCAAGAATATATTTCGGAAACTTTATTAAGTAAAAAGTTACGGAGGAGATGACAGATGTTATATTAAATCAGCTCCTCCACACCACCGAACGTTTCACATCTTTGTCCCTGTTCCATGCCAAGGAAGCGTTGAGGCCTCCTATTAAAGTAGTTATCAGGCACTTCATTACACCCCTTTTCTGATATGGAGTTTCCATTAAGCAAATACTTCTCACTTAGATGTTTCTTTCTTTGTCTTGTATTTTCCTAGCTATTGATTAGCAACTTCTAAAGGGACTGCAGTAAGAAAATCATATAAAAATGTGGCTTAGCATGATGTCCTTCATTAGGCTCTGTAAAAAGAGGAAATTAAGGATGAGAGTCACAGCTTGCTACTCTATATTCAATTAGGACTGGCTTCTTTGTGGCTGTGGTTCATGCAGGATGTGCAGTTCTCTAATACAGCCCAATTCTGGCAGCAGAACAATTAGAATGCAAAGCGTAACTTGAAACAGGCGTAACTTGAAATATTTTTTTCCTTTGGTTGTGACATCTTCAGCAAACTTAAAACAGCAGTCATCAGATCATATCCTATGCTGAAATTCCAAACTCATATTCTGAAACCGAATGCAGCTTTTAAAATACTTAACGATGCGAAAATTGAATACGATAAGAAAGCAAGCAGAGAAGGGCTTTGATACCTACACACACACATATGTAGAAAATCTAAGAGACATAGATGCTATATTTAAGCACAACATCCTAAAACTGCCCTCTGTTCTGTGGTGAGCTCAAAGCAGGCTCTTATGTCCACTAATAGGTCAATAATATGCTCAAGGTGTGCAATGCTCAAGCACACCACCAACAATAATAAATCTTGCACATGTCCCTTCTTTTGCACGAATCGCTCTTAGCTAAGATTGTAAGAATCTGGCAGGGTTTTCCTACCCAACAATAATCATCACCCTTTCTCCCCAGCTGGTCTGCACAGCTTCCTGATGAGGTGGCCTTGGCTGCAGAGTATAGCACAAAGTCAAGTCACACGCAGATTAAAATACCTCTCTTCCTACACGTTTCCACCCCGGGGCTATTTTTTCCTCCAGACACACATTCTTAAGCAGCCTTCTGTTTCACTGATGATAGCTCAGGTACTTCAATGGCAGCTTGAACAGCAACGTGAAGGAAATACAATACCCAAACAACCTCCGTCTCTCGGAAGTCTGTAAATTGCCTCCTGTCAAGAGCTAGGTAAGTATACTGGAAAATATCACTCTGGTTTTGCCTTATTATATTCTTTTCCTGCTATTGGCCACTGTTAGAGACAGACTGCTGTCCTAGACTGATGTTTGTCTGGATCTGGTACATTCTTAAATGTGCATGCTGTGCTCCTGCACTCTGGTCTACCCATCTACTGCAAGGGGGAAAGAGTTCAACTGCTCTCGCCTTTTCCTTTGGTGTAAGGACTATCCTTTCATCCCTCCATTCTTAACTGGTAGAATTTCCAGCAGTTGTATTCTTCCTCCCAAATTCTGTTTCAGCTGTAATTCACTATCTCTCAATGTTATTTTCAATAAAAACCAACAAAAATATACTTAAAGGAGAACATCAAGTTGGGCATCAATGATCAGAAAGAAGGCATGGAGTCTTTATTCATTTCAAAACCAGCCAATTAACAAGCTACAGTGACAAGCCAACCAAACACTTTCAGAAATGACATACTTACCCTTTAGTTTGAGGTCCACATTGTGTCGCAGCCAAGGATAAACACCATAGTTTGACATGTCTTCAGGAATAGGGTGATTATATATCCAGCCATCACATGCAAATCGATAAAAGTTCTCACATGGATCTACGGATTGATTTATTTTGCTTAGGATGCCAGCAGCTGTAAAAAAGACACCACATAGATTTTGTGGAACACTTTTTCCTAAACAGAGAACTACATGAGGCTACAGTCCAGAAATGGTGATTAACATTTACTAGTCTCTGCAACGTGATGCTGACCTCACTTGCAAGCTGAGCCTTGCTGTCCTAGGACTGATGTGTGCCCTGATCTCTGCCATTTTTTTAAAGAGCAGCAAGAATATGACCCAGCTTCTCTAGCATCTAACAATGCCTACATGAGAAGCAAAAAAAAAAAAAAGACAAAATATCTGCAATGAATGTTCTTGAGTGCCGTACAGCAATGACGGCTGAACTTAGCACTACAGGAACGTGAACTGCTGGAGCCAGACACCTGAAGACAGACTCTCCGTTGTTGCCATGATAGAATTAATTGCCTGTGGAATTTAGTAGCAATACATATCAGGGAGATTGTAATTAGCATTCCAGAAATTACGCACTGTTTACCTTTAGCTGAATAGCTGCACAAGAAAACAAATCAAGTTCTCATCTACTATTCCTTGGAAAAGATAACTGTAGTATTTTCAGCTCCATTTTGTGACTGCATCCCTACCAGTTGCTATTACAGGTAAGACTAGTAAGAGAGAGATCAGTCTGACAAGTCAGACTTAATAGCTTTTGAGTATCTAATCACAGAATCATAGAAGCGTTTGGGTTGGAAAGGACCTTTAAAGGTCATCTACTCCAACCCCCCTGCAACGAGCAGGGACATCTTCAACTGGATCAGGTTGCTGAGAGCCCCATCCAACCTGACCTTGAATGTTTCCAGGGATGGGGCATCTACCACCTCTCTGGGCACCCTGTTCCCGTGTTTCACCACCCACATTGTAAACAATTTCTTCCTTATATCTAGTCTGAATCTACCCCCTTTTAGTTTAAAATCATTATCCCTTTCATGCATTATAGTGATTGTGGCAGAAATCTACAGGGGTCAAGTAACACGGAATATGTGGATACTGGACATTTTTTGGCTAAATGACCATGTGTTTTGAGTCTTATCCAAATAAGTGATTAAAAATCCTAGCAGGAAATCTGGTAACTTCTACGGACTTCATGGTACTATTTCTAGAATCCAGTAACTCTTCTTCATCCACTTAGAGTAACTCTTCCTGTGATATTTTTATGTCTCAGCTGTAATTCTCTCTCACATTAGAAACTCTCAAACTGACTGCATTGAAGACATTTTAGTCCTTGGCAATTTTCTATCACTCCTGAAAAGCTGTTCAGCAAGGCAGGGCTCAGGTCTCGAGACACTATGTAGTCACTACACAGAGCACTCTGAGCTAAACCAGTCAGGTCATGTAGGTGTCCAAGTCTGCCTTGGTGCAAAATCCCAGCTTCCGCTGAGCTTACAAAAAAATCCATGTTATTTGGTGTGCACGTGAGAAGAAGAAAGTCAATTCAGATTCAAACTTAAGTGACTTTTTTTTTGTTCTGAAGCTCAAGATGAAGCCCCCACACTTTTTTATTTTTCTTGGGGGTTTGGGGGTGGTAGTGTTTCAATTAGTCATCCCACCTTACTTAGATATTTGCGCTCATTCAAGAATCAGCTCCGGAGGGTGGTGCCCAGGGTGGCCAAGAGCACTGTCAGCGCAGGGCAGAGAGGAAGCAGAATGGCAAGAAACATCCCTGTAATGTTGAGATCTGCAAATTTTTCCGTTTATGGAGCCCCACAGAATTTGTCAGGATTTCAAGCACAAGCCAAACACCTCACAGTATCAGCTGAATATGGTTCAGAATTGAAATAAATACTCTTATAAGTTCACACAATGTCCACTTTGTTTCCAGTAAAGCAGCTCTAGGGGCAGATTTCCGGATGTGGTAAGTATTGTTTGATCTTTGCTCTCATTACACTGAGTGACAAAACTCTCACTGATTTAGTGCGAGCAAAACTCTATCAAAACTGACCAGGGCAAAATGGGGGTCTCTCAGGTCCTATCAAGCCTGGTCCCTTTAGCTTGTATTTAATACTAATAGACGTCCCAGCTCTATAAGGGTTACCACATGTATCTCTGCATGGGGAAAAGAGCCTGCCAAGATGGAAATAGTTGCAGATTTTGAGTCGTAGTCACCACGTTACAATTGTGCAAGTCTGTGCAAGATCTGGCCCTAAAGCATCTCTGTGCTTAACAATTCACTTGCTAGTTTTCTGACTACTGGGAAGGAAACAACAAAATACACCTGAAGGTCAAGTCACCCAACATTTTGTTTCCTATTAAAAAAAATAAATAAACCCTATGGGAAACTTTGAGTTAACATGCGTAGAATAGAGTTAAAACAATTTAAAACTTGAATTTTAATTGCAGAAAATGAACAGATCTGCAGCAACTTAAACAGTGACTTTTTTACAAGTTTGGAGGTTTTTTCCCCCTCATTATTAATGGAGCTTTCTGAGTAAAATGTACCACGGAAAAAAATTAAACAGTATAAATATCTCATTAACATACTGTAATCATGGTATAATAGAGAGGATAAAATTGTTGCTCACCAGCTTCAATGCATTCTGAGGTCAAGCAGTACTGTTGCTTCGGATGAAACTTTATAAGACCTTGGCTAACTGCAAAATGGAAAACCATAATGAGATCACTTGTAATGAATTTTGACCATTGCAGCTAAATGTTGTGTACTTGATCATTCAAATGCCAGCACAAGCTCTGGCCCTAATGCATCTCAGACTACACTGATTTAAAACAGTTAGAATGTATATTAAGTAAATACTGCGGCTCGTAACAACTAATTTTCCCCTCCTGTGCCTGCTTTCTCCTTCCTCTGTCTGCTCGTAGGCAGCACGGAGCAAGGGCCATCTCTCGGCGTACATTTGCATGGTGCCTGGAGTGACCGCACTTCAGCCTTACTGACAGCGAGCACCACCACAACACAAACCATTAATCATTGTCGCCATCGTCCTCCAGAGACGCACCTTTCACAGCCGGCAACGCAACGTGGAGCTACCTGGCCACCTTCTGCAGGGCTTGCACAGCTCCTCCCCAGCTGCGGGGCTCGTGCTGCCCTGCTGCACCTCCTCCTGCAGCAGCACCGCGCTGCCCGGTCCCGCCGGCACGACTGAGCACCAACGGGACGCTTTCAGGGTCCCCTTATGCCAGCCTGGAATAAACCAGATAGCAATGGGCACGGGGATAGCTGTGGTTGATAAGGCACAGCGCGGTTTCTGTCTGAACTGGCTGCCCAAAGTATTGTAATTGTATTTGCTTCCAAAAACCTTGCTGACAAGAACGATGAAATTGTCAGTTAATTTTGCTCATCTTTTAAAAACGTGTATTACAGCTGCCACTGAAACTTAAGCATAGAAATTGCTAATTTCAGACACTGCTGTCAGGCAGCAAATATGCAGATAATTGATACTTGGGATGAGGGTGGGAGAGTCCCAAGGGGTAGATGAAATAAGACTCAGTAGATGTGCTCAGCAGACATAAAGAAATGTCTCATTATATCCATTATCTTAGTAACTCAGTCCGTGGCAAAAATAAAGAAGCAAAAAAAAAAAAAAAAACCACAGAAAAACCAACAATGGAATATATTAAGGTATTGTAGCTTTACCAGTGCTGATAGTTATAAAGCGATTTCTCCTGTAGTTATATATTATTCAAAAGGGATAGGAAAATGTGAAATGGTATTTCAGCACAGGAAAATTTTACCATAAAAAATCTAAACCTAGAATTTAATATAAAGCTGTTTCATCTCTTCCAACCTCATAGCTTTAATGACAATTAATGACAGAAATGGCTGGATTTCAATCAAATGTTCTTAAAACTGAGAATCTAAAACTATTTCTGGACTTTACCAAAGCGTGCACTGACTCAGTGGAACACACCACCTCAACAACCCTTGTAAATTAGCCAAGAAATACACGTGATTTTGAGGCATATAAAGATTGTAATCGGAATATTGAAGAACAGTAGAAAATAGAGAAGTGGAGGTCTCCAGAATACAATTTTGAGCCACGTGAAATACAAATAATGGATAATGCGCCTATTCATTAAGTGTTGCACTCCTCCCCATTCACCTTTTCCCGTTTTAAAGTTAGCCTTTTAGAACCCATCCAGGTCTTGAAAGTTTGCTAGATTTTTTTTCTTAACAAAGCAGAGAAAGGAGGGAAAATCCCAGACACCATTTAGTTCTTTTGCACTTGATGGAAAATGAAGGAAAACGAAAAAGAATCAGTAAAGAACCTGAAGTAGCCCTCATGGTTTCGATACTTACAAACAAAAGCAAAATACCATTTCAATTGGTTTTGTTCCATTTACAACTTCATCCTTAGAGCAAATTAAAAAAAAAATTCTTTGGCAGTAATGTTTCCCTTTTAATTAACAGCTGATTTTGATTGGAAAACTTTGCCTGGTTTTGTTCTCTTGCCATTTTGTTGTTGTCAAGAGAACTAACCATTACATTATTACCTACAGTTGTGGTTGTAACACTCAGTGTCCCAGCTTCTTCCTTCATAAGCCTGTTTCCAGATTCTTAAGCAAATATACACTGTAATTAAGTGTCGTCCCCCCCCCCCCCAATCTGATAGGGAAAAAGGCATACAAATATGCAGACGCAAATAATGTGGATGTTCCTATAATCTGAGAAGTCCAAAGGGCTACCAAGTCAGGAGAAGAGGCTACCAAACTGAGGTTCAAAGCTGCCTGACTTCTTCCCAAGGGAACTGGAGAGCGATCTTCTTCCTTTTGCTTTGGCCCCAGCTCCCAAGGAGGAGGTGGCTCCTGTCCTTTCAGAGCCCGCACCACTGTCCAGAGAGCTGCAGGCAGGACCCCGCGTGATGCCAAGTGACTCCCCTGGTAGCTCCCCGCTGAAGTCATGGTATGGCTACAGCCGGTACGAGCAAGTAACAGCAAATAAAAATATGCGATTCTCTCAGATTCCTCTTAGAGTTGTAGGAACTCTGAGAAGAAGAAACAAGAGAAGCAGGAGAAGGCTACGTTTCACTCAGGCTGGAAAATTGCAGGGAAATTGTTTCAGGTCTACCAGAAAGAGCAAGTTTTGCAGATTAAAGGAAAACTGAAGAAAAAAGATCATCTTGAGGTGCCTGAAATGGTTCACATGACCAGAAATAATGGTCTCCTTTTCTACAGTTTAACAAAACCAAAAAAGAGTTAAACTCAAACTTACAAACAAAACACAGTGTCACAATGAAACATGGAAACATTGCATCGACAAAACATTAAGCCAAAATAATTTAACTTTTTTCCTTTATTATTTTGGTTGAAAACCTCAGACAATTTCCAAACAAATCCTAAAAACATTTTGGTTGACCCAAGGCCAGCATTTTTATTTTCTTAGCAGTTATTGCAATGAAAATTTTGACACTGAATCCCTGGCTACGGAATAGGCTTCAACACACTTAGAAAACTATCTCTAAAAACTAATATATTTGCTTGAATTTTCACATCTGGTCTATGGATAAAGCACTTCTATGTCCGACAAGCCATGGTGGTACATGTCTATTGCTTTTTACAAGCAATAAACAAATGATCTAGTGCTGAAAAAAAGAAGTAAGGTCTCTCCATTACTCCCTGGTGTTTGATATTGTATTCTTTAAGTGAAAAACATTATTTTTCATCTAGAAACAGTATTTTGCACTAACAAGTTGGAGATTCAATCCTGCTCACATTTATAAAGAGTTTTGTTGAACTGAGTGGGGTTACTCACACACACACAAGTTACTTGCCTGCAAATGTTTGTAGAATTTACTCTAGAGTAGAAAAACACTAACCAAGTGTGAGCCTGGTGCTTTAAATATTCTATAGAAAACCTGGCATCATTTTCTCTGTTGTGATTATAAACGAAGCAGACCTTTCAAACAAGATCACAAGATCATAAAGGATCAGAGGGAACCACAAGACGTGCTTAGAGGCTAAGTTGCCTCCAGTCCAGGGAAATCTGTGTTGGTCTAAAGAAATGAAAAGTTCGGCTGAATTATCCCAAAAGAGGATCTGTCTCTGCAAGTTCTTACAGGACACAACACTGCTTTCTCTTCTCTGCTTGGTCACAATCTGTGAGTTCGTAATCAGCATTGCTGATTACGCGTAATCTCACCCATTTCTCCCCATTCTGCGAAAGAACCCAGTTCTGGCTAGAATACATTCACCTAAGTATCCAAATTTAAATTCAGCATTCAAAAAGTTGCGTGAGCTCACGTTTCACCTTCCAGCTCTAGTGTTCCCACAACAAATCCCTTTCCTGACACATTTCCATTTCAGGAGAAATACAAAATGAGGGGGAAAGAAGAAGAGACCAAGATTTTCACCAAAACACGTCGTGGAGCACAAACACTGGCACCAAGCAGACAGGCTGGGGAGGGTTGCGTTCAGGTTAGCCTCGACCTTTTCACTTACCCAAGAAAAGCGCAGCGCCCAGCACAACGGTGCCGCTCACAAAGATGCCGAGGGCGATCCGCGTGGCTTTGCCGGCTGCTCTCCTGGCCTCGGGTACCGTCTCTCCTTCCATCGGGATGGCTTGGGACGTGCTCGCTCTCTCAGAAGTCTGGTTTTCCTCTGCTGCTGTGGTATCAGTATTTCAACTGTTCGCAAACTGCACCCATGAGCTCTCCTCCTCCTCCTCTGTCCTATTTACAACTCCAGGTTTCTGTCGTGAACCATTTCCTAGGCACTTCCTGCTCTGCCCCTCTCAAAGGAAAATCATGCGTAAAATAGTAGCTGTCTCCTACGTTTTCCTCTGACCAGGAGGAGGAAAGGCAAGCGGTGACCACTGTACGTACAGCCCTTGCTGCCTGTAGAGCCTCTACGAGCCAATCGCTCAGCAGTCCCCCTTATCAGGGGTGCCGAACACAAGGATTTCACAATGTTGCCGAACAGATGTTTTAGCTATTCAAACATATGGCTGTAAAACCCTTTACAATCAAAGCAGGATTGCTGACAACTTTTACAAACACGAGACTGATGGAAGGTTTTCTTTTTTCCCCTTGCGCTTATTTAAAAAGACTAATTATCTGCTGACTAAAGTTTCCTCCTCTTAAACCATTCCTGCTGCATCATTTGGCTTCTCCAGAAGAGATACCCACTCAGCGGACAAATCCCTTTTTAAAGCTTCCTAAGAGCTCTTAGAATATCATGTAGCACTTTATTTTGGGAATTTGGTATGTGACACTGCATGCCAAAAATCACAGTCATGCAGCACAAAGCAATAATCAGCACAACCTACAGAAGAGTGCTGCTTTAAAAGCTAGATTTTTTTTTTCCAGGCAAGATATTTCAGTCCTTGCTGATATGCAATGAATCTTAGGAGATGATCCTATGCTTCCGAGTCAAGTACTACTATGAGCTTAGTGGAAAGTATCTATTTGGCACTTCAAGTTGGTGGGGAATGAAAAAACAAACAACAACAACAAAAAAAGCCTGATGTATATGGATTTCTCAGTTTCTGGCTTAGACTTGATGATCCTCTCTCCACGTGGCAAGGGTTCCCCATTCATCAAGTAACAAAATTAATCATTTCAGAGTGAATTCTCTGAGCTGTCTGTGACACTCAGCCTTCTGAGGAGCTCTCGCTTCCTCCAGAGCTGGACTCCCACGCAAAACATAAGGATGCAGGGAGAGGCAGCGCCACGCTCATGCTCCCAACAACAGTTTATGTCTGAGTTACTTCTATGCGGATTTATGAGTTATGACCTCAGCCCCCACCCATCCTGATAAAAAACTACGCAAGTAGAGAGAAGAAAGGCATATGTCACAAGGTGTGCGTGATGGCAAAGTTATCAGTTTGGAGACTGAATGGTTTTTCCCTGTGAGCACCTCTACACAAGTTGTCCTGGATCCCAGATGCATAAAAAGAAAACCCACTCCACCCACAAGAAGACTCAGAGTTTGAAGGTCCTGAAACCCCTCACTCCTCAACCCTCTCTACAGCCTGGCTGGGTCCTGCAAACAAAATGCCCTCATTTCTTATTCCTGTCCCTCTTTGCCAGCAAGCTCCAGGAAGGCATTCTCATCTCTGCTTGGCACAGAATAGGAAAAAAGCATTTGTGTCTTTTCACCTGCCTACTTGTCCCCCATTTAACCCACGATTTTTGACAACCATCAGCTGAGGAAGAAGAGGAAAATGATGCCACGGAACCAGGAGGACCATGGACCTCCCAGTACAACAGTTCCCATTCATGCATGAACGACTCCATGGGTGTGAGCAGATCCCTGGTTATAAACAATCCCCAGCACAAGTATCTTACCAGCACAGGTTTGAAAAGGTATTTAAGCGATGTTGGTGCTATTGAGTCTTCCTATCAGAAATCATCAGAAGTCTCAAATGGGCTGCCAAAAGGGCAGAGTGTTGACACAGAAAATGCATGGACGTGCTGTGATGTCAACACTTAATCAACTTTGCCCATGATCCAAATGCTGAGTAAATCTCAAAAGGACCCTTTGACAAGCATTTGCTATTGATTGCCTGATGGTTTTCCTTCTATGTCAGCATTGAACCACTGACAGTACAAATGCTGAACAGTTATTAGACCTATGTATACTGTCCATCAGCTTTATACCCCCCCAACCAACATTAAATGATCACATCCCTACTCAAATTCCCCCATATTTTATAACCTTAAAGTTTTGCTCCCTAGAGAAGTACTACAGCCTAGCATTTACTGAGTATCATGCTCTATTAGTGTTTCACTAACAGCATTTTGCTTTCAAGGTATGATCTCTTTCTAAGACAACATCAGGCCAGAAACCAAGAACAGCTTTCAACAGTGCAAAGCAGCAACTGGTTATTTCCCTTAGGGAAATTGTGGGGGAAAGAGGGAAAAGGGAAACGAAGAAGCAGGTAAGAGGGAGAGGCTGGACAATTCACTCCCCTCTCCCAAATAGGAACCTTAGCCAAAGCGAAGGTGAGGGCTATGGGAGCATGGAGGTATCCCAACAAGAACCAGCAAGCTCCAACTGCAGGACTCCTCTGCAGAGCTGACCCCAAGCAGCGCATGATCCTTCTGGCAAGAAAATCACAATCAGCTGCCCGCAACAGAATGACTTCTCTAAGCTTGGGTTTGTGGGCTTATTTACGCTGTGGCATAGCATAAGTGTCCTTCCCTCTGGCTGTAGAACCTGGCTGTAGTCAGTAACTCATCTTGGTTTCTCCAGCTTGTACAGAACTATGAAATTAGGGCTAAAACACAAACAGCTGCAGGCAACAGCTGCAGAGGTCCATTTCTGGCAGTATTTGAAAAGGTGCATGGAGCACATGTGAATCGGCTTCTGATACTGCTGATCAGTAACAGGAGTTTGTGGAATTTGATACGTGTTTCAGATGAGCGGGCTAGGATTTGGTTGCCTTGCTCATCATAACTCCAGCAGCTCTTTGGCAGGTACATGATACATGGCCACGCTTACTGCTGGAACTGCTAACAGCACTCCTGCTGTTATAGTCCAATAAGGCACTTAGCGAGGCTGTGCAGAGACTCTGTTAAATATTCATAAAACATTGAATGGACATAGGGAAAAAAAAGTAATAATTAAATGCAACATGCTCTAAATCACTCTTCATTCACTCAGAAGTTCCTCTGACCAAGATCCCACTCAAACAATGGGATCACTCTGGCACTTACAACAATACCAGGACAACGTGCAAACATTTCCACCCAAACCCATAAACAAGAGCTGGCAAACCTTCTGGAACATGCTCCAGGCTGAACCACAGCAGAAGTGTCGCAGCTTCTAGAAATGTCTGTCTACATATGCAAGTGTGCGTGCATGCACAGGAATGTACACTCACGAATACAAGCGCATGCTTATTACCTTGCTGTTTTACAAGCAGACGCAATTCTTACTTCCATTGATTATGCCAGAGTCAGGCAAGAGTGCTTGATCAGAGCTAAAATCAATAGTACTATGGCAACTTCTTCCAACATAGTTTGGTTCAAGGAAGTTCCCATTTCCTGAGATTTGATTATTCAATAGACACACAAAACCCCACGTTTTGCCTAGTTTTCACTGGCAACAGACAAAACCAGAGTTACACAGGTGTTGCTGAATGTCTGGAACAACAAAACAGCCTGAGGTCAGCACACGTTCAGCCCAAGCCTGCTGAAAGGTCTGCTTGCAATGAGTCCGAGCACCGTAAAACGTTTTGTCTTTCTTGCATTTAGATAACTTCAAATTGTATTAAAACAATTACTGATACTTTTAATGCAGACAGAAAAAACAGTTCAGTTTTAAGTGTAAAAACCAAAATAATGCACGTAAAACATATTAGGTTACACTAACACATTAGTTACAGAAGACATTTCCTCAGAAGACACTGTCCTCATGGTGCACAGTAAAGACTTGCCCTATCTGGGAGGCAACTGATGGGTTACCTTAGAGGAATTAGTTAAGCTTGACAGAAGCAGTTCACAACCAAAGCATCACAGCCTTGATGATGCCCTGTTGAGCATTTTTAGCTCATGGTAAAAGGAAGAATATAGCCACTCCCACACTGCTGGAGGCAGAGCCACCAGATACAGCTTGAGTTGCTTCAGCAGAAGAAGCACAGAAGTACAGCCTGTGAAGTTAAGGGTGTATTCAGATGTATATGCTGGCTTCGTTGAAAGAGATTAATTAGCGTGGGTCATGGTAAAGGCCATATTTCTCTTCATTTCAAGGGTTCCACTATGGGGCCTTGAACTGTTTTTTCAAACTATGCAGCTGTTGTAGCCAGAATTGGCGAACTGGGCTTTACGTACAGATGATGTGCTTGAGAAAAACCCAACATGTTGCATTTGAAGACAGCTTGGCCATTTGTCCTCAGATCTCTGAATCTTATAAACGATACTCTCTTGGCTACCAAACCCCCTGAAATTTCCATGCTGCAGCCAACAGCAACCACACTCTGGCACAAATCGGTCCTTTATTGATGTGACAGATACAGCTGGAAATAAATAACTCCATTGTTTTCCACTGGTATAACCACATCACAGAAGGTCTCAGTGCAGCTGTGAGAATGTGGGTCATTAAGAGCCAACACAGAGCCAACAGGCCTTGCAGGGCTCTGAACATTGCTGGCGGCAAGCTTTTCCACTAACTGTGGAGAGAGAGAACACCCTGCAAAGCAGAAAACTTTGTCCTCCAACACTTAATTCCCCAAATCAACTTTTTTTTCCTTTTTAATTCCAAGTAGGCTAAGCTATTCTCATTATTCCAAGAAAAACTTGTCCCTGCTACAGGAAACGTTGCTTTCTCTGACCAAAAGGTGCTTGTATCTAACCCAAACAGCAACTCGCTATGAACGGCAACATCTGGGATGATTAAAGTTAAACCACTCATCTTTGCAAGCTTTTTTAGAGCTGCTTTTGAAAAAGCACTTTAATGAAACAATGTATATGTTCTCAAGCAGAAAGAACTGCTTTAGGTCTTCCAGCAATTTTTCTTTAAGAGCAGATTAAATTATAGTTAAACAAAACACTAGTCCTCCTAAAGGCCACATTCACACTATAACAAGAGTGTGTTTACATATAGCCATCACATGTGCATACTCCTCATCTGTCATCCCACTGTATAGATGAAACCCGAAGTCCGTGTCCAGTGTACATGCTGACATGGACTGTGGAAAGGCATGTTAGTTGGGGATTAGGAAATATATAAAATACTCTGGAGTAACTCAGAGCAATTTTTTTGCTTTTTTCATATGATCTGTGAACATAAGTGGAAAAGGCACTGAAAAAGACATTGCTGGGAAATGTGAGATTTCTAATGGCCACAGCAGTAGGTGCAGGGGTGCAGACAGGACACAACTACCTGTTGTTTCTTTAAAATATTGCATCAGGGCCACCAGCGCTTTACCCACTTATTTTGCTCTGTCCAGATGTTCACTCACAGCTGTCAAAGACTATTTATATGAATGGTGGAAGCAAGGAAGCTTGGTTTCCAATGAGTTTGTGTCTCATGGATGAATTTTCAGGTGTGTAATGAGACATATATTCACCAACATTTCAAATCAAACGAGGAGAGCCACCAGGCCCGCACATGCCTGCTTTCAGCCTCTACCCAGGAGATCCCCCTACCATGCCCCCCTGTCTCTGAGAAGCACCAATGCCTCTGCAAAAGCAAAGGCTCCTGCCTACTCTCCCACTTGGATCTCCAGATGTATTAGCAGAGCAGCACAAATCTATCTTCAGAAGCAGCGGAGCTCAGAGACAGCTGAAGCCAGGAGCAGCAGAGCAATCGTTCCACAAAGGTGCTGCTGAGCAGGTAACGGGGGGCTCCTCGTCACTGCAAGAGGGTATCTGCTCACTTGCTTGTGCTGACCTTTGTAGAAAACCTGCAAAAGCGGACCAAAAACTCCTCCACGTGCTTTACTACCCAAGGCAGTAGAGCTCAGCAGTCCTGTAAAGTACCAGCTCTGGTGAAAGCCCTTCTCGCACAAGGGCCGTTCGGTCACATCCCTCCGCGCGATGGATTCTCCTGTGCCTACCAAGAGCTACGCTCACAGTGAAGCCTTTGTAGCAGAAACAAGAGGCCTTTGCACCCAGGCAAAAAGTTGTGAGAACTTAATAACTTTGAGCTCAAATCCCCTCTGTCAAATTTAGTTGAAGTTGGCTGACAAGGTCAAGGGTTACTGAGCAAGGCTGGGTGGGAGGGAGCGGGGACAGAGCTAGGGAAAGCCCAACTGCATAACCTCTGTTTTCAGAGAACAGGCTGGCTAAAAAAAATACCTGCTCTTCCAGGGTATTGCTACAGCCAGCTCGGGATCTTTCTGAAGTTAGTTTTATTTGAATGCATTTTACTCAAGTGAATTCTTTTTCTTCTCCCTCATCGCAAAATGAGATTACAAGTAACTTTGTACACAGTTAAAAGCTAGAAGAATCCCACATTAAATATGATGTCCTAACTGCAATGCCCCATGACAACATGAGACTTTGTGTCTCTCGTTCAGCAGAGGTATTTCTAGGTATCGTCTGTTCTAGTCCCAGTCTTGGTGCTACTCCAGTGATTATGCCCATGTCTAATAACGATGTACAGCAGCACCTCAGGAGGGTTTAAATATATTTGATCATCAAGTTCTGGGAAAAGGGGAGGCCAGAGACAGATCAGGTTGAAACCACAGATTGAGGCCCTATGGGACAGAATCGGCAAGACCAAACATTTACTTTCCTGAAGTTACAGAAATCCTCAAGAACCAAACAGTTAGGCACTAAATATAATTATCTTTACAAACTAAATTACTATGTCTCTGACAGCCCTTCCCTGAAGTTTCCAACATCTCTATTTAAAATAAAGCTTTGTGTGTTCATTT